>NC_052946.1:12995769-13299831 GCF_013358895.1 Oreochromis aureus | reverse complement strand
CTCACGTGAGGGTGCAGCTGTGGTCGCTTGTGGGCAGAAACAACTTCTTACTGCATTACAGAGGTTTTCTATTGTCATTGGCATGCTTCAGCTGTGTTGCATCAAAATTTAATGCAATATGCATTTCATCTCATGCAGCAGAAATCCTGGAAAACCCACGGTTTATTTTTTTTTCTTTTTCTGAAAGAAGTTCAAGTGCCAAAAGTAACAACAGTAAAGATTTACAAACTTCTTCCTTTTTTTGTAATGCAGATGTTTCATTTTATTTCACAATCATGTGTGCTTGATTCAGTGTCTTATTTTTCCCAGCTTTTACCTGTAGTTTTAACCCTGTCAAGTCTAAACAATTAAATATTTGCCAGAACCTCTGGCATTTTTTAAAGAAATTATTAAAAATGTGCATATATAACTTTTTAATATGTATTATTGCCGCTACATTCAGCAATTCTGTGCAACTTATTGCTTAAAAGTATATTGTGCAATTTATTTAAGGTTTTCAGGGGAAAAAAATTACAGTGGTTTTAAAAAACTCACAAAAACTCTGGTATCAAATATGTAACTTGTTGTTACAGGGTTAAATAACAAGTTAACAAGCTGGGATGTGGGGTTTGCCTGCAATCTAAAGCCCCCTGTCCCTCATGGTCATGGAACCTTAAACACCCAAAAGTCTTTCATAATTTTGTAAAAAAAAACGTCTTCAGCTAGCTCTCTGGAAAAATAACCGAGCGTTCGTGTTCATCACATGTAAGCTGAAGTAGAAAATATCTTTTATGGTCTTTAGGAGGGTTCCATTCCACAAATCTGCACCTCAAAAAAGAGGTTTGAACTTTTATGGACTTATGAAGCGTATTAGCTCACGCCTTTATTTAATTTGGCTTTAATTAGAAGCAGACTGTTGGTGCAAATTAAGTGAAAAGGACTCTGTGAAACTTTGTATTGTGGTTCTTGCAAAGTAAATATGGTGTGTGTGTGTGTGTGTGTGTGTGTGTGTGTGTGTGTGTGTGTGTGTGTGTGTGTGTGTGTGTGTGTGTGTGTGTGTGTGTGTGTGTGTGTGTGTGTGCACGCATCTGGAGCGTGCCCCCTTGTAGACTAACTTGGCTGGCTAGCTGGTGGGCTCAGCTGGGTTTGTGCTTGGCCATTCAGAACGCTACCTCAATGCACAAATCAGCCCAGGGAATGATCTGGACAGAAAGCCTTCAGCAAATTATTACAGATTTGCAATTTAATGGCTTCGGAGGTCTCTCCCAGCCCCACACAGGTTCCCAATGAGACAGAGCCTATTAGTTTGGTCCTTTAATCACAGAACAGGAGATGGAACCCTGGCCAAACCTATACATAGCCTGCTTCACTTGGTGTGGAATGATTTCATGGGGTTTATAGATAGAGACAGTGAAGTCTGTGTGTGTGTGTGTGTGTGTGTGAGCACTGGGTAGTTGATAAGCTTTGCTTTCCCCGGAGCAACAGAAGTGTGTGTGTGTGTGTATGTGTGGGTGTATAGCAGAGAGAGAGAGAGAGAAGAGTGTTCTTACTTTATAGACCGTTCATCAATACTGTAAGGACGCAGTGGGCAGCAGCAATTAATTTGGCATTGGCTTTACCTAAAGCTAACAAAAACTTTCCCAGTAGTTTAGAAGAAATGTCAAACTAGTGGTAGAAATCCATAATAACCATCAGTAATAAATAGTAAACTGTTAACTGAACCTGAATGGTTATTTCACAATTACCAAACAGTATATTCACTAGTCATTTGTAGTGTTACAGTTTATGCCTTTCATAAGACAAAGGTTCAGTCATGTGAATTTCCTCAACATCACTTTTATGTCCATTAAAGCAGGTGTTATAAACCTAGGTGTTATTATTCATTATGATTTCACTGCAAACAGCAATTAAAAGTAAGTGATTCACTCAGTTTACCATTGATTGTTAGTCATTGATTAAAGAGTCACCAAATTAGTTTGCTCTGGCATTTTCTGAAAACATTTCCATCCAAACATTTTTTATTCTCATGTATAAAAGATACTGAATTCTATCTAATATTTTTTTATACAGGGGAAAACATTTTGAAACTTATCTTTTTAAAAAAACAGCAGAGGTTTTAGTCAAATGTTCACTGAGCACATTTGCTGTTCACAGCATCCATAGAAATGCAGTTATGTTTTGAGGTGATGTTGTCGCTGACACACCTCAGTGTGTGTGAACTGCTTTAGGCTTTCAAATCCATTTCCAAAACCCAGATTTTATTTGCAGTTTATTAGATTTAGGTTGAAGGGGTTTAAGCTCCCATGTTTTGGGAAATTAGAATTTTTACTTCGGAAGATATTCATACAGAATGAAACAATGCATTTAGATAAAGGCATAGCTTTAACAGCGATACTATTTGTTACAGATAAACGGCTTGTGTTTCAGAGGGCGCTTGAGACTTTTCCCATAGCCATAGTTGCCCTGATTAATGTGCCATCGATGCAAAATGTAAAAACTATCACTCCAATCTGCCTTTCAATGTCCCAATTTGTCCAAGAGGAAGCCAAGCTTTCTAAATGAGCTGGATAAAAGTGACTGCCAAAGGGGATGAATATATATAATTATCTGCGGCTGGAGCGCCAACAAAGGGACTTTGAAAATCAACTTTGTGCGCCAAAGGCTTCATTAGTCTGACGACAACAAAATGTCCCCTTAACTTGCAGGCGGAAAGACACAGGTATCTGCAAAGCTATTAAAAGCCAGCAGTCGCGCAGCCTTGTGTAGCCCAGCCACTATCTGTTTGGGATTAGAAGCTGTTTAATGCGCTAATGTTAATATGCTAATGTGTTAATGTTATGTTAGTGAATTATTAGGTGATTTAAGAAATGGCTGGCTGCTGTTTTGTTGGTCTTACGCACTGACACGTTAGAAAGGATGGATAACTGTGTTTACTTTGTATATGGAAATCCCTGAGTGTCTTTCATCTGTCCTTCCTATAGCGACTAGTGGTCCATGTTAGCTTTGCAAACATCTTAATTGTGTTAAATGAAGGAAAAAGGGGGGAAGATTAAAAGCCATTAATGTGTGTTGTGTGAGGATATGCTATTCCCGGGACAGTGCTTTTGTTCACTTTGCCAAAGCAGAGCAGAGAGTTTCACCTTGAAACTCAATGCACACCAGAATCATTGTCATTGTGCCTACCTAAACCACCGCTGTCTCTCATTCTCACTGTCAAACTTGCTTTGCTCGTCTTTGCATTTCTTTTTGTGATTGCCTCTCTCCATCCTTCTTACTCTCTTTGTACGTCTCTCCCATTTTCTCTCTGTCTCTCTCGTGCTTTTCCCTTTGTAGCCCGGTTTCTCTTCATTGCTCTCCCTCTCTCTGTCTGTCTGTCTAAGCGTCAGATAATCTCACTGGGGGAGACTTTAGAGGACTCTCCATCTGTGTATAAATAGCTCTGGATGAATTATTGAGGGACCTGGGGTTGCTAATAATCCCGCAGGACCCATCTGACAATGACACAGAAGATGGAGGGAAAACAATTACGCAGGCTTTCTCCTTCAGAAGAGTGGGAATGGGGATGGGGGGGGGAAACTCCGCGGCCTCTGGGAGCCTCCTCACGGGGCCCAACATCTTGGCTAATAAACCCAATTAAGTCTCCGGAATCAATCGGAGCCCCGGGGGCGTCCTCTCTCTTCCTTCCCCGGACGGTGTGCAACAACAGGAAGTGTAATGATTCATGTTCCCCCTTCTGCATTTGGATCGTCCTCTCATCTCCATCTTGCAGGTTGGCAAGGCGGACGGGACAGGACAGGATGTCCGCTGAGGCAGGATAATAGGACAGGGAGAGGAAAGGAGAAGAGAGAGGCAGGTGGAGTGGAGACGAGCACAGAGGAATATTAATGGGAGTCTTTATCCTGTAAGTGTTTTACCAGGGGGATGAGACATGGGACCACTCCCATGACAGAATTCACTTTGTCACTTTGTCTTCTTAGTGATACATGATTCATCCGGAGATGGATTCTTGATTAATCAGCTTTGCCTGGTCCTTGTCTGACTGTTGACCCTCTATCTATCTATCTATCTATCTATCTATCTATCTATCTATCTATCTATGAAAAAAGTATAATAAACTTTGCTGCAGTCTGAATGTTGAATTTATGTTAATTTCAATCAGTCAGTTTCCCCATTTGAGTCCAAACAGTAGCTGGGACACACAGCAACTTTTGAACATGTTAATTTTAGATCCATTAAGCGAGTGCAGCGTGAGCAGGTGTGACTCATGGTTCGTGTTTGACTGTCAGTTTTTTCCAACTAAGAAAAACCTACAACTATCATTTCATAACAAAATCTCTTAGTAAAGCATAAACTGCAGACTATACCGGCCCACTGTCACACACACTGGGCCGGTATAGTCTGTCTCTTAATGGTATTTATACACAAGAAACCAAAAAATCACCATCACCATCTATAAATCCTATACTGCTGTGTAGTGACGTTTTGGTGTCCCACAGTAGTCCAAACACTCCTTAAGAGGTTTTTCCATCGACCAAAGTATAATATTCCCATATAATACATTGAACTATAGTAACATGGGCTCAAAAATGCCCATTTGTTACCTCTCCTACATTGTTTTATTAGTCTCTGCCTCAATAAATTTCCCACAGTGACTGACCTGGTATGTACGGGTTCAGACTTTAAGTTCGTCATAGGAGTCACTGCAGTTTTAATAATTCATATCATGAAAAGCTAAATTTAGTCCCCCCCAAAACATTTCCTGACAAAATGGCAGCGGCAGGACGAGAGTGAGGTGATTCGTCTGCCTGGATTTTTGGGACATTTAATGTCTGTGTTTTGCCATCAGGGGAGCTTTTAACAAGCTCATACAAGTGGGTGTTCGAGCATTCATGTTTCATGGGATGCACTCAGAGTGAGTGCTGTTTAAGAAGGTATTTTATTTTGTGCTATGAGAGCTGAAGCATCACACGCGTGCCTTTTCTGTGCACGCCTCACGTCATGCGATTGTATGAATATGTGGACGTTTTCAATGCACTCGGGGTAAGGGGGGGGAGTGGAGGTTGAGTGAGGGTTGTTGCAACTGTGTGTGTGTGTGTGTGTCTGTGGGGGCAGAGGGAGTTGACACTGTCCTAATGATGCATTTTCTACTCCATTGATTCAATGGCTGTGCTCTCCACTAAATCCTTCACATGCAACACATTAAAGCTGGCCCTTTTTCCTCCTTCACCGATCGATTAGCACAGCTTAGAGACGGCAACTCTGGCAAGCAGGGCGAGAGATGGGACTTGTTGTCTTCAGGGACTTACGCACGCACGCACACACACAAACACAAGCACAAACCATTTAAAAGTTCTCATTGTTTCTCACACATGTATGTCACAATCAAAACAAAAGAAACAAGCGAAAAAGGCATTTTATTCATCTTTAGTTGTAATGTTAGAACACATCAGGTCAGCTCATCGTTACTCCCAGCTCATTACATACTGATGCATCACTGTTCACTGTTTCTTTACTGTCATTTTTTTTTAGCATTCAAAGTAGAATAGCATTGAAGCATAGAAAGGTTAGATTAGGAGCCGGTGCTATAAATCAGATGGCCTTCAACCTTAAAGCACAAGTTCTATGTAGGAGAAACCTAAAAAGAATGCATGAAAACAACCCTTTGACCACCTTAACCAGATGTTAAAAGGCAGACTCCCATCTGCTGCTTCTCCTGCATATCCTTGGAGACACTGACAAGTCCCATGACAGTGACAGTCCCAATCATTTTACTACAGTGTCATACCGCTTAGATGTGTAGGGACTTCTACTGAAGTCTAAAACACTACCCCGCTCATTGAAAACGGCGTTGCATCGGGGAAAGAAATGTTTTTAGTTTGCATGAATCTGTAATGTCGATTGTGTTTGTTTCCCTTTATTATCCCCCTAAAGGTACCACAGTGAAATGTAAAGTTACCTGGTTTTCAAAGCTTCTATTATCCGAAATAAGGTTGTTTTTATTCCCAGTCGAGTTGCCCACATCTTTCAGGGCAATCTGGGAGTAATTTATTCCGGGTATTTTTCACCGTGCTGCTTAAAATTCACATTCAAACCATGAGCAAGCTTTGATTTGCCTTGATGATTTAACAGTTTTGCAAAAAATGCCCAGTTATTAAAATTTATTTTACACCCCGAGTCAATCAGAACTCAGTATTCACACAGAATACAGTATAATGACTTTTATTTTACGATCTTCATATCCTCATCTCCGAAAGTAATTTAGTTACAACCGGAGTCCCCTTTATTGTTCAAAATGACTATGTCCTGCACTTTTAAGAATGGAAAAAAATATAACAGACGTAGAGAAGTGCCGTCCCTCAGAGATTCATCCATCACCTGGTTATTAACATTTGCTCTATCTATTCCTGCTCTCTGCTTCCCTCAGTGGTATGCTTGTTGTGCGTTTCTATATTATGGATTCTTCCAGTTCCCCCGAAGAGAGGGCTGAGGGATCTGCATAGAGCTGCCTATGGGAGAGCTGAGACTGCTATTACACTCTATTACAAATGAATTCACCTCCTCTTTCATAACACTGCCCCTTAGTTCTGCCTCACTCTGCTGAAATAATATCATAATCAAGACCAACATTCATTCGTCCCCTGAAACAACTCCTGAATTTTTAAGGCCTCTTTCACACAGTGAAAAAAAAGATACTCGATGTGAGCAACTGAGTTATTTTTTTCCACTCGTACACTCAGTTCTGTTCTCTGAGCTCGTACTGTGGGCTTCAAAGTGCTTCTTTTTTTTTTTTTTCATTTAATCAGCGATTACAGCAGCCAATTAAAGATTTTAAGACGATACAGGAGAAAGTTGGCGTGTTCCCGGAGACCTTGGCTGTGTCCCCTAAAATAGCCTCTATCCTCTGTCTCTTTCTTCCTTGGTGAGTAATGATCTGAAAGGTCAGCAAAGGTGAAGGGGATATGAGCGGCTGCTGCTCACTTTATTGAATTACTATTCCTCGCAGAACCAAAAGTGAGGGGGCTTGTCTGGGCTTTTACGCTTTGATATCAGATTTACTTGGAGATATGTGACTTTTTTTTTCTTTTTTCTAAAGTCTGCCACTTTAAGTCATCCTAAACATTTCTCTGTATACATATGCATTAGAGAAATGGTTCTGCAGCGAATAAAGATAAGATGGGAATATAGCTATAGAGACATGGTTTTAATAGCTGTGTTTATTTTTTCTTTTTTTAAAGCAGATTTTTTTTCTCTGCATTGCAAGTATTAACTTTACTCTTTTAATTTTATTGTGTTTGAAAACCAGATACAGACTGAATAGCAATTGTATGGCTCATACCGAGTGTCCCAGTTACAGCAGTACAAGGGCAACTGTATCGTTCAGAAACTCTTTTAATATAACACTTATTAGTATTCCACTTTTGCACTCAGTGCTACTCATTTTCACCATACGACTAAAAGACCAAGGCTTTATATGCCATTTCTCTGAACACAATAAGTCAAGAATTTTTGTCTTTACTCTGACCCATTTCAAGAGTGAATTGAAGAGCGTTATCTAAGCCTTAGCACTCACAGAAATCCAGTCAGAACGTTCTTGTCTTAAGGTCAATCTTTTAAAAAGGAGAAAAAAAACATTCCTCTGTTTATTGAGCAAAGTCTGTCCTTGGTCAACCCTTTCAGGTGAAGATAAGTGCTAACAGAAGTGAGGTAGGGGGAGACGTGGAGATTTCTATTGACTGACTGAAATTGGACAGCCTCAAACAAAGTTTCATGCCAAAGTTTTTCAAGGCAGAGTTCCAGGGATATGCAGAGCAGAGTTTCAGCTGCGCCGTGGATAAAGCTTTTTAATGCTATTGACTCTTTTTAGGCTCTTACCAAGATGTTCTGAAATATTTAAATGATCACTGGGAGTTTCTCCTCATCTGTAGCTGGGAATAAAAGGAGGGAGAGAGAGGGAGAGCGAGAGGAGGGAACTTTTTATGTCCGCCTTTTACAATCCCTGAATTAATAGGCAGAAGATAATTAGAGAATTCTGTACAATAACATTGTCCCTCAAGTTTTTTAGTCTTGGGTGGCATCAGGCAGTGTATGCTGGTAAAAAGTGATTCATGTGTCCGGTAACAGTGCAGAGCACTAATTCATTAGTCCTTTTAATTTTAGTAGGATTATAATTAGTTTCAAAGGAGAATTTGAAGAATGGTGTGTCCCCAACCTGGGCCATGGATGTCACAGAGATCACGGTCGCTATATTGTTTCTGGGAATCTGAGGGTTTTAATTACCTTTACACCCAGTTTACACGTTAAATATGTCGACGGTCTTTAGCTATCAAAAAATAAATAATTAAGTAGCATATAGATACACGTTTTAATATTTGTTTAATATTTGTTCGAATTGCTATAGGGCAGCATGGAGGTTAGCACTGGTGCCTCATAGCAAGAAGGTCTTGGGTTCGAATCCACCATCTGTGTATGTGTGTGAGCCTTTCTCTGTGGAGTTTGCGTGTTCTTCCAATGTCACATGGGTTCTCTCCAGTTACTCTGGCATGCTCTCACAGTCCAAAGACACACAGTTGGTGGAGTTAATTGGTGATTCTAAATTGCCCAGAGGTGTGGTTGTCTATAGTAGCTGGGACCCTGAATTAGATAAGTGGATCAGAATGGACTGATGAACAGATAAATCTATGTTGCTACTTACTACCAAGAGTTAAACTGTTAGATTGGATGAAATGGCAACATATGTACGTATACATGTAACATACCACATCCTCAAAACCAGGAAAGGTTGGTGGATTCCTTCTATTAAAAACAAGTTAGCAACAGACTACAGCACTTAGCTCCTCATGAGCTAAAATATAACCCAAAAAAATCAAATATCTGATTTGCATAACACAAGTTGGATTGAAGCACTCTTTTCAAATTGGGGGTAATGTTAGCCAAAGTCCTGACTTGATACCCAGCATCAGTCATTGAAATGAAGCTTAGCTTAAAAAGGAGAATCTGTTTCCATACAAATGTCCGCATTACATGTTTGAGCAATTCTCCTCTTCACTGCCGCTTTCCCGCTTCCACTTTACTGTCAAAGTCACTGCAATTTTGCGGTCCAATGATCTTCTTGCCCTCTTATCCAAGACGATCAGTCCACCATCCCTATTCTCTCTGCACATAGCTCTTCTGTCTTCCTGCCTTTCAACTGTCTTTGCATTCCTCTCCATCTCCACCTCATCCTGGATAATCAGAGAGTAACACGAAGTCTCCATCAGCCATCTGCTTACCCTGCTCCATCACCAGCATCTAGACCTCTGGGGTCCTGTCCCATTTCCTACTTTTGTTCAGGACACCGCTCTGCTATGTTGCATTATCGGTATCTAATCGCTAAAATGTTTTATTACTCAAACTCCTCTAGATTCATATATAATGTATATACAGCATAATGTTCTTTGGTATAAATGATCCCTCCTCGTTGAGTTATCTTTTACAACAGAATGTTTAAACAAACAATGAATCAGTCCCCATTGGCAACTTGTTGGGCAACCCATTGGCAAAGGCAGCTCATCAAATTTGGGTTTTCCAAATCAACAAGGTCAAAGCTCCATGTGGTCCAACACAGCTGTCGTTTAAATAAGGTCTGGTGATGGCAGATTTCTTTCTTCTTCCTCCACCAGAAAGTATTCAGCCTCCACCATTCCCCTGCTGCTTTCTTTCATCTTCTCTCATTTCCTTCCCCATATTTCTCTCTCTCTCTTTCCCTCCCTCCCTCTTTCTCTGTCTCTCACTCGTTTTCTGTTTCTCTCCCTCTCGGTGGGTGTGTGTCCCTTTAGGGTGTCTGCTGCAGTTGAGATAAGAAGCGAGTGTAGGACACAGGGGGATGGTGTTCACAGAAGCTAGGTGATCTTATCTACTCTCTCTCCCTCTCCGTCTCTTACCGAGCATCCCTCGCTGTTCTGCTTTTCCTCTCTGCTGTTCTCCTCCCCCTCTTTCATTTTGCCCTTCTTTCCAACTTCCCTCATCTCTCTCTCTCTCCTCTCCTCTCACACACACACAAACACACACACACACATACATTCCCTCAGATCCCCCTCTGCGCTGCTGTTGATTTGAATTTGAAGTGATGGGAAACCAAATTGGCAGCATTGACAGCAGAAACAAACAGCTTATCTCTCTCTCCTGGGCCAATATGGGTCTTAGTCAGATACTAGAGCTGCTGCCAGCATCTGACTTGTGACAATGATGATAAATTGAACATTTGTTGACTGTCACTTTTCATGTGTGTGTGTTGGCGTGCATGCGTATGTGTTTGTGTATTTAGTCATGTTAGAGCATCCATCTCTCATATGTGAGTGAATCTAAATAAATGTACTTAGCACATCTTTCATTTTCTTCTATATTACAGTATGCTCTACTTAATACGAGACAGCTATAATATGTAGCTATTTCCAGGTTAAGTTTTAATGTACAAAATGCACAGTGATCACACGGGTTAATATGTAGTAATCCAACATGTCTTTGGTTACTTTTACTCTCAGAGTTACATCTGCTGTTGTGATTGGGTAGATTATAAAAGGTGGGGAAGGCAGGTGCATTTGAATACATGGAAATTATGATTTCATAAATAAAATAGATTTACATTTTGTTTTTGTTTGGGAATAAAATACTAAGTGGTGTATTTTATTGGTGATTAGATCACCTAGTTCCTCCACTCTGCATGCCAAAGTGTCTTTGCAGGCAAACAAATACATAACTAACATTATGCAGCCTGTCTTCTGATGTTGCACATTCTGTTCTATATACAGTAAATGCAATTCATCACTGTGGGTGTGAAACAGACAAAACTTTTTGGGAACCTCTGGAGCAAACTGTATAGCTGAAATATGAAATAATCTCCATATCTGCTGCACCCTGCATTGCAATGTTACATATTCACACACTGCTAATAATGAAAAAATGTTAATGTAAAATGTCATCATGAGTATTTTAGCTTTTGCTACTTAGGTGTATTTTGTGAGGTAAAATAAATTTTTAACATTGTATTTCTGTTCTTGCTTAAAGTAAGACAAAGGAGTACGTCCTATTTTAAATACGCTGATTGCTGTAGGTGACTCCAAACATGTGAATGAGCGTCAGACGTGTGAATCAGAGGCTCGCGTGTCCTTCCTTTGGGACGGCAAAGGCATGTAGTGCTAACACGACAGGCCCGGAGAGGACAAGGAGGTAGCCAAGCTGTCAGCGGCCAGCTCCCACTTCGCCTAATGAGAGAGAGGCACGTTAATTAAAAACACCAACAAGCAGAGCTCCCTGGGGTCCCACCATCAGGGCGACCTGGGGTTAAAGACACGGAGCAGAGAGGATGGAAGCTGCTCTCCTTCCACATACTGTACATGATGTTACCCTCAACAACAAATAGCCCCCGGTATTTAAAAAGAACAAAGAGCTTCGAGAAGGGGGTGCATTATTTAAAATGCACTGTGTTTTGGTCTTTGGTCTGTAAGTACGGGTCTATGATAATCATCTCAGACTCAGGTGCTGATGTTCTCAGAACAAACTCTGGTTGTCTTGCACCTTTGTTCTTACAGATTGGAAACAGCAATAACAATAAATATATTATATGCACTATGAGATATTTTCTTACTGCTGTGATATAATGATTTTGAATACCTCTATAATCACTTTTAAAATTTCCCAGGTATTGTAATGCAACAAGTCCAAAGGCTCATTGTGCACATTTGAGTCTTTCCCTGATTGTGACTGAAATGAGTGTAAATAAATAATATTTACATTTTTCCCACAACCTGGATGTGGGCAAACACCCAAAATACCTGTGCGTACAGTATGAGCTCAAATTGCGCATCAACCTATTGTGCAATTGTCTCTGTGAGCGTTTTATTAATCTGTCAAACACATGAATCATTAGGCTTGATCTGTAGATTGACAGTTTGTCAGCTCTCTGACAGTGGTGTGTGCCTCACTGTCAGCGGGGGGTGGCAAGGGAACAGCGTGCACGTTCCCCCATGGCTTCTTCTTCCTTGCCTCCTGCGTCTCCATCTTCTTTCCACCCCCACATGTCAGCCCAGGTGCTAACAAAACCGAGGATTGTGGGTAGTCTTGGAACATATGGAGCAGGGAGATGGAGAAATGAAGAGTGGAGGGAGTAAAGTAGAGGGAGGGTGGGTAAGAGAGAGAGAGAGAGAGAGAGAGAAAGAAGCTGTCAGGCTGTCTATCCCTGTCACAACAGCCAGAAGAGTGCGATGGACGAATGGATAACTGCTATTTCAGGCTGCCAGGGAGAAAGCTCAGTCAGATTTGATGTGTTGATGGGGGCATGGTGGCTCTCGCGCAACAGAATACAGAAATCGTCACACGTTGACGCAAATTTTAGTCCCACTTATTTCCCTTCTGCATGCAAGTGGATTGCATTCGCGGTCGCAGAAATATTCAATTTGTTCAGTCACCGAAATGCTGTTTATTGTGGACACACAAGCACGAACAAATTCCCACTGCGGCCATGTAGACAGAGTTTCAGAGCTATGGCTGCAGGCTTACTCTGTGTGGTTTTGTGTGTGTGAGCGTGTGTCTGTGTGTGTGAGCGTGTGTGTGTGTGTGTGTGTGTGTGTGAGCATGTGTGTGTGTTGTTTTTAGCTATTTGCTGATGATTGGTGCAGCCCCCTCCCGTAGCTGTCTCTCCTTCTCTGTCCCCAGTTCACATAACATAATTGTGTCTTTCTCTCTTGCTGTATTTCAGGCTGTGCCTTCCTCACCTACTGTGCCAGAGAGTCAGCCCTGAAAGCCCAGAATGCATTGCACGAGCAGAAGACCCTGCCAGGAGTAAGTCGCACACAAGGAACGACATGTCAAGCCAGAAGCGAAATCTTACATAAACACGTCTTGGATTCAGTCGCACACAAACACAGATGCTCATTTTAACATATAATGACTTATATTTATTTCAGATCAAAGGGGAGTCTCTGTCTTTGCCATGCCTGCCATGTAGTGCTTATCACTGGCTATACACCACACTTCTTTCTCTTAAAGATCTTTTTTTTTTTTCATCTGCCACCCCCCCACCCCCTCTCCTTTCACCGCCTCCCTCTCTCTTCACTTTGACAGTCGCACATACACAAACCCATAGGGATAAACCACACGGCATCACATCATAGGCATACTATTTATAGTCCTTTCTCCAGTTTGTGTAAATGAGTGTGTGCCTGTGCGTGTGCATGCGCCCATGTGTGTGGGCAAGTGTGTAGAGAGATAGACAGGATAGAGAAAAGGAGACAGGAATGAAAATCTGGTGGATGTAGACTCTTTCTACATTTATGTGCACACTCTGCATTATGTCCCAGAATGGCAGCGAAACAGGAGTGCATCGTGAATGCATATCAAGAGAGCACATCTTTTACGACAGATGTCCGTCCACGTGCTGCGTCCGCTGCTGTTCACATGCACATGCAGCTGGAAGCGAAACATGCGCGTCTGAATGCTCGGCTCCTATTTTTGCATGACAGGACGAGGAAGTTTTCACTTTGTCACAGAGAAGATGCAGATTTTCAGTTTGTAGTAGTGTGCGCATGCGAGTCTGAGGGTTTTATCAGCAATGTGAGCTCTTCCTTTGGCACGCATGATTTTATGATTACATATGCACGTTGTGTGTGTGCATGTGTCTGTCTCTGTCACACGCTTTGATTAGTACGTGCATGCTCCTCGATGCCTGCGTGTGAGCGTGAACATGGATGCGTAGCACGCATTAGCTACGCATATGTGTGCGTGTGTGTGCGTCTTAGGAAGTTTTGATGCGTTTCTGTCAGGCCTGGCTCGGTTTGCTCTGTTCGTTTTTAATGACGCCTCCAGGGAAGCTGACAGTCGCCGTGTTGAGCGCACAGCCTTTGATGTGAGTGATTATGACATCACAGACGTGCAGTCAAGAAGAGCGGAGGAGTGGGGATCCGTGCTCTCAGTCTTTTTTTTTCTTTTTTTTTAACTTCCCAGTGGCATATTATTCAGGAAGAAAGAGGGAGGGAGAGACAGAGACACGAGGAGAGAGAGGAGGAGAGATTAAATATTTGGCCAAAACCAGAATGCGATTTTGTGTTCACACAAAGTGTGCTGCCGATTGATGTTTTTGCCTTTGTTGCTATTGTTTGACACAGACCAGAATATGTGGTTCACAAAAACATTTTTTGAGGATTCTGCCTTTCCATCTTGAAGGGACTGTGTTTGGCTTCACATGCTGCATGGAAATGCATCACCAGCAAATTACTGTAACCAGTCGCTTGTAATTAATATTGTTTTTAGAAGGAAATGCCAATTAGAGATGCCTTTGGCAGTTTAGTACAGTCTGAGGTCTGTGTTTGACCTATGGTGAGAGCTAGATAAACACAGTCAGGCTATAGGACAGACCTAGATGCTCAACAAACCCTGAAGCAGAGAATTCAGACAGGCAGACCAGGAGACTGTCTTTTGTTGCTGGTGAAGGTAAATCCAGCAAAACAGAATAAATGAGTTCATTAGAAATAGAGCGAGGACTTGGCCCTGGGAAAGGCAGTGGGACGTTTTATGGTGCACGACTACACCCTCTTACTTCCATTCCTTCATTCAGTGTGGTTTTTTTTTCCTACCTACCTTCTTCACTCGCTCTCCTTCTATCCTCTACCAATCCCCCCACTCACAGGCCAACACAACCAAAACCCGGCAAATGAAATCTCCTTTCTACCCTGTTAAAGCCTCTTTCCCCTTCACTTTGTGTCCTGATGCGCTTTTTTCCGTCAAAGTTGCTCCCCAGCTCTTACATTTAAAAAGTTTTCTGCCGTCCTTTTTTTTTTTTCTTTCCCCGCTGTCAGGTGAGCTGAGAGAAGAGGGGATTTGGCTTCCTAGTGGAAATGCCCTGTAAGCATGGCTGTAGGCTGTTGGTGTAGCTCAGACAAAGTACTAAGGGATGCCTGATGTGAATGTGCACGCACGCATGAGCGTAAGCATGTGCGTGTGCGCGCGACCGAGCGGGCGCAGTGTCAGGAGAGACTTTGGGTAAACAAGTGACAAGCAGAAATACTGATGTTAAAGTGACGCTGACATTGTACTACTGGTGATAGATGACAAATTGTTTTCACATTGCTCATTCCATTATAGCACTACAAACTACAGGTACACAGGATTATGCTGATGGAGAATATGTGTCTGCTAGCGTAATTAAATCAGCTCTACTGACAAGTGACACAGAAGCCAGCGCTGCTGAACATTCAAAATATTCAAGACATGGATCCAGTATTGGAATGATAAACCAACGCAGTGCAAAGAGAGCAAAGTCAGCAAGTAGAAAGAGTGAAAGACTCTCTTGAAGCGTGGATGGATCACTGAACAGTCAATAGGTCATGGAGCAAGAAATGACTGTTATTGATTATCGTGTTGTATATAATATTCTTATTTTTGGTTCAAAAAGCAAACGCTTTGGTAAAAAGTGTATCAGTTTGCTTTTGATGTTCAAACTTAATTGAGCAATTAGTTAAACTGAATATTTTTTTGTTAACATCCAACTACAAAGTGTGTATTTTGCAGGTACTTTAAGCATTGTTTTAGGCATGAGTACCACAGTGTGTGGGTCTGCTGTGTCAGAATTTTATTAATCAACACCATGAGAAAAATACTGATCTCAACGTGAAACAGCAGGCCATCAGCAGCAGTTTAGCGTTTCGGTAAGCTTTCACAGTTACCATAAATGCAAACGTACCATGTAATTATGGCCGTTCCAGATTTTGACTATTCTTGTTCAATATGGCTACATTTTCAACATAACTGTGAAAAAGATTTTCCCTTTTTTGAGGTGCACAGACAACAAGCGCACAAATGGACAGAACCAAAAAAATGGGGCGCGTCCCAAACGCCAGGCCCCGACTGCCACAGTTGTGATCCTGCACTCCAGTTTCAGACTCGTACTATGGCAAGAGACATTAAAAAGCTCCTGTATTGATTCTGGCAAAAAAAAAAACCTCACGAGTGTATTCTTGTGTGTGCACTTGCATGCCGGTGTGCATTTACGTGTGGGTCACGGGGTTGAGTTGCAGCGCTAGCACTAGCACATGTGCTCATGAAACACTGCACAAAGACTCGCCAGCAGATTCTGGCAAACATAAAAACATTAACACCGTCAACACACACAGAAAAACATATATATATATATATATATATATATATATATATATATATATATATATATATATATATATATATATATATATATATATATATATATATATATATATATGGCATCTGCCAACGCAAACTGTTAGATACACAGTATAGGCCACTGCACTACCAAGTGCCCCCCACACAGTGCACAGAGGGAGCTTGCACTCCTGAATACATAGCGCTGAGCTCCAAGTTAGAAAATAATGCATACAAATACACACAAACAGGTACAAAACACACCGCTGATACCCACGACACATGCACTCACACTCCAAACACTTCTCTTGTAACTGCAATATAACACCCCTCGTAAGCACTTCCATTCAAAAACATGATACTCAGATACACACAGAAAGATAGAGAGAGCGAAAGAAATAGGGAGAAAGTAAAAGAGAGAGCAAGAGAGAGAGAGAAATACGGCGTCGATTGACTCTCACTGTAATAGTGAGCCAGATGAGAAAATATAGAACACTGTGAATCAATGCGTCATTTCAGAGCGCTTTCACACACACACACACAAACACACACATAAACACACAGAGTTTTCAGCCCAGGGGCAAACAAACAACAGAAAACACAGGAAAGCAAATGAATAGCAGGATGGAGGAAAGAGGAAGGGGTGGATGATGGCAGATTGGAAAGAGTGGGTGGATGGAGGGAGTGAAAGGAGAGGTATAGTCGAGGTGCCTCCATACCGAATGATTTGTGTCTGTTTCTTTTTCAACCCACCCCCCACCACCCCCGCTTTCAGTCCTTGCTCTCAGTCGAGATAATGCCAAGGCAAAAAAAAAAATCCATGCCATTGATTGGCTCCTGCGACCCAGTTTCATGGCAGCTTTTTCTCAATAAGTTGCCCTCATTGGTCAATAACTGCCAAGCTCCCCAGGTGACGTGGGTGAAGAGGTGTTTGGATGGCGGGGTTTTTGGTGGTGCTCAGTTATGATTTGTGTACAAGTACTGTAGTTCAGTCCTTCTTGTAGATTTAGATTTATGGCTCAGCGTGCGGGAGGCATAGCTACACGTCCACATGAATAATGCCACAGACCCTGGAGCTAAAATATCCCCGCTCTCTCCCCAAGCTATCACCTCATCAACTATCCTAATCACCCCTATCCAAAAGAAAACCATTTGCCCCATAAGGTGCTCCATTTAATGAATGCACAGTCATTGAAAGAATGCCGGGGTGATGCACAAGCAAGTTTTAGCTTGAAACGACTTCTCCTCACACACACACATACAGATTTTTGTCAACTCATAGACATAATGAGCAACTTATTTCAGTCTTGCATTGCCTAAGAAGAAAAAGGAAGTAGCAGCATGCATTGGCAGTAGTCTGGGTAAAGAAACAGTAGACTGTACCCAGCGTCCACACCAGAGCAAAGCTTTTAAGTGAGGCAGTAGGCAGCCTGAATCTGGCAGGTCATAAGCCTGCAATAAAAATTTAAATGAGTCTTCCCAAACAGACAGTAGAAAAGCATACAGACTTTCTGTAAATAGTGTTTGTAATAAATTCAGAGGTAAACACAGATTTCAGTTTGTTGAAAATCCCATCACGGTTCATTAATTTTGTAAGTTTTCATTTCTAACAATTTACTTTTTAGAGGTGCTATAGTTTGTTTTTGTTTTTTTGCTGCTCTGTGGCTTTTTGTTCTTTGTATTAGACTCTCAGTTTCAGTCTTGATGCTTCAGCATACAATAATATTTAGGACAATAGCATGGGTCGAACTTTTTGGCAGTAGCTTGGGTTCGGCGCCTTCTGTCATTCAATAGAGCAATGTCCCAAAGCCAGGACCAAAAAGACATTGTTCATGGCTTGTTGTGGAAAAGCATAACTGCTAAAATCCATTAAATGTCTTTGGGATGAACTGAAATAGTCACTGTCCGCCATCACCCAAACACCAGTAACGATAATGTTCCTGTGGCGAAACAGGCCCATATTCCTGCAGCCAGGTTCCCAGCTCAACTTCTATTGAAGAATGACAGCTAACAGAGCAGCAGAATAATGCCATTGGTTTTGGTTTTGATTGATTAACTGATTGATTTGTGCCCTGAACTACATGGCGCTAAGTCCATACGGGCTTAAGCTGCCACTACTGTATAAGCCAATCCAACCAAAGTGCTTGACAGACGGTTGAGCAGCATCTAAAAACCCTTCACCCCAGATCTTCCCAACAACTTTGCAAAGCCGACAGTCTCACATTCACATCCACGGTCATTGCTGTGGGTGAGAAAGACAAGGCTGCACCTCTCTGCTGCCTTCTAGTTTCAATTTTTAATCTTCCTCACCTTTAAAGTGTCCGCTATTCTTCTGGCAGTTAGGTTGTTATGAACAGGGTGGCACGTCATTTCAGCTTTTTTTGAGCCCTACACCTGTGCAAGACATTTATCATAAGACGCAAGCAAAATCTAGCATATAACCATAAATTGAAGTGAACATTTTTTTTTAATATGGTTGTGGTGTTTGGTTGTCCGCATACTTTTGGCTTATATAGGATGGCTTTGGCTGAACCCCTGTAAGGAGTAAAGCATGAATGGTGCCGTAATTGCAACAAAGATCATTACATGCCTACACACCATCTTTTGTCATATAAAGTCTGAATGGTCCCATTATCATTGGGCTCCGGGCCTGATGTTACAACCTCCCATTGCCAAGTGGAGTTTGAGCAGATTGTACAAATGAGAAAAATTTATCTGTCTCGAGGCAGTAGTTCACTGTAGTCCAATAAGCCAACTAATTTCAGAGGTGGTGCATGCTACCTGCTGGGTCAATAGACTGATGATCCATATGTGAAATTATGCACTTTTTCTTTCCTTTTTAACATTTTTTTTTTTACTACTGAGCCATACTGCAGCACATGTAGCATTATATCGCTAATCCAGTTTGGGTTTTTGCCAGTGTAACTGTTCCAGTCAGCCCCATTGCCAATCATCATCGTGACATGTGTTGACTCAAGTTTGTTGCCGTATGAATCATTATTCTAATTACAGATTACTCTCATAAGAAAGATTACTACGGTGCTGCTCGCAGGAAAAGATGAGGAAGACAAAGAAAGACCTCAGCCAAGAGCAGCTTTAAAAACCGTGATATGCTCTCCAACGAAATGGCTTGAACTGTCTGAGCGATTCTAAACACCTTTAAGAGTTACCATTATTTACACTAAAAGCATGTCCCCCACTTCAGAAATTTTAGAAGTGGCATGCTCTTTTTTTCAGCATCTCAGTCTATCGCTGGCTCAAGCTCCTGTCACAGTCTGAAATCATCTTGTCTTTTCCTCGAGTTTGTATTGATCCGCGAAAGCACGGCCTTAAAGCGCACCAATGAGTCTTCGTCCTCAACAGCCTGCTCCACTGAGCATTTACAAGTGCTAATGTCACAACTGGCATTTTCGGGCTGTTCCTTGCACTCACCAAAGTGAAAAGAGGTTTGTTTTTTTTTTAAAAATCCAGCTGCAGTTTATTCACTTTTAAAATCTTGAGAGAGAAAAAAAAAAAGCTTGTGATGCCCACGTTACTGTTCAGAGAAATCACACATCCAATTCTTGCTTGATTGGAATTGTTTTGTAAACCCTCAAAGCCATGCACTTGCTTACAGATACAAAGCTGGCAGTGACTATGACTGTCGCTGGGGAGAGCACAGAAGTGGAGGCTGCTGCAGCTGGAGCTATTCAAAAAAAAAAAGCTGTTATAGCATCCTAACCAGTGTGCGCCTTGGCTTCAGCGCTGGGTGTGCATATAGTTCACAGATTTAAGTGTCTCCATAAGCTGGTTGTGATAGTCATTCTGCCATTGTCATAGTTTTACCTCCTGCTGCTGCTGCTGTATTGAGTTCGCCTGACTCCAGCTGCTTTGAAATTTCCTGCCAGGACAGGGACTTCTTTTTTTCCCCGAATAGCTGTATGTCACACTGCTATATCTATTTGTCTTTTTCATGCTCTCAAGCCTCCTCACGCATACAGTACAATGTGTCTTTCCACACCAGCAAGTGCTGTGTTGTCTGATTTTTTTTATTGTGGCTTGTTCAGGTAATTTACCATGCACATTAAATGTTGAAGAACAGTGGAAAGATAACTGGAAACAATAAAATGCAATAAATCAGTCACGCCCACAATCAAATTTATCTATTAAAGTGGTGTTTTATTGATCATTGGAGGATGTTACAGTTCGGATTGTACACCTATCCTTTCTGTCAAGCACCAGCGACTAGTCTGTCCTACCTCAGTTGTCAATGTGGGGCAGAGCAGATGCTTTTAAACAGCAGCAAACATTTTCATTCAGTGTTCTCTTTTTTTTCCTGAGGTTTTACAGCGCTCTTGTAGCTTTTACTGTGAAGCCCACTACGCTCTGCATCTTTTTATCAGCCCTTTCTGTTAATCAGCGCTTTCCCCCTTTTTTTTTCCTCAAGCGGACCAACTGCTGTTATAAAATGAAAGCTTACTGAGCTTAATTGTCTTTAAGTCTTTCTATTTTATTTGAAGTCTCGCAATGAACATTAGTCTTGATTCGTTGTCCAAAATGGCTTTATAGAATTTTTGGAATAAAGTTGTTCGAGTGTTTAAAAATTGATGCTAAGTTGCATTCTAGATTCGATTTCTTCGGTAACAGTATTTTACAGTGAACGAGATAGCCAATAAATAATTTCACTGTGATTGCAGTGAAAAAAAAAGCCCAGTTTGAACAAGGCCTTTTATAATGAAAACATCTAGAAAAAATGCTGCCAGTTCAAAGCCAAGTGCAATCATCATGCACTCCTTCTATCATTGATGTTATCTCTCATAATAACTTCCGAAGAGCTACCAAAGTGAAGCGGAAATATGCAGAAAATAATTAGAAAAGTGTTGGATTGTGGATGGAAACATTGCCCATTGGTTTGTTACTCGCACTGACTACAGTACTAAAAGTTTTTAATACTAGCAGCCAGTGGTACCACGCTGCAATATTAATGTTGTTTTCTACTTAGAAAAGTTTTTATGAAGCATAAAGTAACCACACAGATTTCACAAAGGGGGCTTTACCCTTCTGTAAATACCATTCTCATGCTCAGTGGTAATGTGCAAAGGAAAAAACAAAACCCATTTTATTCCGTGACCTTCACCACCTCACCTCCGCTGTATCCGTTAGAATATATAATGTGGCAATTTCAATTTCTTCGTTTGGCCCGTATCCTCTGATACGTTCCGCAGAGTGCGAAGTGGCACTCGGAAATCTTATTCCCAACTCCGCTGAAGCAGCTGGTGAGCTGGTGGCCGGCAGATGTGATAATGACACAACGCACCAGCTCAGACGGCATAGCGGGCCTCGACTCAGGCAGCTTTTAATAATTGATGGCAGCCAAGGCCCCGGATTGGCCAGTAATTGCATTACAGGTCACTTCTCAATAGCAATTTGTGAAAGTTGTGGTGATGTGTGCCGGGTGGCGATCAATAGGCACTGTCCAGAGAGGCAGACCCCCTCCTTCTCTCGCTCGCCCTCTCTCTCTTATGCTTTCTATCTTTCTGTGTCTAGTGAAAATATTTTCTTCCAGTGCTCAGTGCAGCAACACGGTGAGGATTCATTCACTTAGCATCAAAACACTGACAATAATTTAAGACCCGCGAGCACCTGTTAAACACATTAACCCCTTCCAACACTTTTTAAATAAAACATGTGCAGTACAAGCTCCCTGCCATTTCCAGGTAGCCTAATGTTGTTTCGCAATGCTGGAGCCCAGCCCGTTAAAACAGTTGCATGCCTTCAATTCAATCAGACAGAACTGCTATTTTATTTGAGCTTCATGTTTCAGTCTGATCGTGTTCACATGAGCTGTTTTCTGTTTGGTAGGGGCAGATTATTGTTATGTCTTTTGTAACTCTATATGAACGGCAGCAGCAGCTGGCGTGAAGAGCGACAGCAACTTTTTTGTGAGCAGCATGGCAGCAGGCTATCTGATATGTGTTTACATGAGCATGAGTGCACAGAGATTATTTCTGGAAATGTGCTAAAATGAGATCTGTTTGTATTTTAAGATACCTGTTCTTAAATGATAATTTATGTGTTATTTTAGCCTGATAGCTTAATTAATAATATTTACTGGATATATTTTGTGAGTGTAGCACCTTACTCAAGTTGGCTGCCAAAGTAGCTTTGAGTTTATTTTTAGTATTTTGGAGATTTAAACATACAGCGGACATGTCTGCCCCACTGCTTTACACAAGTGCCATACCTCATCACTGGAGGTCCCTATACGTTAGCAATATATGGCACACTTGAGTGAAACACAACCGAGTGAATTGAAGCCTCAGGTTCCCGACGTCGAAACAGAACAAGAGCTCAGATTTACCCAGTGCACGGTGCTTTACTATCCAGCCTGCAGTGCAGGCTGTGAGCCTTGTGGCCCCCTCTGGCTCTCTGGCTGCACTCATTCTCATGGAAGTTATTTACTGTTCTAGCTGTTCTTTTTCTTTTTTTTTCCTTCTCCCATTGTTGATGTCTCACCCGCTTTGACATGTAAACTATCAGTGTGTCATTTCGCTGCATCTGGTGTTCATTCTTTTCTCTCTCTGTGTCTGCCTCGCTCTCTCCCTCTTCTCCTCCTCCTGCTCCCCTCTGCTGTGGCATGGAGAGGAGGAGGAGGAGGAGAAGAGAGAAGAGTGGAGGAGACAGTAGATTTTGCATGCTCTAAATACAGCCTCTACGTGTGTGGGGTGCTGTCATCAAAGGAGAGAAGGGACAGGGGATGGTTCACTTCTTTTGTGGTGGTGTGTGTTTGCGTGTCTGTGTGTGCGACTGTTTGCTTATGCAACTAAGTGTGCATTAATTCAAGCAAACATCAAAAATGCTCCCTCATCCATCTCTCTGTTTTAACTCTTCTCCTCCTTCTCGCTCCCCGCCTCCCTGCATCGCTCTCTGTAATGCTCATTTTAGCATCATTTTGTCCGCATTGCCTTTTTTTGTTTGTTTGTTTTTGTCGTTAGGCTCTGCCTTTTGCTTGCCTGTCTGCTTTGGTGTGTCTCACCTCTCTTGCATGTGCTTGGCGGGGTGTGACAGCATTGAGAAGTCACCAAAGAGGTAAATGATGATAGGCCATCCATCATGCTTTATGGACTCTGTATGGTGCTGCCGTGGAGAGTGGCTGCACTGTGCAGTAACTCAGAACACTCTGTCCCTCCATATAACCTGGCAGGGGCTCTGCTGCTTGCCTCGTCTCTCCTGGGTGAGTGTTCATGTGTGTGAGACACAGGAAGAGCGCTGGTCTGACTCACCCACTTAAGCGTTTCTCACTGTGTGTTTGTGATTCAGGATGTGTGTGGACGAGTGAAGGAGGGAATGGAAAGAGTGTTTGTCCACACTGCCAAACCATGGGCAATGAGCTTTCATTATGGTCTGATATGCCAGTGCTGGGAGCATCACCTCCAACCAGCAGACACAACAAGGTCTGCATATGTGTGTATGTGTTAGCGAATGATAGAGAAACAGGCAGAACGACAGTGAGAAAGATACACAGAAAGACTGACCTGAGTACAGTGAGATCCGAACATTTTTAGACAATCACACATATTTTCTTGGTAAATGTAGCGTGTTTATGTCCACCAACACGCTGGATTTTATGTAAAGTAATCAAAATGTAATTAAAGCACAAATTTTAGGGGTTAGAGAAAAGCATTGGACTAACTGATTATCCATGTTTAAATGTAGAGGCCCCAATTTCAGAGCCTAAAAAGTAATCGGACGGTAGGCAGACAAACATTACCATGGCCAGGTTAGGGCTGGCCCCTTGTCACTCCATGACAAATTAAGCAAATAAAGTATTTTGAGTTGGTTCCAAGTGTTGAACTTGCATTTGGTAGCTGTTTACTGGAACTCTTAGTATAGGTCCAAAGAGATGTCAACACAAGTGAAGAAGACCATCATTAGGCTGGAAATTGATGATAACCCTATCAGAAAGAGAGAAAAAACTTTAGGAGTGGGGCCAAATCAACAGTCTGGTCCATACTGAAAAAGAATGAATGCACTGGGCAGCTCAAAAACACCAAACACCCCAGAAGAGCACAGATAACAGCTAAAAGTGAACGATTAACCGACTAACCAAGGCAACATTCTTGAGGAGGTATGCATATCACTGTCAAAGTCTGTAATCAAGAGACACCTTCATGAACAGAAATACAGAGGCATGTAAAACAAGGTGCAAACCACTGGTTGCACTAAAGAAGGTCAGATTAGATTTTGCCGAAAGATTCTGCACAGATCTGGAAAAGAAAGAACTCCTACCAAGGGTAACTTGAGATGATGAGATGATATGATAGGAAGATAACAGTATGGCGAAGCAGAGAAACAACTCATGATCTGAAGCATGTCACATCATCTGTCAAACGATGGAGGCAATGTCATGACATGGACATGTATGGCTTCAAGTGAAACCAAACCACTACTGTTTATTAAGGATGTGATAGAAGTGGCCGGATAAATCCTTAACTTTCTCCTCAGTGTCAACCAAATGCTGCAAAATAGACTGAACAGTGATTCACTGTGGAAATGGATGATAACCCAAAGCAGAGTGCAAAAACAACCCTTCAGAGTTGGCCACTGAAGGGTTGTTTGATTGCTGATCTCAGGCCAGCAGAGCATGCTTTTCAGTTACTAAAGACTAAAGATGGCTACAAAAAAACACCTGGCAAATTATCTCAAGAGAGGAAACAAGCCTTATATCTGAAAAGTATGTTAGTTTGTCCAATTACTTTTTAGCCTCTGAAAATTGGCGACTGTATAAAAATGGCTCACATTCCTAAACAGTTAACGGTTACAAAAATGTTTGTAAAACTCTTTTCAGTTATCACATTTTGATTATTTAATTTAAAAGCTGTTATTAGAGTAGATATAGCTTGCTGTGGCTTACTGTTAGATAATCTAAACTGATATTTGCAAGTAGTAATAGAACATAGAATAATAGTCATAGGACATAGTGCGGCTAACAAATGAAATTATACACAGTTTTGTGTTTTTACTTTACTTCTGTATTACATCTGACCCCCTTTTAACAAATCCCACCCCTTTTTTCTGTAACCATGATTACGGCTCTGAAGGCATGCCCAGGCGATCCATTTGTCAGGCAACATATCACCAATACGAGAGTGGCCACTGGGAACTTCTGGAGATTTCCAGAGGGGGCCATTTAATTTGTCCCAGTCGCAAAGCAAATGTGCTAATTAAATTTGACAGTCTGCACATTAGTTTATCTGTTCTAAAAGTAGGCTACATGTTCAGCTTTCTACAACACAATAGTCTCTGTACAGTGGATCAGGTGGATTCTACCAGCAAAAGAAATACCTCTAAAATACTGAAAGAAATACAACTGTTGCAAGAATTCCGTAATGAGTTGAAGTTATGTTGTTAATCTGTTTATGTGATTATTTATTTTTGTTTGTTTTATATATGGCCTGTGAAAAACTTGGAACAAATAGGAAAAATAACTGGAAGAGACATAACCAATGCTGCGGTTTCCTTCTGCACCAGTTTTCGAACGTCCACTTGCATCCATGTGATGTCATCAGAAGGTGAATGTGAGGCTCCATTCAGATGTCTGCATGAAATCTTTGAAACTGTGCACAGTCATAATACTTATGCGTCAAAAGCAACAGCAACAACTGTTGGTGTCAGTGGTGCCTCTAGTATGCTGGCATTAGTGCGAGCAATGCCTGTGTTTTTCTCAAGAGAAATCAAAAATGTCTGCAGTGACTAAAAGACCAGTTAGTCGCTGCTTTTGTTTCTTCATACTAGAAATGTACAAAAAAATCACAGTGTAGCTTGCACCTTGGTTTTGGGACACCTTAGTTTATCTGATACTAACTGGTTCAGAGAGGGAACACATTACATTGTACCGAAGAAAAACACGACTACTACGTATCGATCCTTACATCATCATTTTTTACCTGCGACTTCATAAAATTTTACATTAAAAATCACACATTGCTTTTAATTCTGTGCAAAGACACTGAAGAGTTGTTTTAGTAAAAATGTTACACAATTGTTTGCAAGGCTCAACATTTTAAACATACAGAAACAAGAGATTTGTGCTTCACATTCTTCCGTGTAGTTTTACTACAGGAATACAACACTGGCAACAAATACCAAAACAACAGCTACCACCTCATGGTAGCTTTAGTGAATTTTGGATTTTTTGTTAGGGAGGTACACAAAATACTTCTCCCAACAGACATGAAACATGTAAATGTTATTTTTAAAGAAGCGATTGTACCAAACAGTCCAAAATCTTTACAACCTTCTAATTGTATTACAGCCTCACTTTTCATCCTTTTCCTTTCTGCTCATCCCTCCTCTTTTTCTCCATCCCTTCTGTTCAATACCTCCTGTATCCTGTAGCCCTTTCACACTTCACACTTTTCTTTTGTCACCTTTCCACATGGAAGAACAATTGCTCAGAGTTCACTCTGTCTCTCTCTGCCTTCCTCTCCCACACCTCCTCTCCTCGCTACCACTCTTAGATCCACAGGGAATCACACTGTCTGAACCAAATGTGCCACAAACTTGTCAGATGATGTTTGTTTTCCACCCCCTTTCCCGTGCCTGTTTTTTTTTTTTTTGGTTTTTTTTTTTTTTGCCTGTGTGTTTTAATGCTGTCTACATATTTGACAAAGTGCTATGAGATGCACTGCCCTCGCATGTCAACAGACTGAAATTTTGCAGCGTCATTAATGAAACAAAAATCTACAGGGTGGTTGTGTGTGTGTGTGTGTGTGTGTGGGGGGGGATAGGGATTGGGGGTGGGGTTAGTCCCAAGCCTTGTGTGATAATAAGGTTTGTATGTTCAGACAGCTTGTTAGTATGCTTGTGAAGACTGTAAGTAAACAGCCTTTCCTCTGAGGTTCCCTAGAAAGTTTGAATAAAGGATCTTCTACTGAAAACTAAAGGTGGTTAAGGGACTGAACAGCTGCGTTTCTGCCACCAAAAGGATCTGTATACCCAAGAAAATGTAGCACAAGCTCTAGCTCCATTTCCCTGTAGACACTATTTGCCTGCTGAATAACTAAAACTTATTAGAGAGTAGATTAAAGACAGATTGGTGATGCTCCTTAGCTTAGTAAGTGTCATGAAGACCCACTTTCAAAGCCCTAAACTGAATTGGATTGAAGTCAGAAGGGTTAGATTATTAATAACTAAACTTAAACTGACCAGAAGATCAGGAATTAATATTTTGGACAACAGGTTAGGCAATTTTACAATTTTTCAAGTTCAAATTACTACTTTTGACTATATTCCTAGCTGCTTTATAAATTTCTGTATAGCTCTCTGGAAATACAGAAAACTTGGCCTCCTAAAGTCGCCCAACTCTTAAATGCCTGATCAATGATGGGCAGGACAAAAGGGTAAAAAGAGAGAGAAAGCAAAGCGTGGCAAAAGAAATAGGCAGGAAGGACAGTTAAAGTCTGCCAAGAAGCAAGGTAACTTACCTCTGGCAACCCCACACTGTAGACGCACCTCTAAAACTCATCCCAAACTTTGGCAAGATGCGGACCAGCACTAGCCTCCTTTATGAATGTCACACACCGTGAGAGGAAAATGATTACGTTGCAAAGAAGACAGGGGGGCAGAACAGGAGGGGACAGGAGAAAGCGAGAGAAGAAAAATCACTTTGATGGATTATGCTTCTCGTGGGACAACCTTGTATCGTTTTTGGACAGGAGTCTAACTCGGCCAGATTCTCTGTTACAGCGGTGATTCTCCTCTTTTCCTTCCGTCTCCTTTTGTCATCCAAGACGTGCGCTAGCTGTGACAACAGTGCCAGCGGTGATACCTAATGATACCGCTTGCAGGAACTAATTACTACCAGTGATTAAGAGAGGAGACGTGGCTTCTACCGCACATGCTGTCTTTGGGTGGGGGGAGCTTTTTAATTGCCTTTGCCAAATAAATGATGGCCAAAGATGCATGGACCCAGACTTCTTAATGGAGTCTTAGTGCTCGGTGGCAAAGAGCGAATACTTCAGGGCCCTTGGCACTCCCTGCACACAGATGGTGCCGCCTGTTCACAACCAGCGCCTGTTGTTGATCAGTGCGTTAAGGGCACCTGTGAAATTAAACAGACAAATGAATTCCCCACTGGCTGCAAAACAGAATATTAGCATTGCATGAAAGATGGCTAAACTGATTCATGCATTAACCACTTTTAATGCCAAAGGGCAGAGCATTTTAATTTAGTTAGTCACAGGTTGGGCTCTGTGAAGTTACTAAAGGAAGCAAAGATAAGGCTGTAGTAACAGTTTAATCTCAGCTGGATGTTGGAGGTGTGGTGCTTGTGCACATTTGTTAGCCCTTAAGCACATCTAGACCTAATTAACAATCATGTTCCACAGCAAGGTTGTCTTTGGCAAGGATCCAGCCAACCAATAATTCATTTACTGAACAGTAACACGTCTGCCTGGGTAGTAAAGGACTTAAAAGTTTGACATGGCTCTTGCAGAAGCACTTAGTTCTAAGCTGCCTAGTGTATATTTCCCTCTTTAATGGCTTCTGTGAATAGCTTTCTCTGCACACTAATAATTAAAAAACTCCACTTCTTCACATCATTACGTTTTAAATGATCATCTCTTAAATTCCTGTTTATCTGTTTTCGGTAGTGAGAAGACAGTGGTTTTGTGTTCTTGAACTGCATTTCCCAGTGTCGTCTCTGACTCTGTGTTACCAGTACTCCAACTCTACTGACAGCAGCTCCCTTAATCCCAAAACAAGCTAGCATGAAATGAACTACTGACACTAGTGAGGCAAATACAAAGGCAGATTTTAGGATGGTGTCTAAGAGTGACCTTGTCTAGAGGGGCACAATCATATCCACACTGTATGAACACATCAGACACAAAGACGTTTTAACTGTGTCACTGCTTCAGACATGCTGCTGTTTGCTTAAAAGCTTAAATAATAATACCACATTAACTAAAGGCATTTGCTGCTTAGTAAAAGTTGCCAGTGGACCTACAGTACATTAGCGCTCAACAATACATCTAAAAAACTGCATCTCCATCTAGGCACTCACCCAAAATAACAATATAATCAAAGTGAGATTGCTTCTAATAACTGACAGTCTGGTCTGAGCACGAGATCTGCATCGCTCACTCACCATCGCTGTGCTTTTGTTTTTCCGTCTTGGAACGGTAATTTTCGTGTTAACTCAGAATTAAGCATTTCGGGACAGCCGGTTATCCTTTTAAGCCCCTCTGAGCAAATGTTTCTCTATACTTTGAGTGTGGGCTTCTGCAGATGGCGTTCTGTTCTTATTCCACTCAGCCTTGGTGACTGCCTCTACTCATACCAACTACGCACTTCTACTTGTATTTGTGCCATTACTTAAAGCACACCAGAGAATTTTTAGAACAGCAACCCACTCAGGACCGGCTATTATTATGTGTAGTTTAAAACCTCAAGGCTGCTGAGCATTTCAGCAGCCTTCTACAATGCCAATTTGTAAAGCCTCTATTTGAGCTATAGTGAAGAGGAACATACATGCATCCTTCACAGATGTCTCTCCTTAAATGGCTTTTTAAGCAAATAAGAAAACAACCAAATGCTTTCCTGATTGAATATTCACTATAATCGTTCACATCTGGTGGATGACCATCTGAGCGTTTAAGTGCCTGGTGGTTTTCACATGTTATTCTCATATCCAAAATTGCCTTTTAGAGTTTCTAGCTGAACTTTGATATTCAATTCCTTTTGTTGCAAGCTCTATGCAGGCAGTCGCACTGGTGAATCAATAGCAATTTAACAGTGAGTTATAGCTGGATATGTGCATATACTGGACAGCGTGAGCACGTTATGATTCGGGTGTGTTTACTCAATGAGTGCTGAGTCAACAATAATGACACAGCATTTCTTTCTTGTCCTCCCCCTCACTGTATCTCTCCCTCCCTCTTTGGGATTTCTGTGTTATTTTTCTTCTCTTGATCTCATTACATCATGACTCAAGGGCTGTATTCATTAAAGTTTAAAAGTACAATGCAATCCAAAGTCACTTGCAGTGACTAACGCAGAACCCGTTTGACTCTTTCTCCGCATCTCCACTTTCTTCCCTCCTTCACCTCTTTTATTTATTTATTTATTTTTGTCTGCGCCATGCTATGGAAGAGCAATTTTTTTTTTCATTTGCTCCGCTTCTCTTTCACCAATGAGGCAGACTGCTGAGAAAATCTGCCGACAATAGCTGGAGCCCAGATGTTGAGACTGGCAGTTGACTCTTGACGACAATGCTTCTGTTCTTTAATTAAACTTTTGTAAAGTTGTTTTCATTTCCTCCTGCGCAAGCTGTACTGACAATTTCCTTTTACATGTGGATGTAAATGTGTCGGCTCTTTGTTGTTTTGCATCTTTCCTTCCCCGAGTCTTAGCAAACCCAAAAAATTATTCCAAACCCTCAAAAGACATAGCTTGTCTCATCAACAGTGGTGTGTTTTTAAGAGACAAAGTTACATAACGTAGCCCTGGCAGCAAAAGATGGTAAATAAATCTCTTTAAATGGAGGCTGAAAGATATCCGGCTTCATGCAGTCATTAGCAGTGATGTAGCAAAGGGTGATAATTTCACAGTTATCCTCCCATGTTTGCCAGCACTGCACAAACTTAGCCGATTTTGCCTACTTTTAAATTCTTTGAAAACTGTACAAGCATGACTGTTTTTTTGTCATAATGAGAAACAAATTATTATCGTATGACCACGAGGTCACCGTGACTTGTTTTTCGGAAATCGTTTTCTAAAAGCACACATGTATCCATGTCCTTATTTTGCCTTCCTTAGCAGCTCATAACCGACACAGGGATAGATATTTCTTAGTAAATGCTACAAAATGTCTGATAACCTCATTAAATTCAGAGACTGTTTGACCTGTATGGGTTTTTTTCTCTTCCAGCACTTTCAGTCCTTCTCAAAAATGGGAAAACAGTTCTGTCCAATTATGTGGCATCAACTGTCAGCATTTGCAGAACAGATAGACACCCATGTATCCGTTATTAATCATTAGATGTCATCTCTGTGCAACACAAAAATGCGTGTGGTGATGAATTATTGATGTGATCCTGGAGATAACAGTTGCGCTCTAATTGCATGTCATCATTACCAGGTTGAAACCAGTCTCCATGTCCCCTTAATGTGATTACACATTCATAATTGTGCTGTTATTAGCCTAGTTTATTATTCACAACAGTAAAGCCCACTAATTGGCATGGGTCCGCAGCATGTTGTCGCTCATTTTCTGTGTGAAATGTATGTTTAAAGCTTCATGTTTTGTTTAAAACTTGGAACATTGCTGTGATGTTGATTTTTTCTGTGGGGGCAGAATACTAAAGAAGTAGAAATGAAGTTTAAACAAAAAAGCCTTTTTTTGGGTTGTGTTGGTTGATGTTCAGTCGAATAGGTGGCCCATCACTTTCCTGCAGTTACTAAAACATAACATGCAGAAACTTTTCATTCATGAGGGGGCGAACCCTAACTTTTTTTATGATCACTTCACTTAAACCTTTAGACTAAGATCTCCACTGGTGCACAAATAAAACAATTATATCATTCATTAACATTAAAATCAAAAACTTTGAGCAATAAACAAACAAACAGAATCATCACTTGTTGTGCGCAAATGACAAGGGATATACTTCAATTTAGTGCTTGCAAAAGTTACAATCAGTGGTGGTTCCAGAGTCTGTTAGGTCAAAATTCACAGGGGGCCCTCCAACCAGCGCTCATAGCCATTATGTTATAAACAATCTGAAAACAACAAAAAAAATGGACTCCTTAGCTAGGCGTTAACTAGTATTAAATGTCAACATGAACAAAAAAACAACAATAATAATAATAATAATAACTTTATTTAAAAAGCGCTTTCAAACAAAGTGCTGAACAGTTATTTGAAGATAAAAAAGATAAATAAATAAAAGCAATACAGAAAAAAGCAATACAATTTAATATCTGATAACAATTTAAAAACTAATAGGCATAAAAGTAAGACACATAGGATAGGGTGAACAAGTGGGTCATTAACTTAGCTTTAAAAACCTCCACAGAGCATGCCTGCCTAATATCTTGAGGGAGGTTGTTCCACAAAAATGGGGCACGAAAAGAAAAAGCACGCTCCAATAGTCTTTTTTCTGGCTTTAGGAACTTTTAGAAGGCCAGTATCCTGAGATCAGAGGGCACGGGATAGAACATAGAGGTGCAAAAGGTCAGAGATATATGAAGGCGCCAAACCATTTAAAGCCTTGTAGGTGAGCAACAGGACCTTAAAATCTGCTCGAACCTGACAAGGCAACCAGTGAAGAGATTTCAGTACTGGGGTAATTTCCCAGTTTTGGTTCAAATGCGAGCAGCTGCATTTTGTACCATCTGTAAGCCTCTAAAACTTTTCTTCGGTAACCCAGAAAGAAGAGCGTTACAATAATCAATGCGTGAAGTCACAAATGCATGGATAAGAATCTCTGCAGTGTCCAGTGATTCCACCAGCATGCAATGCTGTCTCTCCAGAAAGCACAACTCCTCTTCATCTTGCTTTCATTGTTCTCCTTGGGTTCATTTAAACAGAATCAGGTATGAGTAGAGGTTGGCAGGTCGATCCATATATTGATAACATCGATACCAGCGCTGGTATTGGTATCGGAGGGATACTAGCTTGATGTAAAATGTCTCAACCTTTTTGTGCTGACTATCACGTCTATTTTATTTATAGTCTGTAGCACATTTAAAACAACAGAAGCTGATCCAAACTGCAGACAGGCACATTTACATGGCACGTCTCCAAAAAAGCAGTTTCAAAATACATGATGACCTTCATAGGTTAAAAGTATCCATATTGGTATTGGCAATACTGGCCTAGTATTTACTTGGTATCAGATCTGTATCAGTATTATGCAGCACTAGAATGAAGTATGGTGGTCCCCCATTCAGGGCCCAATTAGCAAGGTTCTGTTTCCTATTTTCCCTGCAAGCTTTTCCACCGAACTTTAAAGTTATTCTTTGTTATAGTAAAGCTAATTAGATATTTTGATCTAATTATCAATACAAGACAAACATCTGATGTAATGTTACAGCTTGTGGTTTCAATTCATCAGCAGCTGCTTAGCATTAGCCTAGCCAAAACCTAGCCTCATACTAGGCTCAGTTAAAGAAGAAGTCTTCCATGAAGTGGCGTGTAAAAACAAACACTTTTGTCTTTGGTTTAAAAAGATACTTTTGTCTTATGCCTCTCCTTTAGAAAAGCCACTCAGATGTAACTTTCCTTCAAAACCTAAAGTACATTGTTTTAAAGAAAGCAAATCAATAGAAAAAGTCTGAGTCAGACCGAGCAGGCTGTTGGGGGTGCTTTACTCAGAGCAGCTTTTTCCGTGTGTGGCTCTATATGTAAAATTCCCGCTTGTTGACCTCAACTGGGACCAAGAGTAGAAAAAAACGATTAGAAACCAAGCACTTAGAGTAACCTAAAGCCTGAGCTATTGACTAAAGTGGATACTCGTACATAGGTTGACCTCATAATCTAAACTTCTGCCTACACTTAATTTGCACATCCATCATTGTAACAGTATAGTGTAGCACAGTAACATGATAAATGCATACATACATATAGATGGATAGACAGGCAGACAGGCAAGCAGCCAGGCAATTATGGGAAATGGTGGTTTTCGGGAATTTTGATTTTTAAGGGGAGCCTTGTCACACACACGGTCACAAGAACTGTTTGTGTTCCCACTACATTTGTCCAGACTGACAGAGACAGGTACCTGCTGGCCTTGAGCTTGAAGGATCATGGAGTTTGAACAAAACATGCTAAGCCTAACAGCATAAAGGGCCCTGCACATACACTGCGGCAGTGCAACTGTGCTGTCCAGGGAGTACTCACGCACTGTGACTGTGCCATGCTGTGGTTAACTAATGGTTATAATTAGCTATATATATTAAATCCTAACAGTTTAAGGCTGCTATTGCCATTTTCATTTTGAATAACATCTTATTATAATTATTTTAGCATATATATGTATATATATTTGTAGGTACCCCATCACTTGCTTAACAGGTGGTCTAATCTGAACAAAATTTACAGGAACATTGTCAGAAATACAGTTAACATTTAAAAAGATACATTTTTGAAAAAGATTTCTTACAAATCTCAGTTCATTTCATTTTCCTTAGGTTAATTTTGTTGCCCCCCAAATGTAATGTTATGTTTTGCGTTTGCTTCATTGGTCGTCGTTCAACGTACGTCACCTATAAGTAATCAAAACTTTGTATCTGGACAGAATTATGTTCAAGTCACGTCTAAATACAGAATCGAGACTTTTAGAAAAGCACTGCAGGGTGGGGTTTTGCTGATATACTTAAATCATTAGGGCTGTTATGTTTTCATGTCTTAGGTAAAACATTACATGATTCTGTGTGATAAACAAATGCTTTTGTAAAACATAAAACATGGACCCTCCCTGCTCTCTGAAACCTTAATTAAAGATTAACCATCCAATTGTTTGTGCCACATAAGCTATTTATACATTCGAAACAGATCTGCAGTTCCAAACTTGGTGCAGACTCTTATTCTGAAGGAGTTCTTGGCCCGGGTCAAAACTGACCCAGACCAAAACATAAAATATGAAGAGTAGGTAAAAGTTAAATGACACAGTGCTTCGTAATGCAGCTATGATGAACTTTAGAATTGTAAACTCATCAGCTTCTGCGATGCTTGCAAGGCTTTAGATTATACTCATATTTCCTTGTGAACAGAAAATGCAGGTTTCTAGCCACCATTTTCACTACTTTGGTTTCTGTGGAGTGTCTCATGGGAGCCAATTTGCTATTATTTTCATATATTATAGTAATCCTATTCCCCGCGCTCTTCACCACTCTTTAATTCCTTTTTGTCTCCATCAGACCTCACTTGTTTCTTTTTTTCTACCGAAGATGTCCTCATCTTCTCCTCGGCTCTTACCTCGCTGGAACCCCCTCCAGCGTCTTTCTCTCTCTCTCTCTCTCGGGCTCACTCACCCTTCCAGCCTCCTTTCCATATCTCCCCACCTTTCGTCTCACCCTCTCCGCCTCCCCTTCTCTCACACTCCATCACCAGCTTCTTATCTGCCTCTCTCTCTGCATTTGCATCACCCTCACTTTTCCCTCTCCCTTCTCTAACTCGTTGCCAACACGAACTCGCTTTCTCCCCTCTCTCTCTCCACTCTGTGTGGGTATCTCTCTCTCTCGCTCTCTCTGCGTCCCTCTGAGGCATGTTTAATTAAGCGTAGGGCTATGTGTCAGAGAGAGAGGGAGAGAACTAATGCTATCTGGAGCACCAGGCTAGACTAGGCAGGGTCTCCTCCTCTTCTCCTCCTGTTTTGTCTTTTCCTCCTCCCCCTCTCCCTTTGGCCTGGGCCAACAGTAATTACCCTGCTCATTAGCAGAGGGAAGAGGTAGGGGGGAGAGGGGGAGCCAACAGGGGAGTGAAGGAGGACAAGAGGAGAGGAACAAAGGAGCAGGGGTGGACAGGTGAGAAGATAGGTGCAAAACCTAAACGTTCCTTAGGGTATTGTGTAAGATCGCCGGTGAAGTCGGGGGACGTTTGGGGGAATTTTTAAAAGTATTTAGTGGCCTAATTATATCACCCTTTAAAAAAGTGTCCAAACTGGAAGTAGTAGAGTAAATTTATACTTATTCTTATATACATATATTTTTCTACGTGTTTACACGAGACGGTTGTGTTCAACTGCTAGAAGAAAATATATATGTCTGCACGGAACAATTAACCACATGGGTCTGGTGTAAATTAATACAGTAATCTGGTTCAGTGTGCAAAAACCCACATATAAGAAATCCCAGTGTCACACCTTTGCTAGCTTCTGTTGTGCTAGCATAAATCAGGGGAGTCTCTCATTCAGCGTTTCTTTCATCAGTGTTTCCACACATCAGACATTTAAAGAGTTGTGGTTTTAATAAACACTTAAACAAGAGTTAATATGATAGCGCATGAAAATTTATGGCATCCATGAAAATTTGCCAGCATAGCAGTCAGGACAAGTCCTTGGTGCAACTTGCTTGTTTCCATTTCCATGAAGCCATCACAGTGGGAAATATCTACATACGTCAATTCTAGCCCGTTTGAATTTGCTAATCATGTCAGTGCTGCGTTTATGTTGTTAAAAACCAGGTGTGCTATTTTATTAAAAAGACGTTCAGAAAACTGAAAAACTTCCATATCACATTATGCTAAATTTCCCAATGCTGTGCCAAACCTACATGTGTAACAGAGCAGTGCTGGCTTATGTCAGGTGTGTTGATGCACAGACCTTACAAGCGTACTCTCCTATTTGTCCAGGCAAGGTTCCAAGAGAGCAGGTTCATCTGGCTCACATGTAGGGAGCTCTTTGGCTGCTTGGCCCTCCTGTGTGAGCATTGGCTAGGATTACTTCTTTCCTGCACTTTTAGTTAAATTAGGCAGGGTTGGAGAATTTCATTGTTCAAGTTTTGCTGTTTAAGCACTCCTTAAAAATTCCAGCTTTAGACTGCTTTTTTGAGATTACATGCCGATTTAAGGAAAACTGATGGAACAAAACATCCAAAATTTAAGATATATATCGAAATGCGTTCAAAGTCAACTAAGCATAACTCTGCTGAGTCTTATAATGCTCCTGTCTTGTGTCTGGTAGAAAGAACTGTTCCTCTTTTCTTCTCTGCTTCACTGTATCTCTCATTTATTTCCGTGCATGTGTCATCTTATGTCAGCCGCAGCTCCATGTGCACCCTCCTCTGTGCTTTTTGTTCTTTCCCCTGAGTGCTTTCCTCCTGTTTGTCTTTGTCTATATTCACTCTACCTGATGCGGAGTTTAATAAAATCCCATGGTTCAAATGAGTCTCGTAATAATGGGAAGTAAAATAATATTTAATCAGATTTCAGTTCTCTACAGAGGCAAGACAGAGTTTATTTTATTCCTGTAGTTGTGAGCAATAAAGATACACTTTAGTTGACCTCTGAACAGGGAACAGGGATTTGCTTGAAATGTAATTGTATCTATATGTTAGGAAAAGTAACCTCTCTCTCGGTTTCTGTGTGATTCACTCTTTAATTTAGTCTTCATTGTCTGGTGTTTGCAGCTGCCAACAAAATAGGAGGTGCTAATGTCAACACTCTGACTTTAATTTTGCAGAAATAACAAGTAAATTATTAATGTAAATCTTTAAATACATAAACCTACAAATCTTCTCAGACATGACAGAAAACTGCACAGTTGTGATACTGGTTCATTCCATGTGTTTTTGGTTACTTGTTCAGATACTTTATACTTTTACAATATACAAATACATTGCCTGTTTTGGTTTGAAAGTCAAAGGAGAATCTACATACAGACAAAAGGACAGGCAGGTAAAAGCAAACAAGAGGAAGTGAGTTTTAATTAAAAGCGAAAACAAAAAATACTGATCCTGCAGGCCTAAGAAGTAAATAAATAAAAGAAAAAAAAGAAAACTCTTAGGCCAAGGTAGCTACAACAAAGTGCATAGTAAAAGATTTAAGAAAAAAAACTAAAGACACTAGAAACACAAAGACAAATGCTGGGAAGGGACCAGGGAAGGTCAACAAGCAGGGATAACAAAGAGGAGGGAGAAACAGGACTTTCAATGCACAGACAAGTAATTTGGAAACAGCCCTGAAGTAAGCAAAGACACTGGAAACACAAGGTGAGCAACTTCAAAATAAAGCAGGAAGCAACAACAATGAGAGCAAAACAGAGATGAGGGAGACATAAAAGGAGGCACAGGAGCTACATGGAAAAGGTAAAAAATAAATAAATAAATACATTTTTTTAAACACAGAACCCGTTTTTACAAACGTGCAGTACTGAGCTTTTCAGACATGACAGGCAAATGTCTGATGTTGCATCAGACATTAAATGGACCTTATCCCAGACACAAATGCTGTGTGACGTCTGATTGTGGCAACATGGCAATAATGTAAGTAACTGAATTTACTAAATTTATTCATCAAGACAAAAGCTCATGCACAATTTACCCAGTCGACTGGGTACATTGTTAATCAAAACGACATACGTCCAGTAGTGAGAACATGTCTGAAGCAGCAGACTATCTCCTGCTGTTACATGTGGTGAAAAATGAAAATATGACAAAAATGTCATTGCTTTATTCTTCCCGATACTTGGAAGATGATATTACAAACTTAAAATTGAGCATAGCACTACTGGATGGCCATGAGGTCAACTTTAGCCAGCAATCCTGGCACATCAGTGGCAGCCCACATCGAACCAACTGATACTCTTCTGCACATCCCATTAGCAGATCCAGATAGATACTTCAGATGCTGCAGCCAGTGTGCAAATGCTGTTTCTGCAAGCTGCTTTGCAACCCACAATCTCCTCCATTTCCTGCTATTGATGCTATTTCTCTCATAAACAGTGTTATGTCCATTGTCACTGTGATTGAATCTTTCTGCTGCTCTCCCTGCCTTTTGGCTTTCCATGTCTGTGCATGAAAGGGTCGAGAAGCCCTATAACAAAGTCACACCACTAAATATACCACAGCTCAAATAGCAACCCTATTTTGACTAAAGTGGTACTGATAGAACCGGAAAAGCCAAAAACTACAGGTGTAAACACTTCTCTATACCTACGGGATGCATTCTGGGATGTCAGGGCTGGATAGCTTTGAGTGGTCAATAAGACTTGAAAAGTGTTATATAAATACAATCCATTTAGTTGCCATTTCTAAGCAGGCAAAGTGGGCCTACTTCCAGAGGAATAACCCCAAAGGCCTGCCACTTAGTTCCACACTATTTGATAAACTTAAAATCTCTATAGGGACTTAAATTGACTAAATTTGATCTGACAGCTTTATTTATTTTTTATTTTTACCTACAAACTTATAAATAGGGCTGTTTTAGGGGTTTTTTAAATAATTGTTTTGAGTTTAATCATAATAGGCTCACGCTTTGTACATTTCTAAATAATATTTACTGCACAATAACAGATACCTAAAATTGGTGTCAGTTTGCATTATTTCCAAACATGAGCACTAGCTCAACCATCAACTGATGGCTGAGCTAGCACTCATGTTTGCTGTGGTTGTGGTTACCACTGGGAGCTTTCTAACTAATAACCAGGTGCATATGTGTACAATTCACAGAGGTCTGAAGAACATGTTTCCGGGATCATTCCCGCTCTCTGTAGTTTGAATATGCGCTTGTTTACTGGGAATGTGCTGGAGAAGTAACAGTGCCCAAACTGTGCTTCCCATAATTGTTGAACCATAGAGAAGTTTACATCAGGCTAACCAAATGTAACAGCACATTTAACTTTTAGCTTTTGCAGTAATAAACACAGAATACGCAAAAACTTACCGCAGTTCACAAATCGCAACACTAGCAAATCAAGTGGAATAAATAATAAGCCACACCTATCATATCTTTTTTTTTTAATTAGCTCTGTAATCCTGCCCTGAATACATATGCATAAAGGAGAGAGGAACAATTCACTGATTACATGCAAGGTGGGCTTCAGGTGACAAGCAAACCGCTCTTCCGGGCCAGTGAGCTTGTTTGATAAATAACATGGATTTCTCCAGGGACAGCATACATTTGAAAAGAGGTATAAAAAAAACTGAGTAAGTCTGCCCCTGTGTACATCTGTTTATCAGTCAGCCCTGAATGGTGATTTCTGAGTGATATTTACCTTTTTGATGCAAGCTTGCTGAGTTAACCTTCAGCTGCCTATACCATGCAAGAAATAATTGATTCCCATCAGTGCAGGGATCCTTTGTGGTCAAACTAGATAACACGAAGAGCTACACTAAGAGAGAAAGAAGGAAATTACTTTGCTTTGGAAACATCAATATATAATTTCCTGTTTTACATTGCATTTAGAATGCTGACTCAGATTACTTAGTCCAAACTATTTAATAGCAGCTAACAACTAGTTATATTTGCAGTACTATTATTATCTGGACTGACTATTATGGAGTCATTCAGTGACTATATTTGAAAACAGAAGAGCAGGGAAAGTTCCTAAGGTGCTTGGAGCAACATACCTCGAAAAAGCTATAACTTTTTAGCCTTTTTGAAGGCATAGATCACACCAAATATGGCTTTTAGTCTTTCCTTTTTTTAAAACAGAATTAAATAAAACTCTTGAATCATTCGTTCCTTATTTCATCTTTAATGCCTTAAACATTTAAGCTCTAGCTGTGCATGTAAAAAGAGTTCTCCCACAACTGCCTCACACACTATAGTTAATAGAATTACACTAGTGCCTGTATCATTGAGCTCTGTGCTATTAACCTTTCCTCTCCAGGTATCCTTTATTAAGGGCAAAATGGGCATCCCTCAGCAAAGACATGCCAGTGTTACCACGTTTTCAGCCATTGTGATTTTAATTAGAGGAATTTGGCCGCAGTCGACACCATTAGATCCTTTCATTTGTAATCTGAGTGAGTTGGCTGCGGCTGACAAGCTGACGTCCAAGACTCAAACGGACTCTTTAACCCCTCTGAGTAGACAGATTTTGTCTGACTCATCATCTTGGGCAAACACAGTGCTGCAGGAAACATTGTTGCAGAAGTGCAGAAAGCAGGGAAATCTGAGAATAAACTGTTATAAATAATGGACATACGTAGTTTCTTTTAAGCTGGCTGCACTTTAAATGTTAAAAAGATAGATTTTTATGTCTTAAATATATAGATGAATGAGGAATTTTTATGTACCCCTTGCCTGAGTAGATCTGGTGGCATTTTACTGGCATGGTTTGGATCCATTTTTACCCGTAGAGGGAAGGGCCACTGCAAATCAATACAAAGTTGCTCTGTGTGATCACTGAGTGGCCCAGCATTTTCACTGAGATGCTTTATGTTGGGTTTTCCTTTAATTAGCCACTGGTATGTACAATAACGTCAAATTTGGAAGGCATGAAAGTGTCCAAAAAGTGTTTCCCTTACACAACAAAACTGCCAGATTTTACCAACACTGTGTTTAATCACAGCTAATCAACAGCTCACAGATGAACTGTTGAGTCAGTGGGTTTGAGTTGAAGATAAAATTATCGTTCTTTTAGTGTGTTCTGTAACAGTCGTACACATAGTGTTCTCCCAGCACTCCACATAGCAGGATGTCTGCCAGTGCTACGGCCCCCTATGGCACACTGTGCCTGGATGTGCCATCTAGGGCAAAGTGAGAGGCTTTCACCACATGGACCACCTCTATTAGATTATACTCTGGCCCTTCTTGGGTTTGTAATTGTATTTGCCTGATGCTGTGTATTTAAGAATAGAATGGCCCTGGTCCCTGTGGCCCTCCTCTACCTGGTTTTTCAACCTTTCTCCATGGGGAGCAGACCAGCACCAACCCTAGGATGAAATGTCGTCATGACAACCAGGAGGGAAATTGTAAAGAGAGAAAGCAAAAAAGAAAGGCTTAATGTAGCCGTCCTGCCTCTATCTGTGACTTTGCACTTCCTTTCTTCTGTTACATAACATGCAAGGGGCTGTTCAGTTTGTTTAATTTCTTTGCGTCTCTTTCTTTTCCTCTCCTCCTTTTTCTGTTACGTGAGGGACAAAAAATAGCAACAAATTTTGCTTTGTGCTGGGTCTCCCTGGGAGGGGGAAACGAAGGGCTGCATGACTCGTATTTCATCCCGTCCATAATTTATGGAGAGGCTAGGTTTAGGAAGGGACATTGCACTAACATGGGGGGATACTTGTCATAAGCATCCCCCAGAGTCATAAGCAACTGGAGGGGGCACAGTGCAAATCGATGGTGACATGTGTTTTCTGTAAGCTACTCACTGTGCTTGCTGCCATTTTGCCATTGTAATCATTGCAGATATGCCCCCATTAAGTGTTATGTTATGTGTCAGTGACACTTTGTGGCAATGTTTAGTTGGCTAAAGGGTGTTTAAGGCCACTCATCTAAAAGTATCAGTTAATGGGAACTTGCAGAGCTTGACAGAGACAGCCATAGCATGGATGGTTACAACATGACTTGCTCCACCATGCTCTGCTTATAGAGAGACAGCACATATTACTGTATATGGTATTTGACAGGGACTTTAAGAAAAAAAATACACTGAGTTGCATCAGCTGTGACTAGTATATGATAAAGCACAACCTGTCTGCTAATCACAAATTACAGCCAGCCTCTCCTCTAGCCCTGATCCAGCTCTCTCCATAGGAAAGCAGGGCCAAGGAGAATACTAGCTCCTGCCAAGTCCCCACCACTCCCCACTACAAGGTGCTTATAAATCGACATCCTCACAGATAGGTCAAGGTTTTGATTTGGTCATGACCTTAGTTCATAAATCTGAATGATGTAGGGGCCTTGGTTAAAAGGCCGCTGGATCAACCCTCAAATGGGATACTCCTCCCTGGCTTTCAGTGTCTTTCTCTCCTTCCCTGACTCTCTTTCCTCTTCCATCTCTCCTAAACTCACGTCCCTTTTTCAGTTCCCACTGCGGTCTCAAGTCCCCGGAGCCTCTATAACAGGCAGCGAGAGAGGGCGAGAGAGAGAAAGACAGAGGGGGGGGGAGAGAGAGATGGCGAGGGGGTGAAACAGGCAATCAATAAATCAATATGTTTTGTGCCACTAAGCTAGGGTAAGCTCACTCTCTCAAAGCTGCTGGTGCATGTACACACACACACACATACACTCACTTACCATCCCAGCAAATTTCTTTCAACACAAACAAACAAATGAAGGCCCAGGACAGAATGTCCCTTGCCAAAAGACATTTTGTTGTTTAAGGGACTTTCTTTTTTCCTATTCTGTTTCCTGTTTTGGATCATTAAGCCATTGATTTTTATTTCAACGGGTAAGTGGTGGAGGGGACCCCCTGGGAACTGGCTGAAAACCTCAACAGAGTGGCCCCAGCAGGAGTTTCTCTAGTTGTGACAGGCTGCTCCCAAGGGCCAGTGGGCCCTCTTAACTCTGCAGGGGAGAAACTATCGCCTGAAATCAGTCATTCTGCCTCAGCATTCCCAGGCACCACTCCATAAGGGTGTTCACTTGAATATCTATAGATTTCTTCTTGCAAAACGCCTTTGCAGCTACTGGAAGTACAAACTCGTGCATTTAGTTATAGATTTGGATTCGCGTCCTCACAGAAATTCTTGGAAGTGTACAAATGGTCAGTTCTCTTCATAGATTTTAAGGGTGTAAAAAGTTGGCTGGAGCATCTGCCTTCCTATCACTAAGTCCAATATTTTTAGGTCCATGGGGGTGGTGAGGATAGAGGAGAGAGCAGGAGAAGCGCTGTGAGATACAGTAGCAACTCTGGCAGACCAAGATTCAGCTGGCCAACAGCCAGGAAGATATTACAGTCAGATATATAGTAACACAGATGGATGCACTCAGCCTAAAGAGGCTGACATATTGGCCAGCGCTGTCATAAGAATGACATAATACCCACCCTGACAGGTAATGAAAATAAAGGCCGCTCCACTGCAGAGTTGCATAAGAGCTTTAACTTTAGCTCATACAACGTAAAACATTACTCCTGACATATGGGATATCCCAAGGGAAGTTGGATGTGGAAGGTGGAGGGCTTACAATTGGAAGGGGTCCCATAACATGCTGGAGATGTAACTCTTGATCTTAGCACTCACAGCCACAGCATGCAAAGAGCTCTCCTGCTTGTCTCTTTTATATAGAGATGTTATTTTGCATTTCATTAAAATGCACCTCAGTGATTCACACTGAATCGATCTTCTCTCTCTTTCACAAAATGCATTCATACTGCACATATCCAATCTGACAACTTGCTTTCTCAGAGACTGGAAAGCTCTACTTTTATTTTTTTTTATTTAGCTGAATTTACATGATGCAATAGAGGCAAAAGCACCCTAGAAGTGGACAGATCACCGACTTAAGTATATCTGTTGTACACATGTTTGCATGTTAAGTTCAGTGTGTACTAAATAAAGTTCATTTGGTCAGTTGGTTCCACATTTAGAGTTGAGGGTGTGTGTCAGTACGTATGCATATGTGTGTGTGTGTTGCGGGTAAGGGGCGTCTGTTTCAAATGATGAGATAAATATGAAAAACTGCTGTGTTTTGGCACCATTCCTACAAAGTACATCAAAGCATAGGGCTGAAATTAACACCAAGGGAGCTCGGCATGTGAACAGGAGCTCCTCTGCTAAAAGAGCACATAAGTGATGATGTGCATGAGGGGGAATGGTTACATTAATTCTCTTTAACTGTGGAGGAAAACTGACATAATCTTCCTTAGCAAATAAAATCCATAAATAAAAGTAAACACATCCATCACACCGTGTCCCACCACGTCAATCATTTTGCTACACTCAGCTGGTTTTGGTATGAGAGTAGTTTATAGTGGCAGACAGCAGCTGTATCGTTTGCTAACTGACATTACAAATTCAGGTTGCTTACCTTGTAGTCTTTCTTTACTTGTGCTTCAGCCACTCTATTCTAGCATGTCACAGATTACCATTTCAGTAGTTTCCTTAGTAAAGTAAAGCGGGAAGAAACAATTTGTTGAACAACCTACAAAAACACAATAATGAATTAATATCTGTATAAAATTATCTACCGGAGAACCACACAGTAGCAGAAAACTCCTTAATGTATTCAACTAAGCAATGCTGCTTTTTGTATTTTCTAATTCAGCTAGGTTTGTGTTATTGCACTTCATATCGCGCATTAAAGACCTTACGTGTCACTGGCGCTACTCACAATGCCTTTAATGACTACTTTGTCCTTCAGTTTGGATGGGTAAAAATTAAAACTAAGACGATAAATATTCATAAATTAAATTAACCAAACTGCAACAAAAATGGAGGAAACAAATTTTTTCATTTTGCTCACTAATGTTTTCCACTACCTTATTCAGGTCTTCCACCACCTCCCCCTCTCCCTGCCTCCCCATGTTTGAAGAGAAAGGCAGCTGGAGATACTTTCCAGGTTCAATTTGAACAAACTTTTCCTTCATTAATAATGAAATGTATTCCCCTCTTTTCCCCTCTCTCTCACTTCCCTCTGGAACGAACTTGGTGTTGGAAAGCAAGTGGGGTGGCATAGCCACCGTTCCATCTTTCCTTCGTTTCATCTTTGTCTCTTTGCGTGTTTTCAGGATTACACAGAGTGAGCCTTTGATAATTTTACAGGCCACTGAAAAGTGAAAACTATCAATGTGAATGTGGGAATAAATGTGCGTGTGAAAAACAAAGACAGACTGACACATTGGCTGTTACATCCTTGAAGATTTCTTTCTGTGTGTGTTTGTGCTTTTGTTTGTGAGTCTGTGGTCTCGGGCATTTCTCGAACTTAGTCACATAGTCAATTTACAGGAGACATGTTAGAGATGGAGGTGTGTTTTAAGGTAAGGGTGAAGTTATGTTGGTTATTAGTTACGTTAAGTCAGCGTAATGCCCTCTAAAGTCATGGATGCTTGACTCTGTTAGCATGTGTGTATGAATGTAGGCAGACCTGTGAGTTGCATGAAACATACAGGCCTGCATCATTGTTTGTGAGCACTTGTGTGTACTTTATACTGCATTCAGTCATGTGCATGTGCATATTTTTGACTAGTAAGTGAGTGGGAGTGAGAGAACATTCACATCGCCCACCTGGGCTTAGCTTGGAGCCAACAGAGCTGTCTTACTGAAAAACTCCCTGTTGTTTCTTTGGCGGAGCCTAAGAGGCAGATTTGACTGTATCACTCCCTTCTTTCTCATCCTCCTCCTCCTCCACTCTTAACTCCTCTCTTCTCCCTCACACTGCTCTGTTCCCAACACTTTTTCTCTTTCGCTCGTCTTCCTCTCTTCCTGGCTTTTCTATATTTAATCAGCCGGGGAGCACGGAATTAGTGATTATTTGATGGAAGTATGCAGCTAAGAGAAGGAGTGTGTGTGTGTGTGTGCATGCGTGCACATGAGAGACAAGCTGCCATTTATTTCTCTGAATCCTTTGAAACCCTCCCGGCATTTAAGGGCAGTCCAGCGTTTGGAGAGTATGAAGGAGTACAGAGGTTACACATTACATAATAGGCTTTACAGGGTTTTAGATGGACAATGCACCCGTGAATGATACCTCCATGCAATTTCCCTCTGCCTTTTTTATTTATACTAGCATCATTCACATCCCCTACTAGCCCCTGTTTCTCTCCATTCAGGGAAGCATTGAGGCCATGTTAACATAGACACAGGATAGTCATGATTTGAAGAATCACGGTGCTTTCAGTCATGTCAAAGGGAGAAAAAAGAAAAGATGTATTTCATTTAAAATGGCCTGGAATAATTTTTTTTAATTGGCTTATAAAATACAGAATATTTATATATAGCCATTACAATTTTTTTTTTTAACATAAATGTACTTTTTCTGTTGCTAACAATGTACTGTTACCATTAAGACAGGGGAGATAGAGTCATCCCTGTGGTCAAAGTTGTCTCCAGACTTGGATTTTATTATGTCCATGTTAGTGCAGTGTTGTTTTTGGTCTGGCAGAAACAGTTACAGCTGATAGAAGCAACAGTGAAAAGTTGTGAGATGCTTTTTTCTGTCTGTCTTAGAAGAGTAAGACAGAAGCATTTCTCCACTATCCGCCGGCCATCGCTGATGAAATCCACCCAACAAATGCTTCCAATCAACATGTTATGTTTTGTATGTTTTTGGGCAGCTTCTTTAAAGCGTCTTCTGTTTGTTGGCAAATCCTTCAGTAATGACTTCATAACTTCAAAATGCCAGTGTCTATTCCTTTAAATCTTCCCAAGGACTCTAGTTTTATATTTTTCTGTCTGCAGTCAGAGCACTCAGTGATAGATGGAAACCATATTCCTTAAGCTGCTACAGTGTCATGGCATTAAGCTCATCAAACTCATTTAGATTAAGACAGGAGGGGGAAAAAATCAGTATCACCAACTCATTTTTCCTTACATCATGCATTTTTCAAAACTTTTACACAGCTTTTACTCTGCCCCCCACCCTCCCCACCCCACCCCCCACCCCCCTTCTGGGGGTTTTCCAGGACAAAAAAGCTGGCTATTTTGAGTGACAGCTCATTACAACACCGTCTCCTAACCCCTCTAACCTTATGAGACAGAAGCTGTGTGTGTTTCCATGTCTGTGTGAGTGTGCGTGTGCGTGTGCAGGCTTTTCAGTCTACTTGAACACGAGAGAGGTTGCATTTCCTTCCCGAGCCGCAACGATGGTGTGTTTGCCCATGCTGCTATTTGTGCCTATATTTACATTTGCATATGCTGTAAGGTGTCTTTCATATGCACGGGGCTTTTTAAGTCAGCTCTCACTCTCTTCTTCTCACTCTCACGCATTTCACTCACGCACACACGCGTGCACACACACAGTCCAGCGATATTCAGCTCATGAATACAGTGCTCCCGCAGCAATTATGGGAAACCCACTCATCGTCTCTGTACCTCGGTGATGGCTGGAGAGGAGGACTAAAAAAACTGTGGAGGGACGCAAGTGAAGGCAGTCTGCTCGATTCAGACAATGACAGCCCGCATGCTTATTTTTATTTTATTTTATTCATTAGATAAGTGAAAAGCAAAAACCCAGTTATGGCATGCCAGTACCAGCCATGATTTATGTTCACCTCTGGAAAGAGAAAAGTAGAATTTATGGCTTTCTCATCTGGCCTAATCTTCACTATATGCTGCAAAGCCTTAGCAATGCAGCAAGCTTAGAGGGGGACAGAGAGCGAGAGAGAGGCTGAAAATTGTCCTCTACAATTTCTGTAGTTAGCTCTTTTCTTTTCTTTCTCTCACTTACTTACCAACTCTATCACATTTTGTCCTTGTTGTTTTTTTTTCTTCTCCCTTCCTGCACACTTTCATACACAAGAACAGCAGCACATACACACAGGTGCGCGTGCACACACACACACACACGCACGCACGAGCTTTGAACGCTCCTAATCACACGCATGCAGGTGCACCACGCGCACAAACTCACACATGCACCGAGAGCTGCTCCGCACCTCGGCAACACCTTCGCTTCTCTCGCACCAATTTTCTCACACTTTTTTCTTTCTTCATTCTCCGCGTCTTCTCCTTTCTTTCTCTTGCTGCCTCACTCTGCACCTCCGCCCTCAACCACCTCCACATATAGATCCATTCTTTTTATAGGCAAAGCTATTGTCCCTATGGCAACATCAGAGTTGTTGATTGCCAAGGTGCTGTACATCTAATTATATAACTCACAAAAGGTGTGTGCGTGCTCTGCAGGCTTTTTGTTTCCCACCCTGGCACTGTTCTATTAGTGATGCCTCTTTCTGTGATGAATCAAGCTGTAGTGTGATAATCAACCTGTGCTCAGGGCTCTTAAAAAAAGATCTTCCGAGTCAGCTGTGATGCTTTGTGCCTTAAAGAAACAAATGAAACATTTATGTAAACTTAAAATAGAAGATTTTGACATATGATATATCATTTGGGAGCGCATCTCATTCGCGTGAGTCTTTAGTGAGTCGGGGCGTAGCTCATGTACGAGTGCATGTCACAGGAGAGTGTGGAGCCATAACAGGTTCTGACAGGGCAAAATCATTTGGGGGTGCAGATGATGTGCTTTTTCTATCCTGTTACGCTGTGACAACAGAATTCTCAACTGTCGATTCCTATTAAAGTATTCGCGGGAAGCATAAACCCTGTCTGCTCTCATTCCACATAGATTCTTATCCAGGTTGGAGCACTGAAAAAACGTGGAGGAAATGAGGGGAAAACACTGTTTTCATGCATTAACTTGCTGCGGGGAAAAAATACATTTTAACACTCATTTACTCTATTCGGCAAACAAATTCATACAAGAGAAGAGGAGGGAGAAGAATGAGGGGGGGAATAATAGGAACAAGAATAGAAAGAAAAACAGAGAGAGAACTACATTTTCATTTTAACCTCTCATTCAAAATTGCTCCAGAGCCTTCCCACTACTGCCAGCATTCAGGCTGCTTGCCAGTGAAAGAAAGAGAAAACAGGAGGAGATAAAAAGAAGAGGTGGGCTGGTGTGAAATGGATCAAACAATGGATGTGAGAAAAAGCATCGCTGCTCTCAACCAACTGCGGGCAAAACAGAAAAAGGAGTGGAGGAGGAGGAGGAGTGGGGGTGTGCGATAACTTGCAGCTTTTAAAAATGTCTGTGTTTTGTAACTAGTTTTTTTTTTTTTTTTTGACAACAGGTCGTCAGAAAGTTGGGGAAAGAATTTTCAAAGGCAGTTTGAAAGAAATTGTCTTTAACCAGGAAAGGATGCATCTGCATGGAAGTTCAGCATAAATACACCGAGTGGACCTTTTGAGTCGTCATTATTTTGACACACACGTTATTCCCAAGGTCGAGAATGATGCTCCGTGCTCGAGGGTGTGATTTGATTTGGATGCTTGTGTACGACTTGCGTGTGTGTGCCTGTCTATCATCCTCTGTCTTCATGTTCCGTGCATGCTTGAACGGTGTTTAAAAGCCGTGTTGATGAAGGAATCACCGGGTGATCAGAGGGTCGGACGGGGAGGCTTGCCTTCTTTTGTGATCTCTGTGTGTTTCCCTTTCATCTGCCTTTGTGGAGACGTAGTGATCTCCGTAGACACTACTGGGACAGCAGCACCACAGAGCAAGCAGCAGCATATAGAAACAGGCAGGGGGAAGAAGGTGGCGGTATTTTTCATTTATGTAGTGGCTTTAGAGGGATTTCTCAGTTCAGATAGAGAGGCAGCTTTATATTAAATTTGCATTTGTTTAGGATGATTTTGCAAGGGACATTGGGGAATTTAACTTTCCTCCATTCAAATACATCTTTCACCACCAGACATTAAACCTATTTCAGCTGCAGCTCAAAACCTAGCCCTACAAACACTGTGCATGTATGTTATTCTTCAGAGAAAGCAAGCTGCTTCGTGATCTTACAGAATTTTGAACATAAAGAAATACTGATCAGTCTTTTTTTGGGGGCCATAGTGCATACTGCAGCCACGTTGTCGTTCTACTAGCTACCTTAGCGCTGCGGTGTAACAGCCACATAAAGTACAGTCTGTGCCAGTAATTCATAATTCATCTGGATGCCTTTTCCCCCCCCTTTCTCTCTCTTAATATTTATTTTGTTCCTGTCCACTCCGGCTGACTGCAGCATGCTACTCAATCCCACCCCAAACAACTGGGCCAGGCTGTGCTGTTGTCAGGAAATTCTCTTCTCGTTCTTGATCTGACGCGAAACAGATTGCCCATCTCCGTTTGTCTGTAAAGATGAAAGGGGATACAGAAGAAGACAATGCAACAAAAGGGAAGCGATTGTGATGTTTTGCTTTATAGCCCTCTTTACCCTCACACACAGACCCTGATCTCGCTGCAATATGTTTCACTTCAAAAGAGAGGTTTAATGTTTGGCCGTATGTCAGAATGAAGAACTACAGTGGTGGTTGTGGGGGGGGGAGGAAAAATACTCAGTGAGATGTGTAGACATTAGTGGAGATTAAACCTGAGAGGAAGCCAAGTGAGATTTAAACATTCATCAATTTATAAGCCGTTATCAACACTACTATAGAATAGACCTAAAGGTTCTTGTCAAACCAAGGCAGGCCTGGTTCCAGTACAAAATGACTTAGGATCCATCTGAAATGAGTTCGGGTGTGGACACCCAAAAAGGTACCTGCCAAAAACAGATTACAACCATTTATATATGTCTGCAGCTGCTTTTAATGAATTAAAGAGCAATAACAAAAACTATACATTACTGTAATACCCCCGCCTGTCTGTGATACGCCTTTGTTATTATTCAGTTCCAACTGAGGGTGCAAGGCATGCTTTTGTGCCCCGGTAGAACTGGAGCCTGGGGCAACATCAAGTCACACTGCATTTCTGGCATTTCAGGAACTAGTAGAACATCATGGTGGCTGTTGTTTGTTGGTAACAGTATTGTGTCTGACAAATGTCTAGTATGATCTTGTAAAGATCAACACGCAGCCTCCTGAGATACGACACATCTTTACTACAACTATCTCCACTCAAATCAGGTCCCGGCTTGATTTTAAGTCAAGTCAAAGCATTGGATTATTACATTTAAATATTAGGAGCACTTTTTTTTAAAAAGTTGACTTTGTTAACATCTTGATACATAAATGCCACCCTGAGATTTTTGCCTGATTCGTAGCTCGGCTAGATAACAGAGTCACAGATATCAAAATACCTATAAGAGCATTACACGATCTTTTGTAGTGACAGGAAATCTAAAAGAGGTGGAGCACTGGTTAATGTCAAAGACTCCTTGCAGGGTGGTCCTGTTCTGCTGTTTCGCTGCGTAAGACTTTTGAATATATTGCTGTTGACATCTGCTCTGGAGGTAGTGACCATTTTGCTGTTAGAATTTATGGTCCCCCTTCTGTAGGTTGTGAAGCCCCGAGAGAAATTGCCAAACTAATATCATTGTATATTACTTCTGAGGTAGTTATTCTGGATGAGTTGAGTTTAGATTGGCTCTATAGAAAGTAGCTTATTTTACTCAAGAAATCAATGACCATGTTTTAAAAAAACTCCTGCCAAATTTACATCTAGAAGAACGTTTTTTTTTAGTTCACACAGATTTTTCTTTTACATAGAGGTGATTGTTCAAGTGAGCTTAATAATGTCCCATATGTAACTTTGTGATCTCCAAATAAGTATTTGTAACAGAATTTAGTTTGACATGGCTAAATACTGACTGAAGAATTTGAAAAAGTGCCACAGTTCTGACAAGAGGACAAGAATGATTTTAAAAATTACAGTGAATTACAGCGTATATATGTTTTCCTTTAATAGGGTAAAGGAGTTATGAAAAGGGAACTTGTCTGCTGAGATGACAAAATAGGCACTGCACACCAACACTAAAATGCCATCCCATCTGTGAAGCATGGTGGAGGGATCGTCATTGTTTCAGCTGCTTTCCTGCTTCAGAGTCTTGAATTCAAAACAATAAAAAAGAAACAAAGAAAGAAAGAAAATTGAAAAAGCTGAGGTTACACAGGAAAATATCAGGGCAGCAGTCAGTGACCTAAAGCTTAGGAGAGGCTGACTGATAAAACGCTACACCGATCTAGAGCTCACAAGAAAATTCAACAACAGAATGGTTGAAAAGGCAGGAAAATCTGGTTTTGGGGTGAAAAAGTCAGAGTCCTGACCTTAACCAAACTAAGGTGCCGTAGCATGACCCGAAGAGGAATGTGCACTCAAGACATACATGAAATATTAATGAACTCAAACAACTTTAAGGGAGGCATGCCCTAAAATCCCTCTAACAGCAGCTGTAGTAAAGTTCTGATGGTGGTTCTTTCTGTTACCTCCAGGAGTTATTAAATTCAAGCATTTGTTAACATTTACTTTACACATTGTCCAGCTCATCCTGCTACATGACACTGGTAAAACATTTGTTGCACAGATTAGTTCAGGCACTTGCAAATATAGCTATTCAGTTTGTGACTGCATGGCTTGTAACTACCACATCTGATGCTGTGACAAGCAAAGGCCAGTTTCAGTCGTCACCTGAAGCAGTGGTAACTGTGTGAGATTTTGTTTCAGCATTATAAATAGGGATGGGTATCGTTTGGGTTTTATCCGATACCGGTGCCAAACCGGTACTTTTGAAACAGTGCCGGTGCTTAAACGGTGCTCAAACCGGTGCTTAAAGAATGGAGAACACAAAATTGGTCCAAAAACCTCTCATGTTTAGCTGTTTTTTTTGTAAAAAGATAACAATGTTAGCCTTTTCTGCAGCTATAGGGCATATATGGTCTCACTCTTGGCTGGAAGCAGTGCTTAAACAATGGAAAAAACACAAACTTTGTCCAAAAACCTCTCATGTTTAACTGTTTTCCACTTTTTCTTTGGTCATTTTAGCCTTTTTGGCCAGGGTGAAGGGAGTATCTGCCATCAAACAAGAAGGCAGCCGCATGTAACTACGACGGTGTTTGCTAGTTCACCTTACATGCATTAATGTAATAATGTGGTTAGCGTACTCAACGTTAATTACACACGAACAACATGAAGCTACTCACGCAGAGGAGAACGGCTGCTGCTGCCATCATCATCCTCATCATTTCTGCTACGCTGACAGGGCTAGGGGCCAGGACTCTCCTCTTCGGGTTTTTGGGGGATGTTGCTAACTCCGGGTCCGATAACAGGCACCACACCCGCAGTAGATGTGCACGGTGTGAGGTCTCGCAGCAAGCTATCAAACACGGCGCATTTCTCGGCTTTAAAAAAGCCCGCTATGCGTCGCCAGGTGTTTCATCAGATTTGAGGTGTTACCTCCTTTGACAGTATCACAGTATCAGCTTAAAGCACTTGTTGCAGGCTGCTGAGTTTGCATCTTTTCCTGTGAAGTACAGCCAGACTTTTGATCGCTTCGCCTTGGGCATTTTTAATCTGTAGCTCTGCTCTAAAAGAAGGTACATGCCTGGCCCCGCCTACTATCCTCAGAAACGTAAAATGATTGGCTAGAATTGGCTCAGGAAAAAAGAAGCACCGAAATAAAGCACCGAAATGTGCGCTGCTTTTCGGTCTGGTTACTACCGTTTATGTCAGAACCGGTGCCACACCGGTACCCATCCCTATTTATAAAACATTCTTGTGACTTAGGAAAAAAATTCATATACTATAGAAGCTTAATTTATGTCAAATCTTCATTGTTGCTTTTAAAATAGGTTGTGATCACATGTAAAATCTAATATACACCTGCTTAATGGTTCTAGTCAAGCTAATCTTGCCATTGAGAGTGGATTTTTCTCGCCATCGACAGCCCAGTTTCCCAAAAGCATCTCAGGGTTATAACCATATTTGTTCAGCTAATGTTTCCATTGGCGCGTTTCCATCCCAAGATGAGTGTTATGCATGCTGAGATACTTTGGAAAGCAGGTCCAGGTCGAGTGCCAGTGGTACATTTGACATGAATACCAGCATTTGGTTACAGTTGCACTCAGCGACATTGCTCCTGCAGATAATTTTAACATTTGGAGCAGTTCTCTCTATTTTTTTTTTTTTGTAGATGCTTTTATGTGTACCACACTTAAGAACCAGTGAATATATGTATGAGCAGAGAGCAAAAGAACCCCAAACATCTCAGCATTCAAATGGGATAAAGACAAAACGAAAGCAATTGGAATGTAAAAAGAAAAAGGCCTTCAACTGTAAAATGTAAAATAGAGCAAGTTTTGACAATAGTAAGGGAGGAATATTACGAGCAGCCTTCCTTGCTTCCCTGGGAGAGTTTCATGGAGTGCTTTCTCACTGTGATAATGAAATGACCTGGCCTGCACTGCTCTACTCTCTCTCAAAAACACATCTGCTAGACGAGGGTGAAAATGAGAAAATCCTACCTCCTCTCCCGAGTTTCGTAAAGCATACTTTCAATATTCTTTTTCACAGAGTGATGGGAGTGTGAGTGACTGTGGACTTTCGTGTCCTTGCGAGTGTTGTGTATTAATGTAGCTCTGTGTGCATGCATTATTGTGTGTGTGTGTGTGTGTGTGTGTGTGTGTGTGTGTGTGTGTGTGTGTGTGTGTGTGTGTGTGTGTGTGTGTGTGTGGCTTGTGATGCTGGCCTTGCCTTGAGCAACTTGTAATAACCTGTATTTGAAGTGCATCTGACATAACAAGGTATTATAAAGAAATTCAGCGAAAAGAAATCCCGTAGAGTTGTCATCATAATATTGTTCTTATAACTTCATTTTTGTGCTTTGCACGCAGTGAAATCAATACTGTAAGCAGCAAAACTCAGATCAAGGACTTCAGTTTTGTCCCATTTCAGAGGAGAATCCAATAAGGCAAAGCTTGAGTCCCACACTGCTTGGAGCTAATCTTGTGGGCCTTGCTAGACATTCAAGCCATGCCACACTGATTCAGAAGAATGACTCACCAGTTTGGTAGAGCACAGACTGCATGCAGACCATGTATTCCCTCAGCTTCTAGTTAACAGGGAATCTATGGCAGCACTGAGGCAGAGCACTGTCATTGAGTTACATAATCAACAGAGGAGTGTAGCAAGAATGTGTGTGAGTGTGCGCGCCCCCGTGCATTTGTGTAGCTGCAGTTCTCTTGAGCTGTCGATCATGTGGTACACACCAAGGCCACTCTCAACACAAGTCTGCTGAGGTGGACTTTCAGCAAGAATGGAGCTTAGCATGTGTGTGTGTGATTCACTGTTTTTTTTTTTTTTTAAGGCATATGTAAGGACGAACAGGCGACCACACTTACAAGGCTGAGGAGAGAAAGCGATCTACAAACAGGGTATTAGGCGCGCGTGCTGTGAGATGAGCCAGTTTAGGCACTGCACATGTTGACTCACAAGGCTACATTTACATATCTATTGTGCATACCTACACTTATTTATATCCCTATCCGTGCACGCTTGGATGCATAGGCCTATTTTGTGCTGTTGCATGTTCTGTGTACACGCCAGACTTGTGTGGATAAGCATGTCTAGTCATGTGAGCTTAGCCACTTACTCTTATTTCATGTCTGTGTGTATATATATGTATGCATGTATGGATTTTAGCCTCTTTTGTGTAAATGAGATTTTTCACTGGTATTAGGCTAAAGAGAGCTTCTCCTGCTCAATGCTGCCATCTGGCTTTAGCTAGCACTACCACAGACATCCGAGGGGAGCTATCCGTGCAAGTCAGCGTGTGGGTTTAACAACTGTTTTGGGATCAGTTGTCCAGTGGGCTGGTGCTAACTCACCCTATTATGAGCAGGATGATAAAGCTGACCTTGAAGCAGTTTATGGGCCTGGAGTAATGGAAACCACTGATAGAGAGCCCATGAAACAGCACTCAGCCCTCAGTGACAAAAAGAAAATAATGGTTTAACCACTTAACATTATTTTGAACGGTATCTAAAAATTTATGAGCAGACATTTCGCGTGCTGGTGCTCAAGTGGCAATGACGATTTAAGGGATTCACCAATTCATCCGGGTTCACATAATTTTGCATGTTAAGAGTGAGGAATTATTGTTTTAATAAAATCTAGCCTTTTATATGTTATTACATATAAGAGATTACGTATATATCACATACTGTATATTGTTGCCATCGCCATCCCCAAATAGTTTTTTGTAGCTTCTCTAAACTCCAAGTGAAGACTTAAATAAAGACCTGTGTAATTAAATAAACTCTCAGTGGGTCAGTGTTATCATATAACATGCAGGTTAATGCTGACACTTGCATAAAGAACTAGTTGAGGTAGAACACAATTAGATAAGATTGAGGTCACACCATTTGTATGGGTCATAGTAAAAGTGCTCATATGTATGCAGGCGTCTACCCCCACCCTCCCACCCCCCTCGGGAGCATTGAGCTGACCTTGTCCCATACTCTGATCTATATCTTCTTCTTCCCCTATGTCCTGTTTTCCTAATTCCCTCTCCCCCTACTCTTCTTCCCGATCCCACTTCCCTCTTTCATCACTACATTTATTCCTCCCATCGCCACCCTTTTTTCACTTTTTTCATTTAGTTTTTTTTACTTTTCTCACCCAGTGTGATCTCACCTTTCCTGTGATCAGTTGTTTACCTAACACTTTTTTGATTCACATACGGTCATGTGAAAAGAAAGTTTTCACGGGGATCCATGCAATCGTGTAAAAAAAACAACTAAGTACACCCTGATGAGTAACTGGTAGAGCCACATTTAGCAGCAATAATTTTGAGTAATTGTTTTCTCCATGAATTTATCAGTCTCTCACATCATTGTGGAGACATTTTGGACCTCTCTTAAGGTCCCGCCAGAGCATTTCAATCAGTTTGAGGTCTGGACCATTGCAACACCTTTCTTTTCTTTTTCACCCATTATGTTGGAGGCTGTTGCTGTGTTTGAAATTATTGTCCTGTTGCATGCCCCATTTTCGGCCAATCTTTAGCTGTTGGATAGATGGCCTCAAATTTGACTCTAAAATATTCTGGTATGCAGAGGCGTTTGTGGCCGACTCAGTGACTGCAAAGTATCCAAGTCCTGTGTGTTCGGAACAAGGCCACATCATGACCTCTCCACTGCCGTGCTTGACAGTTGCTGTAGCTGGTTTTTGCAAAGCGTTGCACTGTGCATTACCAAACATCTCAACTTTAGTCTTGTCTGTCCAAAGGACATTATTCAAGAAGTCTTGTGGTTTGTTCGGTTGCAGCTTTGCAAACCTTAGCTGTACTGGCATGTCCTTTATAGAAAGAAAAGATTTCTGGTAGCCCATACTTGTTCATTTTAGCATCATGTTTCTGAGGCCTGTAGAGCCTGAAATATAGCTCTTGGTGCATAATCTGACCCTGGTTTGAATTTGCTGAGCCAGCAACTCCAGGGAAGCTTGTGGCATTTTAGAGGTGCTCACACTTTGTTGGTCAATTGATTAGCAGTGTGTGGCTGGGTGTACTTAGTTTTGCACAGGATTGCACAGAGTCCTGTGAAGTCTTGTGAAAACTTTTTTTCACAAGACTGTACTCTCGCTTTTTACTCATTTTTAACTCCCTTTTTTTTCCATTCCCCATTTTCTTTATCCCCTCTCGTCCTTTTTCCATATCAACAGCCAGTCTGATAAATAATGCATCACAGCACATTAAAAACATTAGCAGGGTTCTCTTGGCTGTCAAAGAGAGGGAGGAGACGAGGGAGATGAGGGAATGGGTAACTCAAGTGTTGTGGGGAATGATGTGATTTAATATTAGCAGCTGAAAAGCGCCAGAAAAGGGTGAAGGTCCGAGCATTAATTGTGTTTGCGCCGCGTCCTCGTGTCCTCGTGCTCAAAGTTTTTTGCCTTTTGGGGAATCATCTGAAAGCTTGCAGATTCATAAGGGTGATGACTGTATCAGCAAATTCAAAAGAAAAGATTTTAATGACATTTTGCAAAACACTGATTCTGCATCACACAGAACCTTGACCTTTCCCTTCTCCCTTTCATCCTTCACATTCCCCATCTTCTCCTCTCCTCTCCTTTTCTTCTCCTGTCTTCTCCTCTCTTCTCCTTTCCTCTCCCCCTTCCCTTCTATTCCTCCTGGCAGCATGGCGATTGGCATTATTAAAAATTGATTGGTGGCGAGCGTTTAGCAGGGTGGCGAGGCGGAGAGGAAAATTTTGACAGGCAGGAGTGAAATGAAAGGAGGGCCTCGGCGGACACAGTGTGGAAAGGTCTCAGTGGGGGACAGCATGTGTGTGTGTGTGTGTGTGTGTGTGCGCGCGTGTACTGTGTGTGAGGCTAAAAGAAGACTGCGCAAGAACAATTTGCAGTGAGGCTTAGGAGTCTGAAAACCCATGTAAGATACAGTCTCACTGTACAATATGTACTGTATGTGTTGGCTGCGCTGTACGTGCATATGTATCCACATAAAGACACAAAGCCCACATTGATAATATTGTGGTGGCACATCAAGCCTCTAGAGACAGACACATTCGCAGTAGCTCTGCTGACCCGGTGTTACCTTTCCTCTATCATCCCCTCTTTCTATCTTTCCCTTCATCCCTCTGCTTATCCCCCTTTCCAACCCTTCTCTCTCCTTTCATCTCAGATCAAATAATATTTCCAACCCATATTCCCAACCAGCTATTCCCCCAATGGCTGTAAGTGCTGCAGCTTTGGAGATTTTCAATACATTTTACCCTCAATTTTGGCTGAGTGATTCTAAAAAAGTTTTTTTAGGAGGGGGGGAAGGTCGGGGGGCGGGGGGTAAAAGCATGTGCCATTACATGATGCTAACTGGGTTCTTTGTCTCCTGCTTTCTTCTTTCTATGTCACAGATGAACAGACCGATCCAGGTGAAGCCAGCAGACAGTGAGAGTCGAGGAGGTACTGTACGCCCCTCTTTGTTGCCTTTTTTCCCTCTCTTCCCTCCACTTCCATTCTTTGTTCTAGCCCTTCAAGCATGTTGCCTGCGCGTATCAGCCTCACCATTATCTGTCCTTTTAAACGATGCCCCGTACCTCGACGCGGGCTGACAGCGCGGCCCAGCCAGACCCTCCAGTTTTCAGAACACATTATGTAAACGGCGCTCTTCCTGGCCAGTGTAGCCTCTAGCTCCTTTCCTTGAGTCTCATCATATGCACTGATGCATGTACAAACTCGTATGCATACACGGAGATACGCATGACCTGTCATTTTCGAGGGGGAAACAGGTTACTTTGTTTGTCAAACACCAAGGCAAACAAAGCAAACCCAATTTGACTAATGTCACAAGCTCGTGTCAGCCAAATGAACTGAAAATTTAAATGACAGGTCTGTGTGAATGAAAGTGAATTCCGGTCTGGTATGTTGTGTGCAGCGCGCCATATTGACAGCTAAGGCTGCTTAAAGCGAATTTTCTATGTCTAGACAAGTAGTGACCTGCTCCTGACATCAATCAATGGACTGTACAAGACAAGATTGATGCAGTCTGACCAATTTTGGCTGAAGTCTTTCAGAGTTTTCAGTTTTTAATATAACAGGCACCAGAGTGATTCTCCAGCCACAAGAAAGATGGAAAGGGTGAGGGGAGGGGGGGAAAGGAGAAGAAATGGAGCATGCAAGGAGTTAGTTGATAAGGTTGATAAGCAGTGGATGTCTACGGACTGAGAGAGAGGTGTTAGTTTGTAGAAAAAACTAAATAAATAAATAAAACCGCAAGGAAACTGCAACTTCCTCTTCTATTTAGTTTGTTGGTTCTCTGAGAATGATTGATGGAAAGGGGGAGAAAAGAGGCAACACTGAGAATGAGGAAAGTGAAGGCAAGGCAAGACATCCATACTTCTCTGCTTCTTATCTAGTTCCCTACACTGCTGGTTTTCCAGGAAATTTCTTTACTTCTTGATCCCGCATTTTCACACAGGAAAGCAAAGCAATATAATATAGTGCCAGGGTGTTAAATTGTACTGGTGGAGGAATAATTCATCTTTCAGTTACACTTTCTGTCACAGCTCAGCAACGATGTGGTAATAATGGGGTGAAAGGGAAGGAATAAGAAGGTAATAATATGGAGATAGCAAGTTATTACCACTTAAATACCAAATCTATATCCAGTATACAGTAAGTATCATCTTTTATCAACAGTGGTTTTAGCTGAGTATGTTTGTGTAATGGGGTAATAAGGGGTCAGAAACTGGTGATAATAATAAAGAAATAAATGTATGTCAAAAAACAATTATATTGATAACATAATTGTAACCTGTTATCAGTAAAATCTTAACATTTGTGCATTTGAATTTTTATATACTGGTTTTAAAGTGTACTGGTCGTACCTTCTAGCCCCTTATGACCCAGTTACATACATTTCAGTGTAATATTACTCAGCTAAAACCAGTGTTGATACAAAATGTTACAGCACTTTTCTTTTCTTACTTTGGCATTTACTTGATAATAACTTCCTACTTCCTTATTATTACCTTCTTATTGTCACCTCATAACCCCAGTGTTATCACATTTTTATTGAGCTGCAATAGAAGGTTCTACCCATATTTCCTTAAAATCACACATACTTAAGTAAGTGAACATAAATATTAAGTAAAGTGTAATCTAAGTATCAGACATAAAAAATAGTGATTTAATGCACTGTAAGTGTTTTGCTTTTGTTTCTGGATGAGGTAGAGAAGGTGGGGATGGGAGGTGCTGCCACAGGATGAGAGGCAGGGTATAACCTGGACAGATTGCTGTCGCAGGGCTAACACAGTGAGACACCTACAGGCAATTTAGGAATCACCAATTAACCCAAGTACCAGCCAGTGCACCCAGAAAGAACCCACACGGAGAGAACATGCAAGCTTCACACAAAAATCTCGGTCAGATTTCTACCTACTTGGTGTGAGGCAGCAGTGCACCACCGTACTTACTATTATTTTTACCTTTTCAGGGTAAAATAGTAGCAAATACTTCACAGCTAAAAAACTGGCATGGATCACCAACTAGGTGCTTCTTATTGTAACAGTGCCAGAAGCCAACAGGTTTCGAGCCACTGATTTAATGCTCTGGATTTTAAAAGCTTGTCATAAGTTTAAATGCAGGATTGAAACTTGAAGACTATGGCTTTCTAATAAAATAAAAATAGATGCACTGGAGTAAGAAGTACAATATTTCATCTTTAAATTTAACAATAAGATAGCAAAAAATGAAAAATATTCAAGTAAATGAGATTCAAGTACAGCACTTGATTCAATAAGCATGTTGCTTTCCACCACTGTTAACAAATAAGGAGAAGCTACTTTCAGTCATAAGTTCTCTGATCGAGCTTCGTGAGAACGCAAATGTGCCACACAGTCAGATCTGACATTAAGAGACCTTTAACCTGCCAGCTTCCAAGTACAAAGACCGCCTGATGACCAGTTCCACTAATGTGCCTTGATCTTGAAATAAAGCAGCTATTTGTCCAACAAATTCACAGCTAGCAAGTGAGTGTCCTATATCCTGCTCTGTGCTTGCTCTAGTCAGACATCTCCCTCACCAAACCAAACAGTATTTCCAGGACTGAGTCTGCAGATAACGCAAGCCATCTGCTACAGCGCTCTACGTGTGTGAGAAAGGATAACTGGGGACAGTGTCCCGACCTGATTACCCTGACATTTTCCAGAGTTCATGTGTGAAAACTGATTTAGTGAAGATGGGTCTGCGCAAGTGATAAAAAAAAAGGAATACCGTTAAGTGTGGCAAAAATCAATAATGAAATTGGAAACTAATACTTTTTATGTATCCTGGTACAACTCGAGCCAACTAAATATTACTGTAGTGGGAGATCGGGGAGAGCCACTGTCATGCACTGTCTGTGTGCGTGAGAGAGAGAGAGGGCTTTACATCGTTATTGAGACTCTGGTGTATATTGATTTGCTCTCTTGCTGAATATGAGTGTGTGTGCATGTGTGTGTAAGTCCTTTCACAAAGAAAGATGTAATGTTTATTGGTGGCTTCCCTGGAGAATTGTTGGCCACCATTGAGGTGTGTACTATGAATGTGTATGTGTCTGAGAAGATGTGAGGAGGAGGAGGGTGTGGGGGTGCAAACATTTCAAGATTTGCGAGTGCGTGCCTGTGCATATGTGTGTCCACCTCTGATATGCGCTACACTCTTGTAAACACTCACCATCCCACCCTGCCCCCTCCCCCGGTGCAAGGCCAGAGCGCAGATTAGTCTTGTTGACTTGGCAAGGACACCCTGTCAGGCACAAGCAGCGGGGAACGGACCCTCAACACGCATGCACGCACACACGAGCGCTCGCGGATACCCACACCTAGACACACATTAATTTGCAGAGCACATTCAGAGCCTCAATTGCACTGAGGCTCATTAGTTTCCGAACGTATACATCCCTTTTTTCCACAATGCGATGCGGGAACAGATGACAGCCGTGCACATCGACACATCTGCTGCTTTCGCTCCCAGCACACTTTCGCTGTCAGCTTCAAAATTCTCCTCGACCACTCATTGAGTGACTCGACTAACGCAGTCATGTGCTGACACTAATGAACTGATGCCGGACCTTGGTCTGTCCATATTTTATTAGAGACCCTGAATGACCGATTTGTATCCAATTATAACGTTCTACAATGTATTTGACAGCCTGTAAGTTTATATCTGAAAAAATTTGCTGTGAAAAAGAAAGAAATTAGGTTTTAATTATGAGTTACTTCACTAAAAAAAAAAAGAGTGCTGGCCCTCATTAACATGACACAATAATTTTGAGTAAAATGCAACTGAAATATATAAAATCAAATGTTTTTTAACTCAAATAACTAATCATTAAAAAACATAGTTTAGTATAAACTCAATGTATACCAATCAAGTAAATTTAATTTGACCAGTTGCATTAAATTTAATGTTTTGTACCAAAATTACGTGGAAGATTTACATGTAATCAAGTTACTTCACATCAGCATTTTGGGCATAAATATGGTGGAGGCTTTTTGCCAAAGAAGAGGCCAGCAGTTAATATATGCAAATGGGTTATTGCTACGTGCTCATAAATGAGAATTAGACCCATAAATGCATTAGGTGTTGGCCGTGAGAAATGATAAAGTATTTTTCCTGATGCTTTACCTGCTGTAACCTTATACAGAAAGTAGGTATGCTGTTTCGAAGGTCTTAGCAAAGCTTTTCTTTAGCCATGGGAAAAAATATGCGCATAGCCTCCCACATTCATATAGCTGTCTCCTGGATTCAGCATAATCTTTGACTTATGCATATTACTTCCTACTTCTGTATAATAATAATGGCAATACATATGTTGTTCTTTGGGGGGGAGGGGAGGAAGAAAAAGTTCACTGGCAAGACTAGGGAACTGACCTTAGTTAAATTTTAATCATGTTCTGACCTGAGGAAAGGCACACCCACACAGCTGCCTTCTCTCATATCTGACACCTGTGACAGGCGCAGTTCCTTGCCTATAGGTTGTAATTTTAAATGACTGATTCAATGGGAAAAAAAATGTCAGACTGATGTGACAAGCAAGACCCATGCATTGTCACACTGTCATTGTGAGTTTCTATCTTGTCGTGCTATTTCATATCTGACAAAAACATCTGATGAAACAGCTACTAGGATGCTGCGTACAGGATGTTGTCTCACTACACATTACGCATTCACATTTATTTACACAAAACATTTAGTACAAGATGATTATCACTTGGTGGCTTATTTTCTGTAGTATCTACACAACTAACATTCAACATGGATAACATTAGATTTTTCAGATAATTCATATTCTGGTTTTAAAACTACGACATGTTGTGGAATCCTCGGGAGGACCGAGGGACTTGGTGAAATTTCCTTCCACAATGGAACTGAAGAGTATGACTCCTGGTGGATGGGGTGCAGGAGGCTTTCACAAATAAATGAACAAAAAATGAAAACCATTTAATTTGCCACAAATACCTCGCTCTAGAAGAGGCCACTGTTGCTTCACAGTAGAAAGCAGTGACTGCTCAGAATCCTGAGTGGTGCTTCGTATTGCTTTCTTTTATCTCCATGTCATATGGATGTCTCAGCAGCACTGGTTTGCCTTTGTGAGACATTGCTACAGCATAGAAATCATTCAAAAACCAACCAAGGTTTTTATGAATTTAGTTTTATTTAGCGTTTAACTAAAACTGAACTAAAACGAGACTAGTTGAAATTATTTTCTGAGCTTGCGTCGGACCATCTTTACTACCGAAACTAAGCATTTATGCATGAAAACATCTATGCTTTTATTTTCCAATTCTTGCCTCTGACAAATACCGTCCGTATGAAAATAATTAACAAAGACTGCAACTAATGAACACTAAACTAAAGCAAAGCCACTCTGGAAACCAAGTGAAACTAAACCGAATTGAAAACAAAAACAAGTAATGAGAAAACACAAAACCATAAAAGCTCTGCAACCAGCATCCGTGATGATCTGCTGTACGCCCGTTGCTCGTTACAAGTCCCCATCATCTCTTAATACCGGTGGCCTGGGCAGTGTGAGAGGAAGCATAAGCTGGACTAGCTGGCCAGCTCGCTTGGTAACTCCTGTTAATCTTCTCTCAACAGTCACTCTGCCAGAGTTATGTTTACAGTTTCATTCCCTGACTGTTTTTCCTGCTGAATGAAATAAAAAAAAAAACACCAAATCTCTGGGCAGCTCTACTTCTTCTCATGCTTGAGTGAGGGAATTGCTGCTACACTGACTCACTATCCCTTCTTGAGGTACAAAGTGGTATTATATGAAGGTAACTTTTGTCAAATAGCTCATCATTGCACCATAAGGGATGTTGAAGATGAAGCTGCCAGGCAGGAGGTAAAGAGGAAGACCTCAGATCACGTTCATAGATATGGTGAAGGAGGACATGAAGAGGGTTGGTGTGGCACAGGAGGATGCTAGGGATAGGGTGAGATGGAGGCAGAGGAACTGCTGTGGTGGCCCCTAAAGGGAACAGCCAAAAGAAGAAGAAGAAGATCTCTCTACAAAGACCTTTTACATAATATCATAGCTATTAATATAATACTTATATTTGCACTACCTGTTTTTGTCAAGGTAGTACAAAGTACAAAGCAAGACGAAACAGATGAAGTCCAGAAATTTAAAAAATGATACCAAGCAGAAAATAGCTTAGTTTCTCAGTATAAATGTAGGGAAAATATTACCTAGCAACAGCATTCATAAAACTTGGAGAACATCTTTCCTTGGCATCTTTTATGATCTGGCTCATAAGCTACAACATAAAACGGAGATTGACTCCACACTGCTTTTTTTTTTTTTTTTTTCGAAACATGGGCTTTATTTTAATATACTAAATATTTTCACCTAAAAACGACACCAACACCCAGGAGAGAGCATGACAACATCTGGTGTCCCAGCTACACCGTGTCAGGTACAGACAATTAGCAATTAAACCCAGGGCAACAGCCACAAACTCTCGCACTACCGCTGCAAAAGGAGTTGAGGTTGCAGAGGGGCGTGACACGTGAAACCAGCAGCATAGCCATTTTATACAGTGGCAAACATTTACCACAGACACAGCATGTGTCAAGCAACCTGCACTGAATGCGATGAGAGAGAGCACTGTTGTTAGCATCAGACATACTGTGCCATGGGTGATGGTAGTCATATTCCCAAAGGACAGAGACTCAACAGAAAAGGGCTTCCTTGCCTTGATTATGGTGCCCTGCAAATATGCAATGGGCAGCTGGTTAAACAGTGTTAATACATTTTAAAGTGAATATGCAGAAACAGCTGTGCACCTCAAATAGATTGCATACTAAATAATAACATAATACACCAACCAGCTAGTCCATTTAAAATGCACATTACAGACTTTCAGCTCAGGAACAGCATTGAATTAGAAATACACTAGGACTGCAGTATTAGATTACATTATATAATTATTTTTTCTAGCATTATGAACTTTTTGTGAACTGTTATTCTACTATAACTTTCTCTTTTTGGCATATAGCTTCAACTCAGTTGTTTTTAACCCAAATAAAGGTGTATTTCTAATGAAAATTAATCAAACAGATTTTCAAGTTTGAAAATTGTTGCAATCGACTGTATCACAAAACTTCTGATATTTGACATGGTGCTTGTGTATCTAAGGCTGAGCAAAAATGCCTCTGTCTAAGGGACACAGCATGTCTCCTTGTAGAATACCAAAAAGCATCTCCTGATCTCCTGATCTCCTGATTGTGACCTATTCCTTTTTCCTTTTAGAAGACAGAAAGCTTTTTGTGGGCATGCTCAACAAGCAACAGTCAGAAGATGATGTGCGGCGCCTTTTCGAGTCCTTCGGCAGCATCGAGGAATGCACCATCCTCAGAGGTCCCGACGGAAACAGCAAAGGTGAGTTTATAGCTGTTTATGACTTTGAGCCGGCAGACTTTTTTCACAGGCTACTGCACAGAAATGATTTGGCCTTTCAAAGTTGGTGACTTTGCAAAGTTCTTCTTAAAACACTCCGCGCTGAGTGATGTCAAAGCGGGCTATTTCACAATCATCAGAGGAGTCGTTACATAAGAATACCGGAGATTCAGTAAATTTCAACAGTAAATGCCATTTGAAAGCTTTCGCCCAGAGGGACGAGAGATACAAACCACCAGCTCTTTACAGATGAACCCCATTAACCTCATGAGTCAACCTACAAGGCTCTGATAAAGAAAAAAAAATAAGTCACCCTCCTTATTAAACATCGGGCTTCATGTCATGCCAGAAAAATGCCCTTTTTAAATGTTGTCAGAGTGCTACACAAGTTCACCGCATGAAGTTCATCAGTGGGCTTAGCAGCTAATCAATGAGACTCGATGATAACTAAGCCTGATGATTACAGTGGGCTTGATCATTCTGATTCCTCCGTGAAGCTCCATTAACAAGGCTTCATCAGCCAGCTTACTCAGCTAAGTGGGCTTTAGCTCAATAATTACTGAGAACTTGATCACTCAAATTTATCAACGGCGCTTGTCAATAGTAAGCGACACCAAAACGCTGTAGCATTTTGAGCGCTATCTGAGGATCCTCGAAGTCGTTAATGACGCCAGATTGGCACATTTAGTCTGCTGAGCTTCGATCAACATTGATGTAGCAATCCGCAGCAAAGGAGGCTTTCTTCACTAAATATTTGTTACTGTAGAAAATTTATCCCAGGTGGAAAAAAATGGAGGGGGGGACTGTCTGCTTGTTGTATTGTTACTATAAATGCTTTGTTGTGATACTGTATGATATACTTCTCAGGAAACTTTTTTTTTTTCCTTTGTTCTCACGATCTCATTATCCCCTTACTCAGGTTCTCCTCTCTCTCTCATTCTCTTTAAGGCTGTGCGTTTGTAAAATACTCCTCTCATGCTGAAGCTCAGGCAGCCATCAGTGCACTACACGGGAGCCAGACAATGCCTGTGAGTAACTGCGTGCGTGCATGTAGGTGTGTGAGAGAGGTGAGTCACACAGAGGGATGACTCAAATAGTGCTTATATTCCTTATAAATTTAACTCAGGCTGGAGTTTATCAGTCCCAGTGAGGAAATTTGTCCTTAGGGCTATTCCATCTTTCCATCTCAGTTGAGCCATTTTTTACACTTTTTTTTCCAGGTGAAAGATGAATCTATGAATCTATGTCATGAGATTTCTCAAATATTAGACTTATGGAGGAAATATTTTTCAAGTTACAGCCTCCTCTAAAGAAGAGGTGATCATATGCACAATATTTGCTTAAATTATAGTCAATGGATTAGGACTACTGGGTAATGTTGTATACCTATTATTTTGGTAGGCACAGTTGTTATTTTTGTTTTTTGCAGCAGTTTTTATCTGTCATCCTGCACTGCTGTTTAAAAAGAAATAGGTGGTAAAAACTGCTCCAACATTCACATATTTTAAAAAAAAGTCCAGCCTGGGACAGATGTAGCTAAATTTTTCACTAAATCAGCAAAGGCAGCACGTTTAAATAATTCTCAATTACTTTGAACTTTGAAGAAACTGCTGATCTGCTGGGATTTTCCAGCACAATCATCTCTAGAGTTTAAAGAGAATGGTCTGGAAAAAAGGGAAAATATCCAGTACTGATGTCAGAGGTCAGGGGAAAATGGCCAGAGTGCTACGAGCTGAAAAGGCAACAGTAACTCAAATAAGAGAGCATCTCTGAATGCAGAACATGTTGAACTGCAAAGCAGATGGATCTACAGCAGCAGCAGAAGACCACACCAGGTGCCACTCCTGTCAGCTAGGAATAGAAAACTGAGGCTATAAATCACACAGGCTCAATTTCTCGGCACGCTTTGGGTCCCTTAGTACAAACTGAGCATTGTTTAAATGCCAGAGCCCTCTTGAGTGTTACTGACCGTATCCATCCCCTGATGTCGACAGTGTACACATCCTCTGGTCAGTACGCTACCTAGAACCTCCAGTGCAAGCAAAATAAACAAACTAAGGCATGTAGCCCTCAAATAAACCATTTGGATCTTATTAGCATCTGAAATCTTAAACATTCTTCATGGATACGGTGTATTTATATGGGTAATTTGCATATGTGGTGTTTCGTACACTAGGAAGATATTTTACATTGCAGCTTACTGTGCATTACATCAGCTACAATAGTACCTACAACCTGCAATGGGCTGGCAGTAAAAGTTTGAAGAGTGGCTCATTAAAGGAGTCCAACAGGCATTTCTGAATTTATCTGAAGCACCAATTACATTTTCACATTGTTCATATTTTATTCATTGTACCTGTTATATCTCTATAGCTTACAGTGCAATGAGAGTGAGCTCACATTGCCTACCACTGATGAAAATGTTTGTTGGATAGGACAGTCAAAACTAAGAGCTATGAAAAAGAATTTGTTTACATGAGCCAAATTCAAAGTGCATAGCAATGTGTTCACTAGTACATGTAGATGTATGTATTCAGTACTGGTAATATTTCTTTACAGGTTTCAGGGGAAAATAGTCAAGATCTGTGTTGATGTTTTGCTTTTTTGTTGTTTTGTGTTTGTTGCTGTATCTGACAAAAATCCCATAGAATACTCCCAAATCTGGCAGATTCCACACAAAGTATCCAGCTGTTCCCACAAGCACAATGGTGGAGATAGAGTATTACTAAGCAGCTTTGTGAAACCACTCAACTTGTGATTTATGATTTAGGCAAAAAAGTAAAATTTTGCCTTTCCTTAAAAGTGGCACTTTTTTCATAAATATTTAAATTGCTCTAATAATTGAAATATATTCATAATGGAAGCCTCGCAACAGGAAATTATGAAAATTTTAAAAAAAAATTACATGAGAATGTAAGGTTGACTTAACATGGAATGTCCCTTTTAGATATAACCCATCAGGACTTTTTGGGGAAAATGGGCACCAGTTAAAGCTCTGGGGGCCATTGCCTTGGCCGGAGATTTAAAACAGTATGTGTGTATGTGTGTATGTGTGCTTATGCAAGCTTATGTCAGACGTCTATCGAACCACATTAACATGTACTTCCTGGTGTGTGTGTGTGTGTGTGTGTGTGGGTGGATGGGTGGGTGCGCAGGGTGCCTCATCCAGTCTGGTGGTAAAGTTCGCCGACACGGATAAGGAGCGCACCATACGCCGCATGCAGCAGATGGCTGGTCAGATGGGCATCTTCAACCCTATGGCCCTGCAGTTTGGAGCCTATGGAGCCTACGCTCAGGCAAGACGCCCCACAGAACTCCTTTTTTTATCCACAGTTATTTATTCAGTGAGCCGCAGCGATTAAACAGAGCGCTCAAGCTTAGCTCAAATTTAAATTTGAAAAGGCAAAAGAAGAAGCAGTAGTCATCAAGTCAAATGTTAATTTTTTTAAAAAAACATAATTAAAGGATAGACGTTCTATAAAGTTTAATACATGGTTTTCACCTCTTAATATGCTGTTTCCCATCTCTATAGCAGCATTTCTGCTATAGCTCTACTTCGTATGCTTTTTTCTGTCTTGTTTGCTTTGCTTAACTCAGACTCACAGGTCTTTACTTTTATTACTTTCTGCTCTGCTTATAATCCCTTCTTCTTCACCACCTGAAGGTGCAGCAGCAAGCAGCACTGATGGCATCTGTAGGCCAAGGAGGCTACCTCAGTCCAATGGCAGCCTTTGCTGCTGCCCAGATGCAGCACATGGCCACCATCAATGGCCTCCCCGGAGCACCGCTGACTCCCACGTCAGGTAACTGGTTTAAGGTCAATTGTTAAAGTACCTATCAGAGTTTTTTCAGAAAGTGCATCTACCACAGTGCATGCATTGTGGATTATATCTCTATACATAACTATACATGAGCACAAGGTAGCATTAATGTTCCCGAGGGGAGCTGACAGCAGACAATCTGGTGTCACTGGAAGCCAAGAACCTGAATCTGAAATCCTAAACCTTCCATCTGTGCACATGAGACTTTGACTTTACAGGTCATAAAGGTCATCTTAAGGTTAAGTATGTACAGCATAAAATAAATCAATAAAATTGAATAACCATATCCATCAAAGAAATACATCAGGTTGATTCTTTAGTTTAAACATCTGCTTTGATGTTTGTAAGACAAAAAACATTCTTCTCAAATGTTGGTTGGAAATAAAAGACCTGAAAAAAAAAGAGTGTATTTAGAATATATTACAGTGTATTACTAAACAAATATTTGGAAATTATTATCAATGTATATAGGAGAAATGAAAAAGGGTGAGGAAAAAATGTATAGTTGTCAGTTTAGTGTTTGGCTGTTTACAAAAAATACAAAACCCTCTCTGGGGAAAGAAGAAAAAACAGAGGTTGCACTTTTGCCATCCTCTAGTTAGGACGGTGACCACTGAGGACTGCTTCCTCGTGTTACTTCATAAATTGGCACTGAGGTTTTTCAGTTTGTAAAGATTTCCTGACTGAAGTGTTACAAGTGTTAACATGGCCCTACAACATAATATATATGCACTGCATGAGACAACAGTCTGGAGAAAAGGATTTTTTTTTGTTTATTCGCTTCCATCATGCCGTCTAAATCGAAGGCTCGAAATCGAATATAAGTATGAGATCCTTTTGAAAACAGCAGCAGCAGCTGTTTAATAAAGTGTAATATTAATGACTAAAAATAGTTTATTCTTTTAAGACCCGACTCTAAGACTGCAGTGGAAATAAGATACAGCAGAAAGGAAGAAAATGCATGTTTCTGGATACACCCAAGGAATGTAAAAGAAGATCATTCTGGGAACACATAATTAGCAATCATTTGATATCAACACAGTATTCACTAGTCTCAAAAAACACATCTGAGAGTCACATCTAATGGCTGTTGTGTCACTGTAAGGGCCATACTTGGACAAGAAATCAGCCCTGACATTTAGTGTCTTCACCGGCTCACTGGACCGGCCCTCCTGACATTTGCAAGAGTTACTAGGTGGCCAGTCAAAGTAAAACTTCTCCATAATGTCCTCGGGGGGAAAAAATGCATTGTTTCTCTCTGTCTCTGTCTGTCTGCCCCATGGCTGCAGGTGGCAGTACTCCACCAGGCATCAGCGCCCCCACAGTGACCAGCATCCCATCTCCAATTAGTGTAAATGGTTTTACTGGCATGCCGCCCCCGCAGGCAAATGGACAGCCCCCCGCAGAAGCAGTTTTTACCAACGGGATACACCATTATCCTGGTAAATATGATCATCTCAGAGGCAAACGCACACACACACACACACACACACAAATTCAAATGTTAAAGTATGATTTTTTTCAATCTAGACACACGTCCACTATAAAGCAACCATCAACAGGAAAAGCGTGCATGATGTTGGCTTACACACTAGAATAGCCTTTAAGCATGTTCATGGGGGGTGAGGCCAGACGAATGCAGTCCACAGAAAGCGAGCAAGTCGAGGCGATTATCGTTTGGCAAAGGCGTTCGGGCTGCCGGAGTCTAACTATGCGCTTGTGTCATGAGCTGTGGTTAGTACCTTATTGGATGTGTTTGGTTGTCTTGTCTCCCCAGTGTTGCAGGAGGTGGTTTTTAGAGAGGACTCAGAGAAAAACGGCTTGGGCGTGGCTCCGCGGAGTTGTTTTGGGGTTCAGGGTGGCTGCTTCCTCTCATCTCTCTCCGAAGGTAGCGCTCTTTCCCTCCCACCCTCATCCCTCATCCCTTTTCTTTCTGAGCTCAGGGTCAGGATGATATTATTTCAAAGCCATTTGGGACCAAACTTCTTTTCTTTTTTAATTTAAAACATTTTAAAAAGAAGGAAAGAAAGAAAGAAAGAAAGAAGGAAAGAAAGAGGGACAATTCAAGTTTCTGAGTGAACAGTAAAGCTTTATATTGCTTCAAATATCTGAAATATTTTCTGCTCTGAAAAAGACTCTGACTTCTTAGGTTTCCAGACACTGTCATAAAGAAAAGTTCTTTGCAGTGTATACAAATACAAATCACCTTGTTAGAATAAACCTATCCCTGTGGCTGCTTCATTCACAAACTTGCAATTCCCCTGGCAAAATGTATCACAGCGTTACAAAGGATGATAATACCACAGACAGCTGAATTATTTTTGAACAGGATTTCACCTGTTTTATGTTTTTTTAAGGTTCTTTGAGCCCATAACTCTTCTTCTTTTCTTCTGGCTATCTGTGGCTGTTTTTCCAGTGTTACTGTTAGTCCACAGCGTGCTCGGTGTTACTTTGGTTTTAAAGGATACTGGAGTTATCAGTGTGTATATGTTTATCAGTGTGTGTGTATATGTGTGTGTGTGTGTTTTCTCAGTGGTGTGTTTATTGTGCATGCGTTGTACGCACGGGTGTGTAGCATTAAGGTGCGGCACAGTGCCGGCGGTAGTTCAGATGTAGGGAGAGCTTGCTGTAGATCTGTGAACATGTGAAGTGAAAGCAGCAGGCGTATCCACTGTTACGTGCGTTGTGCTCGTCCTGTTGTTGTACATGTGAAAAATAAATGTGTTTCTTGTTTTTTTTAGGTTTTCTGTGATAGGCACAAGTTTAGGTACATGTTTTTTTCTTTTGTTGTGGTGACAGTGGAGCCATGTGTTGTTGGTTGTTTTCTTTTTTTGTTTTGTGTGTGTGTGTGTGTGTGTTTTGGTCTTAACTGTGGTTTGTCAAAGTTTTGCTTTTCTGCTTTTCTTAAAAAAAGAAGAAGAAGGAAACTTTTGAAATGCTTTGGGGGAAACTTTTAAGTATAAGGGTCTGGAAAAAGAGAAGGGAGAGGTTCAGAATTCAGTTCCTCACACACCGGAGCGAAGTGAGTTGACTCCACGCTGTTCGGCTCTCTAACCTTTCTGCTTTTTCTTCTCTCCATCGCCCTCCTCCCTCTCATCCCTGCTATATATTACTCTCTCCTTCCTCCGTGCCCTCTCCTCCATCTACATTCTCCCTCTGTCTCGCTCCCCCACCACCACCTCCTCCTTCTCCTCCTCTTTTTTCTTCTCTTCTCTGTGTCTCTGTTGAAGCAGCTCAAAGTCCCACTGCAGCTGATCCTCTCCAGCAGGCTTACACAGGAGTCCAGCAGTATGCAGGTCTGTCTGTCACTCTCACTGCACCGATGATATGTGTGTCTGCATATGTATGTGTGTGTGTGTGTGTGCAGTAGGAAGGAGGGCGAGATTACGGAAAACAGGATAAGCATACCTTTGTTCAAAATTTGAATTTTGATATTGTAACATTAAGTGTTTCAGTCTCACTCCATCAGTTTGTTCTCTGCACCGCGTCGGCTGTGCAACACGTTAGACTCTATTGTGTGTTATCTGATCGACTGTCCGCTGTGCCCCTGCATATATCACATTGTTTGTATGTATCCGAGTGTGCGCTCTCGTCATGACTGTTATCTGATCCGCGGTGTGTGTTTGTGTGTGTCAGCAGCCTACCCCGCTGCATACGGCCAGATCAGCCAAGCCTTCCCCCACCCTCCACCTATCATTCCACAGCAGCAGCGAGAAGGTAACGCTCACGCACGGCACGTTCCTGAAATACTCATACACGCTGGCGAACAATAACTCACGCTTACTTTTGTTCTTCATCTAATTTTACATACACACATTCGAAAAATGTACAGGCGTTTGAAATGTGTACCGTGTTTTGGGGTGATTTGAAATGTTGCCAGTCAGTTTTTATGTAAAGTAAAAATATTCTGCAGTGTTTCAGGGGTTTTTTACATGATACAAAACAGCTTTTTTATTATTGGTGCTTTTTGGTTCAGTAATATAAAAAAAACAGAGGGCAGAGTGGAGAATGAGTCAAAGAAAAAGAAAAAGAAGAATATTACTGAGCATCTCAAACTCAGCTATAAGCCTTCTCATGAACCGAATGACCGCCAAGCTCAACACCCATGCCTGGGACCTTACTGCCCTCTTGTGGAAGTTAAGATAAAAATTGCAGATGATTTCACAGCTGTGGCAACCCAGAGGCTATATTTTAAGCATTTGGGAGTCATATAGTAAGGGGTACCATAAAATTATCAGTATGAAGGTTGTTAGTTTTCATTATACTTAACATTCAGCAATCTCCTGACAACTTAAGGTTACCATTCAACTGTGACTGAAGCCTTGGAGAAAACTGCTCTACACTTTTTATGGGTTTTATTCGTGTTTCATTTTTGCAACTCTGGAACCTTAAACTTAATAGGCAAATATTAAGAAACACATTTAAGGAATTTAAAAAATATTTTAGTGTTTATAAGCCTTGTACTCAGATGACGATCCCTCACTGTTAGTCTGGGTGTTCTTGCAGGGTCTACCTTGCAGTTAGACTCGCAAGGACATATCGGACAAATATCAGTATGAGACTGGTGTCGTACTTGTGTGAAACTGGACATAAAGATGGTCTGATGCAGAAAACTGGAACATTTATTTTGTGTTTTTCACTCTGACGCATTTTAAATTATAGTTTAGTCAAAACAACCACATCGGACCGACACAGCTAGAAAACAAAGAAAACTGATTAAATTACGCAATCAAATGTTGAAATGTTCATCCTGATTGGTTTCTGTGAGAGCTTATGTTAGAAAAAATTTAGGTCTTTTCTAAAATAACCAACATTATTCTATTTTTGGAAGAAAATTGAACTTATACATCATTTATAAGAAGCTGTCAGAGGCAACTGACTTTCACTGCCTTTTAGCCAACTTTGACTAACAATGTGCTCTTCTACCCTCTTTATCTTTTACTTTACACTTTAAATAATTTCTTACTGTCATCACAGAGTTTTCTCCTCTCGTGGTCTGCCTTTCCCATTCTTACTCCCCGTCTCTTTCCTTGACCCTTTTCTCTGACCTTTGCCTTTTTATCTCTCTCTCCCTCCCCCTCTCTTTTCTCGCCTTTCTCTGTTTCTTTCCACTCAGGACCGGAAGGCTGCAACCTGTTCATCTACCACCTCCCTCAGGAGTTTGGAGATGGAGAGCTGATGCAGATGTTCCTGCCATTCGGTAATGTCATCTCCTCCAAAGTGTTTGTGGATCGGGCGACAAACCAAAGTAAATGCTTTGGTGGGTAAAAATGAACAAAACCAAACGATTATTGGTTATTTATTCCTGATTATTCTTCTTTTTTTTTTCCTAATCACCCTTTTTTTGCACTGCAGTCAATACTCCCTTCCCACCCCCACGACTTCCCCACCCCCAAACCTCTCGACACCTCTCCCTTTAAAAAGATGAACAAAAGAGCAGATCGTTTCTCTGCAGGTGTGCTGTTACTAATAAGAAAGAGTGGAATTTTTTTTCCCTTTTCCAAGCATTACAGACAGCTGAGATCTGAGAACTCAGTGGCCCGTTTTATCTTTCGATTACGACTGTGCTCTTCGTGACATTTCGTATAATACAAATGCAGGTTTTTCAGTTGCATGCCCCTGACTATAGCTTGCTTTCAGCTAAAAACAAAAAAAGCAATGCATGCCAAGAATATAACTTCAGAATCCCACATTTAGTCCGCCGTGCAAAGACAGAGAACTGCCATCTCACGTCATGCTGCTGACAGCGCAGCGTAGTCGAACGCATAATTATGTGGCAAATTATAAATGGATTGTGGAGAATGTTTTATGGAGAGTCCATCAGGTGCAACCCATTTGCAAATTAGCTTTTGCTCACTAATACGCTGCATTAATGTATTTCCTCAATTCATGTTGGCGTTTTTGTGATGCGGGTTTTAATTTGTTATTTGACGCTCCCCCCCATCACAGTGGAAGTTAAAAAGCAAAACTGAAATGTTGCACAACCATATTGATGTTTTAGTTATAAAACCCCATTATCCTGTAATCCTGTTGTTGTCATACTATTACACATCTGTGTGATGTTAGTTTAATGTGCTTTTTTTTTTATAATCACGCTACGTTAGATTTACGCTTACAACTAGTTGTTTCGTGAATGGTAACTGTTTTTTAGTTTTATGTGCAGATTAAAGGATTTCATTATCGTTCCAGTTTTCATATCATACACACCTGTAAATGACTATTGGATCTTAATGAACTCATCTTCACTTTCCATGTTTTTAGTGCCCCAAACTGCCCTTGCTTCTTCATCTAACAATATCTCCTCCTTTCTCTCTTTGCCTCTCCCTCTCTTTTGGCCTTTCCCCCAGGGTTTGTAAGTTTCGACAACCCAGGTAGTGCCCAAGCTGCCATCCAGTCAATGAATGGCTTCCAGATCGGCATGAAAAGACTCAAGGTGCAACTGAAGAGGCCAAAGGATGCCAACCGTCCCTACTAGCCCGCGCCCCAGCCAGCCACCGCCACCCTGGCGGCCGGGGCAGCTGTCGAACACAGGGAAAGACAGGTTAGGCATCAGTGTTGACTCCTTGATGAACACCTGTTGTCAGTTTAGTTTCACAGGTGGTTTCTTGAGCGCATTCACAGCTATTGCATTTTATACTGGCAAACACTCACCAAACCAAACCAGGTGTCGTCATTGCCTGATGTTTTTTTGTTTCCCACAATCTTCGCAGGATCATGAATACAAACCTTTTTCCAAAAATAAATAAATAAATAAAAATAATGTAACCAATACATTTAATTAAAAATTGTATAAAGAGAGCCTATGAGATATTAAAGTTGAAACATTTTGTTTAAAAAAAAAAATGAGCTCGTGTTGAATTTGATGCCAGCAACACACAAAAAAACAGTTAGAAGCAGGGTATGTTTACCACTGCATTGCATCACCTCTTCTTTTAACAGCACTCTGTAAGTGTTTGGGAACCAATGAGACCAAATGTTCTCCTATAGAGAGCAAAATCTTCCCCAGTCTTCCTTGTTAAAGGATTTTCTGCTCAACAATTCGCTGTCTTTTGTTTCATAAATTTTTGAAAAAAAAATATTCCAAGAACTGACAGGTCTAGACTGTATACAGGTAGTTATAGCTGCTCTTAATATGAAGCAACGCTGTTGTAATACCCGCAGAATGGGGTTTAGTGAGGATGTAAACAAGGCCTTATCTCAAAAAGACAATTGAATGGCAGCATATGTTGCGTCAAAACCTGTTTGTAACGTTCACTATCACCGAGTCTCAGATGTTCAAGTTATCCATGTCATGTACAACAGCGTTTACAAACCTATACCATCTGAGATGCTTTTACACTTCTACTATTTACCTCAGAGAATGCAGCATCCATGCAGGGAGATTAGAGAGTTTGATTCAGAGCTATTCCTCTTCATGTTAAAAATGGTTGGTTTGTTTTTATCTTTACATGATACTCAAAACATTTTTGGGGATGATGCACTGGTATGCATTGACACTAGTAATGATTTCCACTACACAAAATGCTTTTAATGCAGTGACATCAACTGGTTTTCAGCTTTTTTCAGTGTCTTGTGATTCTCTGATTCAGCCTTGTTGAGAAACTCTTTTTTAAAATCCCCAATAGTGTTCACTGTTGTGCATGAAAGCCCTTTAAAAAATGGTACTCACTGAGCATGCTCATGTTTTCATTGAACAGTGAAATGAGTAAATCGTTTTTCCTGCTAAAGAACAAGAGGAAATTTTGCAGCTGTTGTCTTACCCTTTATTGAAGATGACAATAATGATTTTTTTTTTGTTGTTGTTATCATTAGTCACATGCAGATATTTCCCAAGACAAGCTGAGAGTGAAACGTGACATTGCAGCGACTGCATTGTCTAAAACTCCTGCAGGTTTAACCTGCTGACAGCGGTGTTACAGTGCCTCACGTGCAGCACACACACTTCACAACACCTGTTCGCTCTCGCCAGAGCGCCGTGTGTTCTCGGGCAAACAAGTGTCGCTCACATCGCCTTCTTCGGCGGAAAACACTGTTCTCTCCGTGCATCGTTCGCTGAAAACAAGATCGCTGTGATGCACAGCACTAATGGAAATATCCCACACACACAGGGGACAAAGCAGACTAGTTAAAACATATTGAGAATATAAGATGTTAAATGTAATTATGCACCATAACACGCGTCTATCTATACTTAAAGTAAAACCTTGTTTTGATGTCAGTTTCCAGACTGGCCAAAAACAGAAAAAATAGCAGAAGCACTTACTTGAGTAGCCTCCTCTATTTGCAGAACGACTTTACAGTAAGTGACCCTGTATGTTACCCCGTAGGTAAAAGATAATTGGTAAATGGTTCAGCATGTTGCACAGGGAAGAAAGTGCTTCCAAGGGAGAGGCATTTATTACCCCTCAGGCAGGTAATTGTGCTGTTCCTCTTTGTCTCCTCCCTTCATCTGTGTGATGGAGAGTTTAGGCTGTGTCGTTCATTCACTACTGATGACTTCATTCAAGGGCAACTTATCACCCACTCACAAACTAACTGAACCATACCAGACAGTGTCCTGAGGCAAATCACTGCAGGTGGAAGAGCAATCTCATATGAATTTGTCATCAAATGTGTGCCGCCACTCCTTTTGATATGTAAAAGGATTTTTTTTTTTTACTGAATGTTGGAGAAAACATCTTCTGATTTCGGTTTCTTTTTTCCCAGAGCGTCATTACGATCTCAACTGATTAGCGAGCTGCTTTTGGACTTGCATCACCAGCTTTACTATTGTTATTATCATATAAAAAATAAAAATAGAAGAAAATAGAATAACAACACACTGTTGGCACAACAGCAAGCCAGAGTACTCTTACTTAACATCTAATGACACGGTAAGGTGTGTCTCGATTAGAATCCCTTCACCATTTCAAAAACAGAATTGAACAGTTTGTTTTTTAATAGAAACGAAAAATTTGTTTCATCGCTGCTGCCAGGAAGCCAGATTAATTCACTGCAGGATGAGCACTGATTTGTTTTCAAAATGATCTTTGTTTATCCACACCAGGACTTAGAGTCTTAGTGCTGGCTAAGACGCTTTAGAGAGGCAGGTGTCCTGTTAAGTATTCTGCACCGCTCCATCTGCATGTAAATACAGCAAGAATCAACAGTGAAGGAACACACAAAACTGGTGACGTCACTGCTTCCAAAGAAAAATAAATAAAAAAATCAAAGCAAATATCTCCCCGTCATTTTTCTTGTGTTTTCCAGTGTAATGTAGAAATGTTTAACGCAATGAAAGTTCAGCCGCAAGCAACCTAGCTGTCTCGTTCAATTATCTAAATCAGATTCAAGCAAGTGCACAAATGAACCGCAAAGCTACCACACATTCAAACCACACAGCTGCCAGTATCAAAGTGCAGTTTTCGTGGGATACTTCTAGGAACCTAAGCGATCTGCAGAAAAGCTCGAGCCAGTGGCTTTCCTGTGGAAAAGTGCAAGCATCAATGCATGGAGGTGCAAAACGTGAAACCTTGTGTTGTTTCTCCACACGTTCCTATACTCAAACGGTCCCTTTTTCTTCTGTGCTTTTCAGGTTTTGTTGAGCTGTTGATTATTTGCTACCCGCCACTGAGTGCAAACTCAACATCTGGACCACTGAGGCTGCTTCAGAAAACAGAGGAGAGAGAGAGAGAGTGATGACCGAGTCAAGGACACCTCCTTTTTGGATGTACTAAAACTTTGGAACTCAGAGTGAATTTGTACCAGCCTGGTTAGCCCCAGGACTTTTTTTCCCCTCTTCTGCACACATATACACACTTCTTTCCCCACAAAACCCTGCTTGAATGACAGCTACCTTTTCTGGACCACAAAAACTTTTACTTGAACAAAGAAAGGAGAAGAAAAAAGTAAAAGAAACTACATCAAACCTCCTTACAATGACCAACCCCGCTGAACTCTTGAAAGGAATATGGATGTCAAAAGTCCAACAAGAACAAAACTTTGAAAAAAAATATAAAAATAACAAAAAAAAAAACCAACCACAAAAAAAACACACAAAAAACATAATAGCGGATTGCCGTAGGAGATCTTTCATTAAGATGGTGTGGAGCAATTGATTTTTGAAGACCAATTTTTAAGATTTGAAACAAGAAGGGACAAATTCTCTGAGAGAGAACTTAAGTAGGAATGTGATATTTTCAGGACACAGATTGGCTTCGATTTGGGATGGCCATCTTTAGCTCGGAGTGCCTGTCCGTTTCCAGGGGATACCGTTGCCGAGGAGCGCCATAGCAACAGTCTCCAGGGAGTCTTATCCATCATTCCTTAGTTGTTTTAGGGACCAAAAGACCAAACATTTTTATTGCTGAGGACTTGTAGCTCTAATATACTCGGACCACTGCATCTCTGTCAGCCAGCGTTAACTGGCTGGGGAGTTGCACTTAAAAGAAGTGTACATTACGAATATATACAACACATGTATATATACATATATATTGCTGATATGCTTTTTGAATACAGGCAAAACTATTTCAGATGACCAAATGGGGTCTCTCACTTCGCTAGTTTACAATTACTCAAAATGTTTATTTTTTTCTCTTCTCATTTTGTCTCGGGAGGGATGGCGAGTGCATGGGAGGGGCTGCTCCGTATCACAGCCTTATCTTTTTTAACTTGACATCCTAACCTCATAGATAGAATAACATCAGAAATGTTTGAAATATATGAACTTGTTTATATTTGCAGTACATATATATGTATAACAGGCATTCAAGCAAATGTATTCATATATACAGTATATATGGATAAATAGATATTAATCACAAATATATGTATTTATATGCACATATTTTATATATGTGTGTCTGTATATAGAACGGCTACTGACTATGTTGAGCTGTAATTTTTTTGTAGATTTTAGCTGGAGTTTGAAGCATTGCTCTGCTTGGGAAGAATCGCAAATCTGGCAGCTCCCAAAACTGCAGGCATTCCTTTCTCTGATTACCTATATGCTGACACACAATATATTGCTAAAAAGATTCATGTGTGATGAAACACATATGGTGTACATATTATCTGAAAATGCAAAAAGCCAATCTCAGTAGCAGGCTTTAAGAGAATCAGGCTAGATGATTTTAGAGGAAAAGGACAATTATCTTCGACTCTATTCCAAACATATCTTTTGAGCTTACACACACATACACACACACATGCGTGCACACATGCATACACACACAAACTTCTCTTTGAAACTTGAACCAAAATGAAAATGTCTCACAACCCTTGCTCTCTTTTGCATTCAGTAAAGTGCATGTAGCGTATGGGCTGTCACCATGTCAAGGTGTGCCTTGTCACCTGCAGAATCTGCCATCAAGCACTGTGCTCTCAGAAAACAAAGAAAAAAAACACTGAACACACACACACTACTGCAAGTAGCCAGCGCGCTATTATGATGTCAAAACTACAGCCTGATCCATATCATTTTTTCAGCTGCGTAGAGAGCTTCAGTGCATGTCAAATATAACAAAAATTGTCCAAGCACTGTTGGTCCATCATTGTCTTTGGGGGGGGGAAGAAAGCATTTAGGTCTAATGTAGATTCATGCGATACCACTTCAAACTTCAAACAAAAGCGGGCATTAGGTAACCTGTTAGCACAGGCACTAACTTTCCAAGTTGTGTGCAAGGCACCTGAGACTAAGTTCCACTAGTTGGAAGGTAATAAAGGGTAAAAATCAGGGCTGGAATTGGCACGATGTGGCTTGATAAGGGATGCGACTGAGCTTACTGGACCGAGCAGGAGGATTTTAATGGCTGTGAAGGAGATGTAATATTGATGAATATGTTATAGAGCTGGCTTCCCCTTGAACAGAAAAAAAAAAAAGGATTTATACTTGACATGAAGCATATCCTTTGGAAAACTGTTATATTGCCTTACGTTAAGTCCTCATGCAATTATATATATATAAAGATAAAAACTCTAATGAAACTGTAAAATGAAGCAATAAGTGTGAAAAGCCATTTAGCCATTACACCTGCTGTATCACCGAGGCTGGTTTCATATTGCTTTAGCGTACAGTTTCTCATAATAGTCTACAAAAATGGTATAAACACCTACTATAAACCTGAAAAAGGTCAACAGACTTGGATTTATTAGACCCTGCATTCAACACATATTGAGCTGGTGGAGATTACTCAATGAATATTTATATATATGAATATTTATAAGGCTATATGACACTTTGGAAGACAATGCTTCCTGTTGGGTGCTGTTACTAGTTTTCCTATAAACTGCTCATTATGCCATTTCCCCAGTGTCTCAGTTTAACCTTTTTAGCAGTTTGAATAATTTAACATTTACCTTCCAAATCCAGTGAGTCTAAAAGACACCAGTGCACATCCCAGAATGCCTCTGTTTGTGCGTGTGCCACTTAACAATCTCCTGAGCGTGGCATACAGTTAAACCAGATGACCATCGAGATCTTTTTTTTTTCTTCCACTAACTTTGGTGGATTAGTACGAAACTTCTAGCTCGTCAACCGGACCTGTCTCTGTCTAACAATAACATCCGAGGCTAAATATCATATGTCTGGTGTCCCTGATCGCTGCACTGTGTGCCCTTTTTTGACTGCCCCGCTGCTCTGAGAAAATTAGAAAGAAAAAAAAACCTGCCATCACAGTCTGTGCTTCTCGTATGATTTGTTTGAGCAATCAGTCATTTTTTCCATGGCGAACGAAGTAAGCAGACGCAGAAAGATGTGCGAGAACTCAAATGCCAAGCGCCTCATCTTCATTTGCTCCAACTTTAAGCTGCAAGTTTACATGAGAAAAGTGAAAAACAAAGTTTAGTGGTTCAAAAACAAGAAACAGAGCAGAAGTTTGAATATAAATATATATATATAAATATATACATAAACTGATGAATATACTGTAAATTGTTTCTTTTTTTGCTCTGTTTTCCTCTGTACATAGGTTTGCATATTTTATAGGACTTTTACTTCTATCTACAAGGACTGGATAAAGTAATTTAAATACTTAAAAAAAATATATGAATGAAAACATGATAATGCTCATTAAAACCAGGTACAAAAAAAAAATAGTCGCTAGGATACGGTACAAACTGTAGGACCTGACCAAGGCATTTATCCAGAATACAGTCAGGGAGAGCATTGACCTCAGTTAGAGCTTAGACACACATTGACCTATTTTATAAAAAAAAAACAAAAAAGAAATACTTTAATGGGTTCTATTCATTTATCTGTTTGTTTAGATATTTATTTATAAGTCATGTCTGAGATGATAAGCATGCTTTCATGGCATTATTTTTTTATGAGTTGGTACGTGACCAAATAGTTTTTATATGACATGCATGGGCCACTGTTGTGGTCCACAGATGATCATTGTTCCTGTCTGCAGGACCATGCCTTCAGCACTTCTTTGATGACGGAGAAAAACGCTCCTTTTGACCAAGTGATGTCAAAGACAGATTTGAATTATTTATTTCGTTGTTTGTTTATTTATTTGTTTATTTATTTGTGCTGTTTGAGCCAAGATCTGAGCTCTCATTACTGACACTGATCTGTTTGCTTGAAAGCGTTACCTTGAATCGCGACACATCTTCCCACTCAAGTATTGGAAGTTTAACCACTACTAAGACTGCTTCTACATTTTTCCTGTGGCTTGCAAACTACTCACAACAATGCAGTACAACACTAAAGCCTTATGTATATTTGTAATTATAAATGCATACTGTTCTGTTCATTTAAAAAAAAAGAAAGGAAAAAGCTTTGCTAGAAGATCGTTTCAAAATAAGATGCCACCGTTAAGCAAAGTGGGGGAAATAGTAATCCCTAGTTAAACACATCTTAAATCAACTGTTCAATCAGAAGAGACGCCATGAGGTCAGTATAAGTTGCTGCTACGATTTAATGAACTAATGTCTGGTTTATTGTAAACAACTTTTGAAAACTGTATTCCCTTCCTCCTATTCTCCTCATTGTGCTTCATTTTGTTCAACAGAGCTCTGATCTTGTTCAACTCACGTGTTCTACCGAGAACAAAATTCAATGAAAACTGCACTATTTTATCCAAAAGAAATTTGAGTTCCTATCATGTTTTTTTTTTTTCGGTGCTGTTATCAGTGATTTTTATTTCTAAAGCTCAGTAGTGTTGCTAGAATCACATTTTACTTCATGTGGTTTTCAAAGTGTTCTGGAAATCTATTTCCCAATTTCAGCACATATGGAGGGGGGTGATGAATGTTGCATATTAAGCTTTGCCAGGTTCCTGATGAGCCAAGCTTCTGATGGGCAGCGCGCTTTAGGCTCCCGCCCCCGTCTCTCCAGACTGCACCATTCTCTGGTCCCCTGGACTCTTCTTTTGTAATTCTAAATGAATGATGCGTCTCAGCTTAGCCCAATAATAAAGCACAGTCTAGAATAAAATACTCTGTGTTGTGTCATAATTACTGCTGATTGGTAACTTCTTAATATAAGATTACCCCGGTTACTTTGGGGTTTACACAATGGCACCAGTTGTCTGCTACAGGATAGTTGCCACATGTGTATGGAACCGACTATGTATAATATTTCCAGTAAATCAGAGAGGTTTATAAAATTTGCGTCCTTTAGCCAGATGCACAGTGGAAAATTATATGTCATATTGGCAATTTTTTACAAACTAATACAAACGAGGCTTGAAAAATAAACATTTATTAGTATTAAAAAAAATTCTACCAATATCACAATCTATGCACACCGTGTCACATTGATTCTGATTTTAGAAAGCCAATAAAAAGTTAAATGAAAAACATTTATTTAAAAAAAAAAAATGGACACAGCTGGTAAATATCCAGTGACTGAATTCTTTTCATGCTCCTCATTTTTGTGTCAGCAAATGAAGAAAATATCTTCTAGTATTTTGCTTTCTTCCAGGTCTTGCTGAGTGCTCTGAGGACGAGGTCCGCCAGGGGTAAGCTTGGTTCGGCTCACTGATTTGGGGGCAGTATGAGCCGGTCTGTGTTGCGATGCTCTGCGAATGGTTGTCTTGCATTGCTCAGGTGCAGAAACAGGACTAAAGATATCCAATAACTCAACCAGAGAAAAGTCCAACCTGAAAAAAACAAAAACTTGTTTAGTGTTTTTTTTGTTGTTGTTGTTGCTGTTGCTTTGATTTCATTTAGTTTTAGGGGTTTTTTGTTTTTGCGTTTGCTCTTTTAGCCTCCACAGCTTGTTTCAAAGGTTGAATTGACACAGGCTACATTTATGAGCCCTGTAGAGAGGCAACACTTTAAATGAGCTTTCTCACTGTGGTTTCATTGTAGCAGAGGAATGCACACAGAAAGCCTGCCAGTTACATTCTGCTTAACTATGAGGGCACATAAACAGTACAAGCTAAGAGACTGACATCACAAATGTACAAAGCAACATCCAGTTAGAGCTAAAAACAAAACAAACAAACAAAAAAAAAAACATGTGGATGAGAGTTTTGCTTTCTTATGGTCTGTGTTAACAACTGAAAGGTGAACGACAAATATTTTCATACAAGTGTTAACAAATCTTTCTTGGTGAAGTGCCTACTGAACCCTAACAAGCAGCGTTAACAAGTCGAAACCACTGGGGCGTCCCAGCAGAAAAACACAGTTTCTTGCAGGTGTGAGAGAACAAGGGGGAGAGAACCCAGTGCCTTCTCCCCTGGAATAGAAATGAGGGGAATGTGCGGTGAAATAAATAAACCAAAACAGGGGAGATTAAGCTAATAGAGATTCAATCCCTCAGTCTGGCTGGTTTGATAAATTATTCAGTGTATACACAGTCGAACGACGGCCATTCCAGATACAAAACATGAATTCTTTAAAGCACGCTCGACTGATGTTGCTAACATAATTCTCTGCTCGTTTAAAGCCGCATCGATTTGCATCGCGCGGCTCTGCACACAGCTCTCCCAGGTAAGGCCGATCCTTGGGATGTACTTGTTGATATGCGTGCGGGTGGTCAGGACACAGACGCAGTGGTGGAACTTCCAATCAGGGCGCATTTATGTTCCTCAACACGTAACTATGGACCTTGATATGTCATGTTTTCAAACTTCAGGCTTCACATATCAATAGCCGAAAAGGCTTTTAAAGGGCTATATTTTGCTTTAGCAACATGAATTCATGTATGTACATGTTTGAGCAAAGGGATTTGATTGGGGGGAAGAAAAGAAACAAGAAAACTACGTAAATCTGTCTTCCTCATTTGGTCTCCTGCCTGTCAACAGCAAAGGAGAAAAGAGGAGAAAGTCTGAGAGCATGAGTGAGAAGGAGTGTGTGTGTGTGTGCCCGCGTGTAAGAGAGAGTCTGGAAATGACTGCTGCTTTGTGGATAGAGATGGAGGCAGAGAGGGAATGTGGGGGAGGGACTTTGGCTGGGTTGCTTCGCTCGAAATGTGAGAATTTGCATTTTTATTTGTTGATTTATTTAACGGACAGGGCTCTCAAACAGCCATCCATCAACAAACGACATGTTGGTAATGAATAATGCATCACTTACCGGCGGTCACAATCTATAACAAGGGTAGTGCGGGGGGTAGGGGGTATAGTTTGGGCAGCAGTATTGGGGGGGTGGCAATGGGTAGGGTGAGGGAGGGCTGCTGGCACAGAGATTGCATGAAGGCCAAAGAGAAGAATGCCAATAGATTTTCAGAGCGGTTATACGGTGCGACAAAGAACTTCATTTCTTGGCTCCAGTTTGCGTGAAGTAAAGTTGTGAATTGCAGCTGGATATTTATATCTCCCAAGGGAGTCCTGGCAGGATCATTTTTGCTGCATGCTTACAGATAAAATGCATGGACAGCAGCAGTAGCAGCAACACAAGTTTCTCTCACTGTTTTGTTTTTTTTTTTTTTTTTTTAAAGTCTTTGGACCTGGAATATCGGGTCATTTTGAGAGCATCTGGAGACATCACATTGCCAGCATAAAGCATTTAGTACTTTTATCCTTAGGACAGGAAATGTAACAGAAAGGAGACTCGGACAACGTTTCACCTTGATTTTGAAATTTTAAAACGTGTTATAATGAATACTATGAAACAGTAGATGTGCGCTGCTCTGCTTTCAAATACTTTTTAAATGCTTCAAACTCGTATACCAAGAAGTCTTCAGAGTACGATAAAAAAATAAAATAACTACTGGACCGGACTTCATTCCCCCCAATTTAACAGTTACAGAGCCTCTGTTTCTCTTTTCTAGCTCCATGAGGCAAGATAAAAATTTTCAGAAAACTTCTTTAGCATATGCTACTCACCACCTCCTTCCCACTCATAACTTTCACTGCTTGTTTGGCTTCTCTCTTTCATTAAAGATAGCCGTCTCGCCCCGGCGCCCCTTTTCATTTGCAGTCCAAACAGTAAGATAAAAAACCTATAATGGCCACTGCGTATATCCCGCATGTCAATTTCCCAGCCAATCAATAGCAGGCGGGCAATGGCAGGAAGGATCAAGATGAGATGGGCGGTGTGCGCTGGAACTGTCTCATTACTAACTAGCACAAGATTCATGAAAGGATTAAAAAGGTCACTTAATGTTAACCTCAGTTTGGTTGTGCAATTTGCACATCAACATCGAATTGGTTAAGATTAGATGGTTACAAGAGCCATTTTGTTGCCAAGTGAAGGAGAACACTTCAGGTAACATGGGACATTTTTCAGTAAGATTTTTTTGTTTGGTTTTGTTTTGTTTTTTTATCTTTAATGTTACTTAAATAAAGCAAAAGTTTAATAGTGAAACAAAGCCATTCTTTCTTTAAACAACCTAAAATATCAAAACTTGATGTGGTTGTTCTAATGATTCACTAACCAAAGCCATAAAAGATTGAAGATTTCCCATCCCCCCCTCCACCGCCACAGAAGAAAATAAGTATTTTTGAAAACTAGCACCAAACCACACATTACTGATCTGCTAAAGTCAGGCTGCTCTGACAGGTTTCTGATGAGCTCACAGCAACAACATATTGCCTTCACTTCATTCACGGAATTCTTTTACAACAATTTTTATGCTCAGTATTTTGAACACCAGCTAAGGGAAAGACATATGTCTAATACGATTCAGTGGATTACCAAAGGATTATAAATATCTGAAAAGATGCACATGAAAAAAACATGTTGCAGGAAAACCACATAAGGCATCTGAGACACAGACTTCCTCATTACTGGCACCAAAAAAAAAGAAGACATTGTGTATCTAAGAGTAGAACAATTTTAATAGGCTTTGGAGGTGAAAATGAATGGTAATAAGATCTGATACTCCGGATCCCCTGCTGGAATTAATGGGCATCTGCTAGAGCTCACAGTTCAACTTGGACCAGGCGCTGCTTTATTTAAGAGTTAATCGTCAGAAGTTGGAAACTTCGAGGTGTTTTGAAGAACTATCCTTCAAAATAAGGAGGGGGAGGCTGTTTCACAGCTAGTGTATCTGCTATCTACCACTGCATTTACAAGAAGGTAGAGGAAATCTGACATTACAGAAAAGAATTGCTCTAGGGTGGAAATAATAATGGCTTTAAAGGAAAGCTGTGCAGAATCACAAATTATTTTTTAGCATCTGATATTTTTTTGCATTTAATCCCACTGCAGCCCTGGAGTCCAAATGAACATGCACATTGCACATGCATTAAGACAACACAGTCAGGTTAATTACTATTCCATGTACAGAGTCCTTTGCATTTTTAGGAAATGCTTGCACTCAGTGACTCATCCCTGTCCTCAAACCCCTTCTCCCCCCTTCTTACATCTTTCTCACCGTTTCCACTACTATCCATCTGAACCTGCTCTACCTTTCCTCGCTTCCCATTTTTCACTTTATCCAATGCTCTCACCCTCAAACACACTTTTAACATCTCTCCCTCACTTCTGCTTTCTCCATCTCATTTCTGCGGCTGAGAGAGGGGGGGGGGCAGTGTGTGCATCCAGAAGTCTGTTCAATTACACCTGCTGCAGGATCCCTGCTAGGCCGACTAATGGAACGCAGCATGTCTCCTGACAGGCTGGCCGCAGCACTAGCTAGCCCAGTAAAAAGCTTCAATTAGCTTCTCGCAGCTCGAAAAGTTAGCTAGACTAAGAAAAGTCATCATTTAACCACAAACACTGCAGCAACAGCAAGCCCAGGAAAAAAAAAAATTAATACTTGTATTCTAAATCTGCTGTAATCTTTTTGTTGGAAACAGGAGGAAAAGACACTCGCTGCCACAGACCACTAATAAAACACTCCAATTTATCTCCTCAGTTTCTAAGCTGCTACCTTTATTTCACCCATAATCCCTTGTGGAAAACATTCCTTAACCCGAGGACGCTCAGTTCAGAATTTTAGATAAACACAGATTCATGACTTCTTACATCCTTCAGAAGCTTGAACTGTGTTGATTTTTAATAGATGTTTTTAATCACAAACCTGCTGGCACAGGATTCAACATAACTGGTGGCCTGATGGCGATGGGTCAGTTATTAAATAAATACATACATAATCATAAAGTATTTTGGGGACCCTGACTGGCCAACTGTTGGCCTGTTGGGATCAGTGAAGGCTTTTTCAGTGATCATGTACTCTCACATATGAGAACTTTTTTCTTACAGTCAGTATACAAATAAGTCTTACAACACACCACCTGTTCAGTTAGATTAAATGTGAAGAAAAGCTACTTTTCAGCTGCTCCAACCCACCACTGGTGCACTTTTACACAGCAGCAGCACAAACGAACTAAGAAGTTGTTCAAATGAAAGCTGTCTGTATGCAGATGAACTGCTTGTTTAGTTTGCCACAATCTTTAAATTTGGCTGACTTTTTGTAATGTTTGCTGGAGGCAGACAGCAGCTACCCCAGCCCAGCAATACACAAATCATGGGCGAGTCTAAAAAGGGGTATAGCATTTACTCCACTACATTTACTTTAAAGCTTTAGTTACTTAATATTTGTCTGATTTAGCTTTATAACATAAAATTTAGTATTTCTGGTGTAGTATAGGGGAAAAATATTCTGCTGGACACTGTAACACTTTAACACATTAACATAAATAATTCAACCACACAGACTGTTCTTTTGAGAACTACATTATCCAATATAATTGCTAAAAATGGACCAGCCTTATAAACATTGTACAGCACTTTAATGAAGTTACAAACTATTACAATAAATGTTTATTAAATTGTTTATTGATGTTTGTTACCTGGTGTCTGGAGTCTTTTGGATTGCAGATACTGATGTGGGCTTCCTCAGGCTTGCAGGAGATGTGGCCATGTCCTTTGTGGGCCGTTTTAAATATTCTGACGTCAAGAAAAGGATATATTTTCTTTTTTTATTAAAAATTTAACAAGGTATTTTAGTGATACATGAGAGTGCTAAAATATGTATTTCAAGCTAAACTGTTCCCCTGTTTCAAGCTAAACTGTGCAAACACTTTACTGATTAATTGAAAATACAAGCTTACCACTGCCATTGTTCAGAGGATTAGGTACAGTTTCTGGACGTTTTTCATGCAAGCTCTGTCCTCCAGGATGTACTCCTGCATCATCACACACACTGTAGAAAACAGACAAAATGCATTAACGTTCCTTTCACATGTGTCTGGTTGGTGTGCAATATCTGTATATGACAAAATGTGCTTTACCTGGAGGGTATATCTTGGTGCGAAGGATTCTGCACTTCTGTAACATCACTCCTAGTATTAGAGGTGCTGAGCTCAGCTTGAGTAGCTTGTTGAAACCTAACAAAGATATAGCAAGTTAAAATAGTCTGCAATGGTAGAAACTGGAGTACAGAGGATGACACAAAATATGAAAAGACCAAGGATTGCAGACACGTAACGTATGTACCAAAGTAACTACCGTCAACAGCAGATACCATTCTACCTTTTGTAATCAAGATGTGACTGCTGTAGTTGCTGATTCTGTCTCTGGAGCCTTTCCTCCTGCTCTGCCAGGCGTGCATGCAGCCTCTCTCTCTCCATCTCTAACTGCATCTTCTGCAGCAGCAGCTGGTGCCTCTTCTCCTCCCAGTCCTCCTGACCCAGCAGAGGCCTGGTCAGAGCTTCCTTGGCCCCAGAGTCCATGATATTCCCACTATGGAGCCTATGTTCAAATACATGTTACATGCCATCTCCTTTGTGCCTTGCTAAAATTTTCAACATGAAAAAAGGAAAGTAATGCTGGTATGTGGAATAATACACTATGGCTGAATACTGTACCTTTTACACTCATCTTGGTTAAAGGTATCATGGTGGCCCAGACGAGAGGAACTATGAATTCTTTGCTGCTGTGTTCCACAGACAGTGCCTTGATCCCTGCATTCACAACACTCACATCTGTGGGATGAGTGTGGGCCCCTGCACTCCATTTTTTGACAATTATGCTGTATGACTGGCCCATGAGTTGGACTTAACTGTCCATCACAAGAAAGACAAGCAGTGCTCCTAAATGTCCGTACTGCTCCTCTTCTTCCATAACCATTCCTGTATGCTCGAGCTTGTGGTCCTCCAGTAGCAGTGTGACTGAGGTATGAGCCATCAAAGAGTGAGCTATTAGCTCTGCTTGTAGATGTCCTATTGGGGAGTTCCTCACTACTGTGCACCTGGACAGAGAACAAAGAGGACAATTAATGTATTTTGGCCCATTAAGGAAGCCTCTGAAAAACTGATGGGAGTTTTTCAGCCAAAACATTCGACTGCCCCATAAAACTTTAATTTAGAGCTGGCTGCAAAGCTGAAATTTACCAATACGGAATTAGGACTCGCTTAGCAACCTAATTTGCTTGCGTTACTATGTGCCGTAAAAGCTCCCCATTTGCTTGCAAGAGCAGTTTCACAAGAACTCACATTTCACTTGCACTCTATGTGAGCTGCTGCGACCCAAGGCATCTTTTTTGGTCTACTTCCTTCCATTTGTGCACATAATTACTGTGGCTGTGTACTGAGTTAAGAGATACCAAAGAACAGTTCATATAAAAGGTAGTAGGTGAGCACGTGCTCTGTAGACACTGGTAATGAAAATGATATGATGATGACACTGATGATCCTCCTGTGGTAAAGTGGTGATTTCACCATGGACTTTGTATAGCTATAACATAAAAGGGATAAACCTGTGTTTTTCAGCTAAACACAAGTGACAGGTGAGCCAAGATCACAAACATTATGAGATAAACATAAGGAGAAAAGCCCATTTTATAGTAGACTGAGAAAGAGACTGTGACTAATTTGCTGAGGGTCAGAGAGCAGGCAAACACACATTATTCAGAGCCACTGCGGACAATGAGGTTGGCCAAGTCATCCATTCATACAGAGGCTGCAGCCAGAGAGGCATCTTCGCCTTCAAAGTGTCACCTTGAGAGAGTTTTTACTAGGTTGTAGTCATATTGAGGTAGTGACTGAAGTGGACTGTAGTGATTTGTTATAAATTATTATGGCACTTGGCCATGGAACAATGCCTCTTGCATGTGTTTCCACTGGATTTTTTTGTATGTGACTGATGGCAAACAGGGCTATTGCCTGAATGTGGCTCCCATAGGAGAATGGCTGTCATTTTATTGTGCATTTTCCATTGCAATAGAAACATAATAGGAAATGTGTGTACATACAACCTATAACACACACCACACACACACACAATCATTTTATCCCATATCTTACCTTGCTGTGACTTGATGGCTGGCTAAGCTGGGCAGTGGACTGATTGAGCTTTGCCTGTTGCTGAGAAATGTATTGTTGGTAGAGCCCAAGCAGCTCCTGGCACTCTTTGTACTGCTGCTGCAGACCTGGAGGACCAAGGGTTAAGTAACTAACAAAGTAGAACAACAGCTAAACTGAAACAAAAGAAACCCTTAGAGTAAAACATAACCACCACCCCAGATTTAGCTGAGAAATCATGCAGTGAGTTCCATCAAATTGTGTGACTGAAAGAAATTCTGGCTTCACTGTTTTATTCAAATATGAAGGAGTTTTCATTTTTATTCAAAATAAATAAATAAATAAATAAATCTTACAAACCCCTAACGTGTAGCTCTTTGATGAGTTAAATTTTTGCTGAGAAGTAGTTTTGGTAAAAGAAAAGTTTCTCCTGTGCTACTTCGAAGATGCTGGATTTAGATCGACAATCTGAATTAAAACCTTGTTTCTGTAATCAATTACACATTGGACCAGAAAAGTAGAGAAAAGGTAAAGCTGAAAACAGAGACAGGGAAGAGTCCAGCAAAATCAAAGTTGTTGTTGTGGCACAGAGCTTTCACCATCTGGGCAGGGCCAAGCTGTTTTGAGCTGAGCTGAGCAGTGCCACGCCAGGCTATCTGCCAGACAGAGAGCTGGCAGACACAAGAAAACTAATCTGGAGCGGGACCACTGCTGCGCCTCAGGAGCCCCACTAATGACAGTGGCAGCACCACACCACACCCGCACATACAAAGATAATGAGCATGAGAATGGAGAGACTGCACACAGACATACTCGCACACATTCAATAATCATTGTCAATCTGACTCTCTAGTACAAACATAAAAACAGCAAGACACGAGAGCACAAATTCCCCACCTGCACTGTAAACAGCCCGCACACAAACACTACAATAAAGCAAGTAGTACACACACTCCCACCCAAGCTGACCATAAAGTGTGTTCCTCTAGGCCATATCTTTTTATGATAGTGCCCCTGCTCCCCCAGCTGATGAGTTTCTCAGCATCCATTTGGAAAAGAAACCCTCATTTTAAGAGAAAATCAAAGTTCAAAGAAGAGTCTTATTGAAGGAATAGTTGGCAGAACACTCCATAAGAAAACACTTTGGTTGTTAGAAGACTTCAATCAGGCTGTGGAAATGAGACACAGGGAAAGAGAAGAGAGCGGTGACGACTTTGAATTGAGGACCAGACACCAGACAAAAGCAATGCAACAGCTTCCATAAACACTAGAAAAATGCGAGGAAATGTTTTGATTGAACCCTCCGTCTAACTTGGGCTCCTCTACTGCCTCACTGATCTCCATGGAAGCAGTTCCATACACAGAACTTAAGGACATCACAAGGACATCACATCATGTAAACCTGTGCTGGGAGGTCTATTTATGCAGCATGAATAAAAGTCCTAAAGGGGAGATAGTGAGCATGCTTATACGACTACACCTCACTGCAATCCAAGGTAATGAGTAATATGTTCAGGGTTTGGTTTTTTTTAAATGCATATTTTACCACCATAAAAGGCAATTCCCACTTTATGTCGGCATACAAAGCAGAGACCACACGCAATCTAAAACACACAAGCAAAGTCCATCTGTGCTGAACACCCAAGCAGGCTGCAGCATCATATCATCCCAGTGCATAGATGAACATAACATGTGTTAATGTGTTAATGTGCTGACAGGGTAATGCAGTCCCTGGATAGCAAGTGCTAGGTAATCTGAACCGAGTGGCGCAACACTGATAAGATTCCACTTCTTAGTCCATCGCTACACTAAACGTGCTTCCTCTACAGCCTTGGACATCAGCCAATGGGGGCCAAGCTCTCAGCAAGCCCCTAGTTTACATCAGAGCTGCAAAGTGCCAACAATGACTTACTCCTCCCCCCCTGCTCCAAAAATACTCAGAATCAAGGGCTTGGGTTGAAGAGGCTTCAGACGGGGTCTGTCAAAATGATTCACTTCCCTGTCAGGCCGAGGCTCAAATGAAATAATGAAATCCACTTCAAGGTGGAACAAATTTGCACAGGAGGGGGGAATATTTTAAAACCTGCTTTAGCACACTGTGCCAAACAGATTGAGCCTGAGCTGGAATGTGAGAGGTACGGGGGCGGAGACCGATGTGTGAATATGTGTGAGAGTATGAATGTGTGTAAGGAAAAAATGGCGGGGAATTAATAGAAGGAGACGGTTTACAATACTGCTGAATCTGAAAAAGAGACATGAATGCCAAATCTCACAATAAACCAATACATAACTCCACACATCATCTTACAGTTATTTTAGAAAATGTCTGGAAATTTCCAAGAGTGAAGATGAAGAAAACCATTCTCAGCCATCTTCGAGACTCAATGATCAGAACTCTAAAGTAATAGCAGTTCTGAGGCACAGATGCATGACCTGGCATCAGTACAAACTGGCTGGTGTCTATGGAATATGTCAAATGGCACACCTACCAAAGCTTAAAACACACAAGGTCCATAAAAAAAATTACATTTATTAAGCGTTATTTATTTTACATTAGGCTCACAACTGGTTCTATTTACTTTTATTATACTCCTGCAGAAAGAATGGCTATATATTCAAATATAAAGCTGTCGTATTTACCCACTGATAGGTAGCAATTTATTGTAAAGGACCACTACACTAATTCCAAGAATAAAAGGTGAGTTACACAACAACAAATCCAAATCATCACAACCCCTACAACACTGGGTATAACAATTTTTAATTTATCCAAAAGCAAGCATCTGATGTATGCTTATCACAAAAAGCACACTTGATAAAATTAGATTTCCGCATTGTAAATGTCACACATCGAAACCTTTAAGGCCAGAAATGGATTTAGTACTCCTGTGATAGAGGAATGCCAATACATTCCTCTATCAAATGCCATTTTGGTAACACGTAGCAGAACCGTTATGTCCCTCTCTCCATGGCCTCAGGATTCCCTCCAATTGTTTCAGCTCAATAAGTGGCATTAGATGCATCACCTGCTGTGCCTTGTTCTGGATATAGAAAGTGAAACAGTATACCATGTTACTAAGGCCACCTTGACTTGTGCTCGTGCCAACATGCCCTGAAGTAAAAAGGCATCCTTTCTATCTGAAACACAAATTCAGTCCTGTGTGCCAGTCAGCTCCAAATGTCAGCTGAACATCCCAAATATCAAGGGTACTTTTCCTTCTCATCCTAGTTGGCTTGGGGCTAAGGTATAGTCCTACATTCTTTATACCCCTGACATCCCTGAATCTTGGTGAGATAAGATAAGCTGAGGCGTAATGGAATTAGACTTGACAAGACTCTCATTCAGTGTGTTTGCCTTTGGTGTCTCCTTAACCTTTCGGAGAAGTGCCGAAACCTTCTGCCTGAGAAGAGCCTTCGTGACTCTTGCACACACTTTAAAAGACTACGTTCTCCCCCCCTGAGGTGCTTGGATCCGAACACTTTTTCCTCTCAAATACCTTTTTAATGGAGTTTAGAAGTTTGGTGTAAATGCCAAGTCTCCAAGCCAAAGTGCCTTTAATTGAGTTGTGCTTTCCTAATTTTCCCCGCCGCCGTTGCCAATCGTGCAATTTACCAGCCGGGTCAATTACTCTTCATATTTCGCAGTGTTTTTAACCTAAATTGACTGCTGGCCATACTCTAGTTTGACCTGAGCAGAATTGTTATGAAGATTGGGGTGTAGCATTACAACTCTAGCACCATTAGACATGTTAGACCAACAAAAATCAGGTGCTGACCTGTCTGATCTCATTTTCTACAGGAGAAACTGAGAGATATTCTCTAACACTGAATAGTATGGGAGGGTGACAAAAAAACATGGTAAAAAGCAAATACTGTGGTCTTCTCTGTGAATATGAAAATTCATCTTTGGATGATAAGATGATTTAGATGGTTTAGGGCACGGCTCCAACCATGAAATTGATTCTGTACACAACAGCGGATAAGCTACAAGCACTCGCAAAAGACAACTGCAGCAGACATCAAGTAATATAAATTCATCTGCTCTACTTCTCTGCCTTTTGTATCAGATTGAAGGTTCTTGCCCAAAGACTGTAAATAGCCTCGCCTGAGACAACACTGCCCCCTGCAGACTTTCTTTTTGAACAGCACACACAATACAATCATATACAGTAAGTACCATAATGAGCCACAAGGTGTTGGCTTTATGAAATGTCTTTTCTTAAATATATTTTACTTTTGTTTTTTTAAACATCAGCTTTAGCACAATAACTCCTTTTTGGTGCCTTTGAGGCAAACTTATCACGTGAAGATGCATGTTCCAAAATAGTTTAAACAAAAATCATTATTAAAGACGGTCAAGTAGTCTGAGAAACATTCAGACAGAACGAGATGAGCAGATCTGCTTTCACTGATTATAAACATAACCCAATGCAGCTCTCAAAAGAGCATCAACAGCCTTATCATTTCACTTTAACAAAAAAAAAAAAAATTCACTTCATATGGCCCATTAGGAAAAGCGGGGCATTATTCATTGCAGCTGTCTGCTTGCTTTGAAAGGATACTTTCCCTTTCCTGTGCTATGATTTGGTTCTGTTGCTCTAGCTGCTGAATCTTGCATTCAAAATTTCCCTGTTCATCTTTCAGACGCTGCACCGACTCTTCTTTCTCCTCGCTCACTCTAGAGAACAGGGAAACAAAAGACAATTTTTTTTTTTGTTTTAAAAAGAAGGAAAACATATGAGGAGTTAATAAAATACATTTTAATTTCCATCACTATAAATTGTTAAATTCATAAAAGATAATAAAGTTGGATACCTAGCTAGTTCTTCAATGAGATTTGCAATTCGTCGCTTATCTTCAGGACAAAGGTCTTTCAGACAGACCTCACTCTTCGCTTTGCTGACTTCAGAAATGACCTTTAAGAATATGAGAGTAACAGTTAAAGATACAGATTTAATAATAAAGAGTAGCAGTACTGTTTCTATATACACTCACTGGCCACTATATTAAACAAATTCATCTGTTTGTTAGTTTCAAATCAGCCAATCATGTGACAGCAATTAATGCAGTCTAGTTGATCTGCTTCATTTCAAACCATCAGATTGGACAATAGAAGATTTAAAAACATTGCTTGGTCTAATGAGTCTCGATTTCTTCTGTGGTATCCAGATGGTAGTCTGAGAATTTGGAGTAAATAACATTAATGAATGAATCCATCCTGCATTGTATTAGCATGATGGCAGTGGTGTAACCCTAAAGCCTACCTGAGTATTACCCATGTCCATCTTTTTTTGATCAGTGTACTATCTTCTGTCACATGACATGTCACAAAGCTCAAATAATCTCAAACTGATTTCATGAATATGATGATGAGTTCATTTTACTCAAATGGCCCCAAAAGTCACCAGCTCACAATGCAAAAGAGCACCTTTGGGATTTGGCGAACCTGGAGACTGACAATATTGATGCGCAAGTGGCAAATTTGAAGCAACTGTGTGATGCTAACACATCAATATGGACAAAAATCTTGTTGAATTTATGCCACAAAGAATTAAGGCAGTTCAGAAGTCAAAAGGGTGTTCAACCTGATGTTAGCAAAGCGTCACTAATGAAGTGGCCAGTGGGTTTATTTGAGACAAAAAAAAGCACTATATGAATTTAAATCCAGTGCATTACATATTGCCATTTAATCAAAATGTTCAGCCGCATGGGGGAAAGAGAGGAAAAAATCCTATGATACCTGTGAAACCGGAAGAAAAGTCTGAGGTGTCATCACAGCAGCATTGTGGTGAGCAGACACGTCCTCCTTAGTATAAACCCCTGAGTGATCACTTTGGTTTTTGACTTCTGTTCTTTGTTTGGCCTGTTTTTTGCAGTCAGAAGTGCTCTTCACTCCCATCTTGTGGCCTCTTTTCTTGGATGTACTGGTACTGACTGGTTTCAGGTTAAAAGGGGCCTGAGTCTTCACCTCTCCGTCCATCCCTGAGGAAGTTAACATGACAACAATAAGAGCCACTCTATATAAAGTTTTACAGTTTTCAGAAACTGTTTATCACTGGACTCACCAGGAATAAACACCAAAGGCTGTTCATCATCTGACACTGTGCGGGCATAACAAAAACAGGATGGAGACACTCAAATTAACATTCAAATCAAACAGCTGCAGATGTTTTTTACTGTGTTATTTTTGCTCTGTTCTGTATTGGGAGACCTAACAGGACTAACTCAGTGTAAGAGGTAGCATGAATACCGTTATCATCAATAACAAACTATCCAAAATCAACTTGAAATAAGTGGTTAGGTGAGCAATCTTTATTTTAACTATAATTAGCTACAAGCTGTCTCACTTCCTCAGAGAAAACAACTTTCTCGTACGGACGTAAAAGTAACACTGTAACTCCGAAAAGTTTTATGTCTTCCTGTAAGATATATACAACTCTGAAGTGGTGGATAAGGCTAATGTAACTCGATAAAAGTTAGCGTACCGCCATTCATCCAAAATATCCCCGAATTTCCAATTCTTTTCGCTGCTGCCGCCATGTTGAATCAACCGCCACCACTCCCAGAGAGCCAAGCGTTGCTAAGGAATAGATGTCCCGCCTTTTCCTTACAAGCGAAAATCTCATTGGGTGCGTTGTAGAACGGTGGCTTTCTATTGGTGGAAATTCATGTCCGTTTTGCGTCCCTTCTCCCTCCGCTTGCGTCCGCAGATGAGCTATTTGGAGCAAGGGGAAGAATGCGCTACAGACATCTGCAAAGGATGCATTCCGGGTTTTGTACAAATTTGTGATCGCAATCACCCAAATGGAAGAAACAAAGGAGAGCTTCAAGATTGCCGAGAGGCTGACGCTCGGTATCACTCGGATACTTGGTGTGTATGATTGTGATATGCATTGAGAGCGTTAGCTAGCAAAGCATTGAATTCTGTGAAAACATAGATTGTAATAAATGTCATGAACTTGTCCTTGCTGGGCCAGAGAACATGCCTGGGGTGGTGGATGTGCGTTTCGCAGAAAGAGAGCCTGCAGAGAAGAGGAGTTTGCTGTCATGGGAGCAGGTGGGACGGAAGATGCATGGTAGATGTCAGAAATTGATATGGTAGTACAGTATACTTTTGTCATGTGTTATTGATCTTTTGTGTTTATTTGCCAGAAAAACACGTGTATATTACCAGAGGACCTGAGAGACTTCTATCTGACAACTGATGGCTTTACACTAACATGGAGCGTTAAACTAGACAGTAGGTGTCCTCATGTGGTCTATCTGCAGTCACAGTTTTCAAAAGAAAAAAAATGTCTGTTTTTATTAAAAATATTTTAAAGTAATGTTGTTAATGAAAATAGCACTGCAGCTTCTTTTATGTTCTTGGCACACAGCCCTCACTGTGTGGATGTGCTGTCTTGCAGGTGAGTGTGTTCCCTTAGGATGCATGATGATTAATAGTGTGGCCAGACTGTGCCCGCTGCTCCAGCCCGTGTCACTCTTCTCTCTGCCCAACGCGCCCTCACTCGCTGACCTAGACTGGGAGGAGAGCGGCACGGAAAGTGGTAAAAATTCACCTGCCGGATCCTCATGTGGGATCCTCAATTACAACACGTCACTTTCAATTATGTTTGTTTACAGTACGTGTGCTCAGTTGTGCAGAAAGCAGGCTAATGAATGAGCTCTTGATTGGACCGTAAATATTTATTCAAGATTCATTAATGCTATCTGTCAGGGTCGGCGCGTGTGCCCGTCGCACCTCATTTCGACTCCCGGAGCCGCATCTTCGAGCTGGATTCCTGTGGTGGGAATGGCAAAGTGTGCCTAGTCTACAAAAATTGCACTCCAGGTGCTCTGCTTGTGTATTGTATCTTTTAAGTAATATAGGTTATAAAATATATATATATATATATATATATATATATATATATATATATATATATATATATGTTTAAAAAATCCGAGTTCCTTAAGTTATTATCCTTGCTATTTTTTCAGGTGTGGTTGCTCAGAGGAGTGAAATATGGTTTCTAGACCGCTCTCTGTGCTGGCATTTTCTGACCACAACCTTTACCTCTTACTACCGACTGATGATAACCCACTTGGGTCTGCCTGAGTGGCAGTATCACTTCACCCCATATGGCCCCAGCCCTCAGGCTAAGGTAGTCAAAGTGTCTAATCCGTCTTTTTCAGAATATGTTCTGTGACATAAATGGTATTTTTAATATTTAGTAATATTATTAACAACATGTGAGGTCATTGCAGTTATATGAATACATTTTATTCTGTATGATTCTTTCACAGTCTACTACAATACTGGCAAATGTAACATTTTAGTAAGTTAGCACAACACTGAGTTTTAAGTAGCTTCCAGAGAGCATAACATGTTTTATGACAAATCTCAAACAGAAGAATAACAGAGTGATCATTTACATGTATGCATAAGGTGCCATACATTCCACAGAATCAGATATAGCATTGCTGGCTCAATTAGTAAATGAAGTAGTATTTTCAAAACACATTTTGTGTGGGTTTATTTTTTTGTTTTTATGCATTTTTTCCCATGTGTTACATAGATTATCTTAAATTATGTATATCTTGGTTGCTGCTGCAGCAGTGGGCATCCCTCTACCAGCCTCTGACTTTCAACTGTGAGCTCAGTTTGGCGGATCCTGCTGGGGATTTATATCTGAACAAGCTGGATCCTTCCAAGGCTTTCAAAGGCAAAGCCAAGGTCCCAGCCCCCAAGAAGAAGCAGTCGACACAGTGCAACTCAGGGGGTGCAGCCAAGGGCCAAAGCAATGCAGGAAGACAAAGTGGAGCAAAGCGGTGAGAAGGTACCCGTACGATGAAGACATTTCTACTAAAGACACCTTAACTGTCAGCATGACCAAATGTCTCCAGTTCCCTCAGGAGCTGGACTCAGTTTGTTGGACTTGGTGCTGTTTGACATGTTTGCAAACTGAGTTGATATGTAGCCAGGGTTGTTGCTGGCTAGACACATTGGAAAGGTGATACAGATATAGTACTAAAAATGTTGAAGGCAAAAAATATTTCTAAACTTTATATGTTTGAGGACACGATGGCAATTTCCATCACACCTGGCTTAGATGGTTAAAATGAATCCCCCTCACATGTAGAAAGACACAATCCAGAGAAATTAGTCTTTGAATTAACAAAGAGTTGTATCAGTGTATATTCAGTACTTATAAACTCATTTAATGTAATGTCCACTACTGACAGCTTATGGTTAAAAAAATCATATAAAATCAAAGCAGCCAGATGTACAATATAACTGTACGACTGCTGTAACCAGAACCAGAGTTTATAAATGCTGCTGTTTTCAGTGGGCTTGATTTGCTCATTTCTGAATGTATTATGTAAATTCTATATGCAGCATGTAATATTGTAAAGTGCAGAAATGGCTAGATAACACATCTCTTTTATATTAATAACTTTAAACTTGAGGAAACAAGAAGACTTAACGTAATGCTGTGTAGCTCACACCCTATATGTATTGATAATACGAACAGGTATTTGACAGGTTGAAAACTAATGCATAGGACTCAACAGATGCTTTTAGAGCTTCATTATCAAACATTAAACCACATAAGTGTGAAGACAAACCTAAAGGGTGACCTGTCACATTATAAAAGGACTACTCACTGGCCATTGTACTACTGCAGTGCCTCATGAATGCTGCTCTGTAATGTAAACGTCATAAATGAACACTGTTTCTAACACAGATTATTCATCATGAGTGAATGAATATCGAAGGTATATTTTAGCAGTTTAGGGCCACAGTTGTACAGCGGTTAGCACTGTCACCTCACAGCGAGGAAGGTCTCTGCGTTCAAATCCACAGAGTTTGCATGTTCTCCTGTGCCTGTGCGAGTTCTCACCAGTAACTCTGGCTTCTTCCACAGACATTCACATCAAATTATCTGGTGACTCTAAACTGGCTATAGGTTGTGAATGGTTATCTTGTGTCTGCTTCACATGATTCATACTTTGTTAAGTCTTCGCTACAGGTATGTCAAAACAACAAACCTCTATGAAAGCCAACAACGTAGTGCTTGCCCTAACCTTAATAAGCAACTATACATCGCACCAGAATTATGATTGGTCCATTTAGTACCACTGATTCCTCTTATGCATGTCTGGCTACTTTTTTGTTCCTGGCACTGAATCTAATAGATCGGGACATGATCACACATACCACGCACAAGCTTGAATACCCGCAACAACATCAACCTCGTACATGGGTAATCCCTGTAGACCCTACAAAGAATCACCAGAGAAGTTTAATTCAGCCAATACCCCTGCCACAGACCCCACCTACTGATTCTAAATTGGGTAACCGCTTAACAAAATGGCTCTTGTAACACAAGTATAAAGCTCAGTAGACCCGATCTCACATCTACAGTTTTGGTTCAAGTACTTTGGAGAAGCAGAAGATATGTACTTTTTGTCTGTAGGCTGCTGTGCACAAGAATGCTAGAAAGAAAAATGTCTGTATTTGGTTTTGCCGCTGTCCTTTCAAGCAGTGAGGAGTCATCTCCTACTGTGTGTTTGATTTTCAAAAAGATATATGATCTTTGCTGTAGTGTGTGGGGGCTGTTTGCTTCTCTTTGCATACCCTTAAGTTTTTCCACAGTTGTGGAAGTAGTCCCATGTTGAGTGTTAAAGTGAATGATATTTATGATGTCTTCTAAGGTTACATCAGCTGCTATTGCAGTAATAAAAACAGCATGAGTGAGCGAGTGTGGTTTTGTCAATTTTTCATCTCTAAAGTGACCCTATGTTTGTCTTAAACCTTTTTATTGTAGCGTATAGTAACGAGCACAGTGAGTCAAAATGTCTAATAGTGTATATTTTATATGTATTGTAGTCTATCATTTACACTAACTCTAGAAGAATAAGTCAGGGATGGGCAATTAATTTTCCCAAGAGACCACAATTAGGGCCTAATTGTAACATCTACTCTTACCAGCAGCAGCTTATAAAGGAATAATTAATATTGAGCAGAAATGAGTTCATCTTATTGGTGCGGCCCTCCACAACAGTCTCAGTTTCCCATGTTGCCACTTGGGAAAATTAATTCACCACACCCAGCTTAAGTTGATGTTGAAATTGTGTAAAACACGGTGAGCATTTTTGATTTAAACAAATCTTTATTTCACTCCCTGTTTGCTAATCGTCTTCTGTCTCCCATCTAACAAGTTAGTTTTGGGCTTTTTAACCCTTTACCTTCATTGAATGTTGCATCTTCATAGAGCTATTCACTTAGCTGTCAACTTAGCTAGGGTGTCACACACACACATTTTCACTGGTATTTATCTCTTTATCCAGAGGGACAGCTTCTTCAACCATCTCTCCACCTGCTTCAGAGAGGTGTGGGTGTTGCAGTTCCACAACAGCCTTGTATAGCCCTGCTCCAAGGACTCCTCCAATAGGGGGGGCAACTAGAGGCACCCACCACCATCCATTTCCAACCCTACACAGATAAAGGCAGCAAACCACAAAAAAGTGAATAGTTAATTAATAATGAAAAGTAGTTGGGGGTTTTTTTTATTCTTGACTAATCCTTGATTAAGGTGGAAAAAGCAAAAGAAAATGATATGGCCTTTTTGTATACCTGAACACATCAGTTCCCCAGCCTGCCATGGCAGTGAAAACCCTGGGTGCGATGTCTCTGGTGGGGTTGATGGCATAGCCACTGTTGCTACCCAAAGAAATGCCAATGAGAAGCACCAGGAAACCCACAAATGCAGGCTCACTTCCTGCTGGCGCTGGTTTGTTCTTCTGGTCAGATAGAGCCATAAGGCACAGTAGTAGCATCGCTGTGCCAAATACCTTCCCCAGACACACACATAGAACAAAAACATCAGTCCAGAAAGATAACCGCGTAGAAACCCATCCAGTAAAAGAAAGCATTCATGCTGATTTTGTTTGATGATGGAGAGTTGTAACTATAAAGCTTTAGTAGACTTTCAATGCTACCTGGTCAAAAAATCCAGCTATCAGAGAGAGGTATGGAGCAGGATAGGTGGCAAAGATACCAGCTGTGGCCTTCTCACCAGTCACAGTCAGGTTCCCTCCACAGTAGTCATGAATGGCTTCTGCAAACGTATGAAACAGATAAATCGTGACAGTTGTGTGACTCCAAGAAATCGCAGCAATACTGGTGGGTGTTTTTTGGTACAAAAACCACAATAACTTCAGTAACTGTGCCTTCAGATCTGTATGAGTTGTTTTCCATGTGGTGTTTTAAATATTTTTTCTAGGAGGTTTGCAGCTTAGGACACATGATGGTGTAGTACAGCATGGTGGGCCTCTTCATAATGTGTTCCAGATGTGTAGATGCAGAAAAACATCAGATAAGCTTTAAATTGAAATCATGCATGGGCTTATTTCCTGAGACTTTTCTTCTTTCTTCTTGAACCTTAAAGTGACCTAGATACCTAGTTTTTTTTAACACATACTGTTGCGTTTCCTCACCATAGTAGACAGCATAAATTGTTCCTGCTGCCAGAAATGACCCCAATAGCTGTGCCGAAATATAAAGAGGTAGCATCTTCCACGGGAGGCGGCGAAACACACACATTGTGAATGATACGGCTCCGTTCATATGAGCCCCTGAAACAGATCAAAAGAGCAAAATATGACTGCTGAACAACAACTGGAAAGCATTTCATAGGTTTTGATGCCATCATCTTTCATACCCGAGATCTTCCCTCCAACATGAGACCCCATGGCAACAGCCAGTCCAAAACCCAGGTTGATGCTGAGGTACTGTCCAAAAGCTCCCTGACCGGTCACTACCTGGGCCACAGACCCCAAGCCCAATGACTGGAGACAAAGAGAACCCATATATCATTTATACAGTCAAACATAGAAATAGATTACAAGAAATACTTTCCAGGAAGCTTATTTCACAATGTAAGAAATGTTTGAGGCAAACTGATTAAGTGCTGGCAGCCAGATTCTTTTGTAATCTACAGCAGCAGTTCCTCACTGTAAAAACTAAATCTTATAGTATAACACTGTCAGCTGTTATGTTGCTATTATTCTGCCACTTTAAATCTAATAGTAATGATTGTAAAACACCTGTAAAATATCTCAATTTACTGTAAATATTTGGCTATAAAAACAAACTCATCCTGAGCTCCTTGTCTTTTTGACATATGACAAGATATCAGCTCATCAATGTATCAACCACCACTACACTGAATGCTGCCAGGATGCGAGGAGTTGGACAACAGTTCTTGAAGCAACATAAACATAATTTCCTGTAGAGCTTTTCCCTCTCCAGCAATGGAATTATCTAACAAAAAATAAAAAATCCTGTTCACCAGTTTGATATGATGTAGTGAAAACCACTCAACAAATATATAGTGTGCATCCAGAAAGTATTCACAGCCTTTGCAAAATGTTTTGTTCAAGCACATTTGGCTGCAATTACAGCCTCAAGCCTTTTGTTTTTGGTGAACCAGCACTCCTCATTCAACTTGGTGGAGCTTGAGAGGCTCTACAGTCATTTTCAGACGGGTTCCTTCCCTCTGGCTGGGCTGCTTAAGGACATTCGCAGAGCTGTCCCAAAGCCACTCCATTGTCATCTTGGCTTTGTGCTTAGGGTCATTGTCCTGTTGGAAGAGAGCTGCTTCGCCCAATCTGAAGTCCAGAGCTCTTGGAAGCACATCATCCAGGATGTCTCTGTATATTGCTGCATTCATTCATTCAAGTTCCTGCTGCTGAAAAAACATCCCACAGCATGATGCTGCCACCATTTTACTACAGAGTTCAAATTTTATTTAATCAGACCAGAGGATTTGGTTTCTCGTGGTATGAGAGTCCTTCAGGTGCTTTTTGGCATATCCCAGGTGGGCTGTCATTTCACTTTTACTGAGGAGTAGCTTCTGTCTGGTTACTACCGTACTGGCCTGATTGGTTAAGTGCTACAGAAATGGTTGTACTTCTGGAAGGTTTTCCTCTCTCTACAGAGCAACACTGGAGCTCTGTCAGAGTGACCATTGGGTTTTTCATTAGCTTCCTAAGTACAGCTATTCCAAAATGGAATAACCTGGAGCCAGATAATGGAGGCTCTGTGCCTTGAAACTGTCCTGTCTCGGAGGTCTCCAGAAAATTCCTTGGACTTCATGGCTTGGTTTTTGCTCTGACATGCACTGTCAACTATGGGACCTCATACAAACAGGTGTGTGCCTCTCCAAATCATGTCCAATCAGCTGACTTTACCACAGGTGGAAGTTGTCAAAACACCAGTGGAACATCAGAGGCTCAGTGGACACTCAATTTTGAGCGTCACGACAAATGTGGTGAATACTTATGTACATGTTATAGTTTTGCTTTTTTAATTTTTAATATATTTATAAAAATTTCAATTTTTTTTTACCTTTGTTATTATGGAGTATTGTGTTTTGAATTTTTTAGGTGAAAAATCAATTGAATCCATTTTGGAATATGACTGTAAAATGACAAAAATGTGGAAGCGCTGTGAATACTTTCCGGATGCACTGGATGTAAACAAGAAGCGCTCCGAGAGTGTAAAACTCCACAACGCAGCTCACTCTCTGGGCAGAATTTACTTTTAAGAGAATAGTATAATATTTATATATTCATTTTGTTTTCTTTGTTCACACGCTTTTTTGTTCTCACGTTTTAAAACTTTATACGGTACTTTCTATATGTTCACAATACACAGCACACTTGTAAGAGTCATAGTTTCTAAGTTATAAGGCTTTTTGTAAATTTTCAACGGATGAATAATTAAATTCTCCTAGAAGGCTTTAGTGAATGTAAGCCAAATTTTAATGGCATGTTAACATGACCTTATCTACACGCCTAGAAAGTGTTATCAGAATTGAGCTGTCTTGCTTACAGACAGATTGACACGCACGTAAATGCTCCCAAAAGAATAACCTCTCTGACGGAGGTAAGTAGCAAAAAGCCAGTTAAGGTTTTTTGGAGGGGTTTTTTTTGTTTGTTTGTTTTAATTATTTCTAGAAGTGCTTTAGTTTTAAACATACTGCATAAGTAACATTTTCTTTCTTACTTAAAAGTTAAAAGGCTGAGTTGCGCAATTAATTTTCATTTTAATTATGGTACTGCACAAATGTAAAAAACACCACACTATTTGAATTATCTTGCTTTTAAATCAGTACAAGAGGGTGTGTTATCAGTGTAAAAAAAAATGCTGACACTGAAAAACTGTAGCCATTCACTCAGGAAACAGGAAAAGTGTGGTTCCTCCAACAAAGTCACGAGTATTTTGTTTATGTCAGGATTCCTAATTACAAACACAGTAAGTGCAATTCTTTTGTGCTCACATTCAGGCATTTACACTTCCCATGTTCATCATGTTATCACTACGTGTGTTTTTTTTCCAGGCTTCTAAGTATAAGGTTTATTGTAACAGCTGACAGCTGACGTGTGACTTCTGGAAACCTCTTCAGCTGGCTCGCTGCCTGACTATTACTCTATAACAATACTAGTTTCTCAGGTTCATTCACTGAACCTGACAATGTGACTGTTAATAGTGCTTATGTGTGTGTATTTGGGAGAATGTTGCAACTTATCAGGATAAAGAGCACGACATTAATGATTAATAGCATATGGGTGCTACAGATAAGCAATTACATTCTAAACAGAAAGAAGCCCCGATAAATGAAAAGTGGAAATGTCAGCGGAATCATGGATTTGAGAGGTGCTTTTACAGTTTTTAATTAGATATTACATATTATTATTTGAAAGCATATGACACTTCAGAAATTTTGTGATAATACTGTATTCTTACCATCATGACATATGTGCTAAGTGATTCAGCAAGTCCCACACGAATGAGTTCATTCTTTAGCCAAACTTTTGGTCGAGTTACTTTACCTCCCCTCTGCTGAAACACCCCAACTTCTACTGACTGCGCCAAGTCCTTCATTTCTTCTTCTTTTTCTTCCTCTTCTTCTCTCCTTTCAACCTCAGGACTTTTTTCCCTTTTTGAATGAGAAAAAAGACCTACACATTCAGCCTTGGTTGGAAAATTTATGAAGTGTCTGGCACACAGTACTTTGCAAACAAGTCCAACTTTTTGTTTCCTGACCTCAAAAGTTCCCCTTTTTCCACTCACTTACCTAATTGTGTTTCTCAGTCTCTCTTTGTCACTCACATCTATTGGAAGTTGTCCACAATTTAAAGGCTTCAACACACTCTCACCCGCCTCCACCCCCTTCTTCTCTCCCCTCCTCCTGGAAATGGCCAAAGATACAGTGACACACACCCTGCAGTGCTTGATTATCTGTCAGATTTGTCATAATAAAAACACTTTAAATACATCTGTGGAGTACTTTATTCAGAAGTGAAACTCATTACAAGTTAACCTACTAAAAGGCTCAATAAGATGTTTTTAATTTCTTTATTTTTTATATTATTATTTATGGCTTTTACAGACAAACAGTCTACCTTGAAATTATTATCTAGACTTCGTTTAATTGTTCCGTGTTGTTTTGTGTATGTTCTGTAAACATCTGATTATATGAAATGCACTTTACATCTACACTTACACTTTGCACCTTACATTACTGAAATGGGTTCGAAACAGCATAAACTATTGATTGAAGCAAGGCTGCTACAGTAACACACTATCTGGACTTCACAGTAGCATTACAAAGTCCATACATGCTTTTTCTCCCCTGAATAAGCAAAAGAAACACAACAACAAAAACTCAAAAGTAGATTACGATGGCTACAACTTCGGAAGCTTGTAGGTGATAAAAGTTGATCAATGCACACAAACAATTTCCAACTGCAAAATCTGATTTTCACCAATAATGGTTACTTCAGTATAAATGTCGTTTTTATTGATCTCAGCTGTTTCAGATTTGTTTATTTTATTGATCGCACAAAAAGGGCAATTCAGCGCACAGCTTGCTCACACAGTCATACACAACCTAACCAAACCTGAGTCTGTAGTAAATGACGTGACAGTGTTGATTGCCATGAAATTTTATGTTCATGTTCCCTGAAAAGTTAATTGTAATGTCTTTGATCTTTGAAAACAATGCTACGTTTATTCAATCTTAGTATGCTTAAATGTGCAGCCTGACTAATGATGTTTATAGCTTAGGGCTACTATGATTCATCGCATAATTCAAATAACTCGATGATTAAAAAAAGTCCTTGAGGCAAATTTTTTGCTTCGACACTTCGTTTAAATTCTGTGACACTCAATCGTCACTATATAAATGTTTCATCCACATTTTGGAGTAAAATAGACCTGCGATAAACACGTATCTAGGAGCATGCATGTGAAGACAAATTTTGACAACATTAAGCCCAGGAAGGCCCTGGTTTGTAAACAGAAAGACTGATAATATGAGGATGAACTGTTAAATCAGTCTGATACCATGTTTAAATTAGCCCACTTTCTATCACAGTGGCCCGTAACACCTGCAACAAACAGGGGTGAGTCTAAAGGGGGGCATGGGTTGTCTGCAGATTGCTCAAAACGCTGCAGCAAGGCTTCTGACCACTACATCTAAGTACTCACATGTGACACCGTTGCTAATACAGCTGCATTGGCTCCCCATTGAATTCAGAGTCCATTTTAAGATTCTGGTTCTGACCTTTAGAGCTCTTCATGGACAGGCACCAGCTTACGTCATTGAATTTTTACAGCCCTGTGTACCTAGCAGGTCCCTTGGGCCATGTGATCAGGGCCCATTTGTTATTTAGCGTACAAGGCCGAGAACTAAGGGAGACAGAGCTGTTGACACTGTGTCTCCCAGACTGTGGAACGCTCTCCCACTGAGCTTAAGATCTGTGGACTCAGTAGTCTCTTTTAAAAAAACAACTAATAACACATCTTTTTAGAATTGCATTGCGTTAACTTTTGTCTGTTTTTGTTTTATAATTCGTTATCTCTGTGTGAAGCACTTTGTGATCTTTTATCCATAAAGGTGCTATATAAATAAAACTTTACTTACTTACTAGACCATCCCCTACCCCCACCCCCCTTCCCACGGGCCAATAAAAATGTACATGGGCTGGTAAAAATTGCCAAAAGTTTTTACCAGTAAAAGACATGTGTCTTTGAGACAAAGAAGATATAAACAACTTGTAAAGGTGAAATGTATTTTATTCACATTATTCATATAATACATGTTTGTTATTAGTTGTTTATTGTTAACTTGTCACTTCCCCATCTGGTCAGTCAAGTTATTGAGTCCCCAGAAACACTTCTATTTGTTGTGATGACAACAACAAGATGACACATCCAGATGTTTTATGACTTTGTTAGTCTGGAGTGATCACACATCACACATCATCATTGTTTTCTCTCATCTGCTTTAATCAGTGTTTAAAAAAAAATACAAATATTTTGGGGTCCCTGAGGACCTCAAGCAAAACTATCCATCTCCCTATGCAGGCTTAAGATGATGAAGATTTCTTCACTTAATGTTTGGCATGTGTGTTAAACTAAGGCATCACACAGTATCAAGGGGAGTAGGGAGTAAATTTAAAAGAAAAAGCTGTTTTTGCTATTATCTATTATTTGCTATTGTTCCTAGGTTAATTTACTCTTGGCATCCCGAGGGAGTTTATGCAGTTGGTAGTCTATGCCTGTTAAATATTTCAGTAGGATGAGGGTTAAATTGTAACTTTAGGTACTTTGTGTTATGTTGTGTGCTTTTGCGTTATTTTTCTATTTGCTTATGTTTTCTTTGGTTGCAGTCTGTTTGGCCTCTCAGGGCCACCGTATTTTTTCTTTTTGTGTTTTTGATTTTCATGTCAACAGTTGTGTCAAAAATTGGAGGTGAAGATCAAATTTATTCTCTAAAGGATACATTAAAACCACTCAAGATGTAGCTTCAAATTGCAGAATAAAGTTCATTGAAAAGCAATTTCAATAAAACCCATAGGTTAGACAAAAAGAGGCAAAAAAGCACCCCTGGACAAACCCCACCAATGACAGACATACGGGACTGTCGGAGGGTTCTTAATTAATAGAATGTGGCCTACTGTGCACTCCTACTCCTGACTTCATTCTGGGAGTTGTTCAGCTAAAAAAAACTAAAAACGTACTCTCCACTTTGCAGTTAGCTACTTTTAGGTAGGTCACGCTGACCTGCAGGACTTCAACATCATAGTATTTGTCAAAACATACCATTTGAAGAACCCCTGTCCCATCCCGTACCCAAATAGTCTCCATAGTGACCAATCCCGATACAGTAGAACAGATCCTTTGTGATGTGGCCAAACGTGAGATTCACATCACTGATGTACAGCTTACAAATCAGCAGTAACTGTGTGATGCTTTCTATCAATACCAACCAAATTTCCGGAGGAATGTTTTGTAAGGAAGAGGACTCCCTTACATTTATTTATATTATATTATCTGTATAGCACTTTAGAGCACACTTTTCACTTCATTAAAAGCACCTTATCAAGCACTTTATTTAGCATTGCACTTTAAGCATGGATTTGCACAGTAAGACATTTGCACACAAGAAGTTTAATTATTTATTGAATATTTATTGGGAATTTTAAAATCAGTTGGTAGCCTTGTTTCAGATCCTGCACAGCTGCTCCTCATCAAGGAATGTGGTGGTTGTCTGTGAGGAAAAAAGAATGGTGATTGAGATTAAGGTTTACCAGTAAGGAAAACTAATGCAAATGTGTGTGTGGGAAATCTAGGAATAAAAGTGGTGCAAATAAGTGTTTGTAAGATAATGATTACTCACCTTTCTTGCCTGTGTCCTTTTCAAAGTGTTTGGGCAAATGTTTCCCCGGGGGTTCAGACACCATTTAAAGGTTCCGGGAGAGACCATTGGTTAAGAGAGTGTGGTGAATCTTTTTGTGCTTGGGGTTTGGGGTTTCTATAATATTGGGTTTGGTGTAAAATTAAAGTGTGAAATATTTATTAATATAAAAATGTGAAATGTATTTATGTATTTATTTATTCTAATTGATATATTGTATACTGTGGTGGAAGGTTGGGATTTAAGAATTTACCTGAGAGTGGAATAATGGTTTAGTCTGTGACAGCTGAACATATTTAAGGCTGGCGGTTGTCATTAGAGAGGGTTGATTGTACTGTGAAGCTCGGCAAGTGAATTGTTGTAAGGAGAGCTGTATAGCAAATAAATACTTTTTGTTCCACTACACTTGCCTTGGTCCATCTCACTGTGTTTCCAGCCGCTGAGGGCTGCCCTGTTACATGTTTCCAGAACCTATTTGAATTTATATCACAAGGAATTAAGGCAGCTCAAAAGACAAATCCTTATACCAGGTCTGACCTGACATCTAAAAAAAAAAAAGTGGTTTGTAGTGTATTAATTTTTTTTTTTTAAAGTTACATCACAGCTATTTTGTGTGAGGTTTGTATACTTTTTACATAATTACATTTGGTGCTTTCTTTTTTCATATTTTTGCAATATATTTCTGTAAATGTGGAAAACAAGTGAAATACTATAAAGGATTCATTTCCTAATTTATAGTTTCATCTGTTATCCAGCACTAAACTAAGAATTTTTACAAATTTTAATAGTAATAGTAAAATAGTATTTACCTCTGAAGCTCCCTCACGCTAAAAATAAAAATAAAAGATTATTCGCTTCTTAACATGAACTATTAATTTTGATTAAAATGAAACTGAAACATATCAAATCAAAGGTTTATTTATTCAAATAATTAATTGTTAGGGAAAATGTACTTGCTATAAACAATTAAGTAAATTTCATTACACCAGATTCCTTTAAATGTTGCACTTTTGTAGCAAAATTACATGAAATTGAATTAGCTAAAATCAGCAGTGTGGGCAGTGAAACATACAATACAATACAAATTTATATAGCACATTTAAAAACCAGATGTATGCCAAAGTGCTTCACAGAAACCAAATAAAAAGAGCAATAATAAATGCAAGTAAATAAAATAATAAAAATAAAATATACTAACAGGTGGGAGACATAACTAGCCAATGATACACCAGGCATAGTAGGCACGAGCCGAAAGGCTGAAGGTTAGATCATAAAAACATTAATAAAAGCAAAACAGATAAGTTACAGTACACTTAAAAATGCAGGGTCTAGGAGGGTGGGAAGGCAAGGCTAAATAAATACATTTTTAATCGAGATTTAAAAGACTGAATTGAATCAGGCGCGCGAATAGCTTGAGGAAGATTATTCCAGAGGTAGGGTGCAACAGAGGCCAATGCGCGGTCACCTCTGGTCTTAAGCCGAGATAGGTCGCACCAGGAGCATTTGGCCTGCTGATCTAAGCGCTCTCCTGGGGGTATAAAAGCTAAGGAGATCTGTAAGATAGCTGGGCGCGCTGTTATTTATGATTTTAAAAGTGAGCAATAAGATTTTAAAATCAATGCGATATTTAATGGGGAGCCAGTGCAGGTCGGAAAGAACTGGAGTAATAGACTCAAACCTACGAGTTCCCGTTAAGAGACGCGCAGCAGCATTTTGAACGAGCTGCAGTCTGTGAACAAGGGCGGAATGGAGACCAGTATAAAGGGAATTACAGTAATCTAATCTTTATGTAACAAAGGCATGGATACGTGTTTCCAGGTTCTTACGTGGTATGTAGGGCTTGGCCTTAGAGATTAGACGTAATTGATAGAAACCAGATTTAACTACAGAGGACACATGTTTGTCCAGCTTGAAGGAACTGTCCAAGACGACACCCAAGTTCCTCACAGTATCAGAAAGGGAGTTGGCAAACGGCCCAATCAACCTGCTCCAGTTGAATGGCCTCGCATCCCTATGTTGGTTCAGTTCCTGCAAAATTAAAATATTTGTCTGGGACTATCTTTGCAATGATCCAAAACAACTTGTTAAAAAGAAAGTGTACCTAATGCCAAATGTGTATGATTTATGTATTTGTTCTCACTGATATGAGCTCATGGAGTTTATGGAAGAGCTATGGATAGGACCACGTGTTCAGCTTTAATGTGTTCCCTCAAAACTGCTGATATCCGATCCTAGCTGGTAGAGCAATTGCATCCATATGCTTGAACTTTTGCTTACTTGTCTCTTATTCTGCAAACTGGTGAGAACCCCACTCCATGTCGACCAGGGCTCCAACAAATCAAGCTTAATTTGAATAAATGAACACTTCCGTCGTTCACCAGCCCAGATGGTTTGCATATGAATAAAGAGGCTGTCTGTTTAAATATAATTTGTGAGATAGCTGTGGAGACTAAACCTGGCCGCTGAATCACGAGTCGCATTTTTCTGCTCTTACAAATCTCCAAAGTTTATAGAGAGACGATAACAAAAGTTAGACTGTGCAAGAAACAAAACAATAAACAACTTCAGCCCCTCTTCCGATATAAGATTAAACCACGTGTGTCACGGGTTGCCAGGGCAAGCCGTGTGTGAATGATTTAGGACCCAGGAAGCGGCAGCTCTGGTGCAAGTGAGTTTAATAAACACAAGTAGATACAAACAGAAATGGCGAGGGTGAACATGAAACTAACAAAACTAACCAGAAACAAAGATGGAAGGATCCACAGGGAAATACACGGGATGATGGACGGAAAGACGCAGACGAACCAGCAACTACAATGACAGAAGACACGACTTAAATACACAGGGAGATTACACACAGGTGACACAGCTGGGAGTGATTAACGTGACGAGACAAGGGAGGCAAACTGAAAACACTCACATAAAACGCAGACCTTCACAATAAAACAGGAACGTACACATGCACGTAATGACACAGACTCAGAGACGCGGACTAACACAGAGACCCTACTACACTAAAGGGGATACACAAGCAGGGATGACACCAAACAGAAGGAACACAACTAAACCGTGGGAAACCCAAAACAACAGTCATAAAACATAAAACTATCAAACGTAAAAGTACACAACCAAAAACACTGGGTCACACACTCAGGACCATGACAACGTGCTTGGATAGTTGAATCATAACACGCCTACTTAAAGAGGTGAGAGGAGGGAAAGCAGTCTATTTCTTTCTCGCAGACGTTAGACTCATCGGCAGGATGATGGCTTGGCTGGGTTTCTTCTATCACCCATTCTGGGCTGTTTCGACGGCGCTGCTGGCTGCTGTTGTGCGCCTGCAGGTGAGAAACCGCTGGAATCCACAAGCCTGCGCCGTGCGGCTGACAGGGAAGACTGCTATAGTGACGGGAGCCAATACAGGTTGGTTGAATATTAAGAGCCACTAACACAAAGCTGCAGGCGTAGTTTGGTGTTAAAATTCTGAATTCTTGCGGTCTTTTTGTTGTTGTTTGTTTGTTTGTTTTGGGGGCTTGGGGGTTATTTTATTTATGTTTTTATTTATTTTGTGTGTGTGTGTGTGTGTGTGTGTGTGTGTGTGTGTGTGTGTGTGTGTGTGTGTGTGTGTGGGTGGGTGGGGGGGGGTCTCTTCACATTCCATGACTATGAAGGGTTATCCACAAATTGTGATCCTAGGGTGTGTCATCACTGAAGGTCTCATTTACAGGAATTACAGGAAATACCAAGGTAGCAGCAAGAACATGAAGAGAGGCTGTATTTGTTGCACTTCAAAAAACAAACAAACAAATTACACTGAAAAGCGGCCGACATGCTTTGACGTTTAAGATCGTGTAAAAATCTGTCAGAGATTCTGCATGACCGCGACTTAAAACTCTGTGGTAAAATGGAGTGGTTCTAACTCCAGCTTTCATTCCTCTCAGCTCTCAGACACTAACATGTGTGCATTCATTATCCCTGCTGTTTGAAGTTATTAGGAGGCTTTTGTGGTCTTAGAATATAGTTCCCATTGCTGTTCATCATGACCAGTACCATGATCTATGCATCTGTCTATATGCATCTATTTTAAAGTCATTCTAAACTTAAAATACTAAATCTCATTCTTCGGGAGTTGCAGTGCTGCGCTAATATAGATAAGGTGACCTTGAAGCATGTTAATTGTTTACTTGGAAGTTAAAAAAAAAATTCTAAAATTTCCTTTTATTACTCCAGATCAAAGGATGTTCAACAAAGGGTCATCTAAAATTTCACCTACATTAAACATTTATTCATGGACTCTAATAATCTAACCTATGACTTCTTGCGTCTTTATTAAATCTAAAGGTAACAGAGTTGTTTAGAGAATAGGAGAAGCACTAAAACCAGCATAGTAAAAATGTAGGAGGTAAAGGCAACAGTGATAGGACAGAGACATTATTCAGTGTTAGCTACACACCTTTTATATGCCGTCAAAATGTTTGATGCTTAGGATTTTCATGCCCAGCACTTCACCTAATATTTAACTAAGTACTCTGAACATTCATGGTGAGCATGGTTGCTTATGCTTTGGTTCTTCTGCAATTGTTTGTACAAATGTCAAAAAGACATTGCAGTTTGTTTGGTTTTTCTTTCTGGGGTTTTTTTGTTGTTGTGGTTGTTGTCATTATATCTCAGTTGTTTTTCCTGTCATTCTGAGGCTTGCTGTATAGCCTTGTGGCAAGAGTAGGACCCAAACACAGGATTTGGAAACACAAGGGAATAAAAACTCAATGCATTGGGTCATTGCCCCAGGGCTTTGAGTTTTGAGTTCAAAATCCTGGGTCAACAACCCAGAGACCATGACACATCCAGATGTTTTATGACTTTGTCAATCTGGAGTGATTACATCATTGTTTTCTCATTTCTACTTTAACCTCCTAGGACCTGCCGTCCACATATGTGGACATCACATTTTTGGTTATTTTGAACAAAATACTCAATTTTGCTCTACATGGGCCTGATATCCACTTACGAGGACATTATACTGCTACTGTTCTATCAAAATTTTAAATGAATATCCTCATTTGTGGCTCTCATTTTTCTTAAAAACAAAAATAAGGTTAAAAAAAATCTGGAAATTCTTTGTTTTTACATTCATCGGGCCCCAATATGCCTAAATATCAAAGAGAAATTAAAAATGCATGTCGTGGAAGAGTTTGGGTCTTAGGAGGTTAATCTGTGTTTTTAAAAAAAAATACAAATATCGTGGGGTCCCTGAGGACCTCAATCAAAAGTATCCATCTCCCTATGCAGTCTTAAGGTTAAACTAAAGCATCACACAGTATCAAGGGGAGTACAGTCATTTTAAAAGAAAACGCTATTATATATTATTTGCTATTGTTCTTAGGGTAATTTACACTTGACGTCCCAAGGAAGTTTATGCAGTTGGTAGTCTATGCCTGTTAAATATTTCAGTAGGATGAGGGTTAAATTGTAACTTTATGTACTTTGTTACTAAGAGCCTGTGGCAAAAAACATATAATCTGTTACCATTTCTTTGGTTAAATATACGCAACAAAATGCCAAAGTCAACACAGTCTCTCAGGCATAAAGGCGTATGTGTGCAACAACAAGATTATTCCACAAAGAGCAAAAAAAATTCTGGGAAATGTCACTGATTATCAACAGCCTCATTTTTTACCATTACCCAAATATGTTTGGGAGGTTTTTTTGTTTTGGCTTTTTTTTAGAATACAGTCAAAGAAACACAATAGAAGACATTCAAAGTAGAAAGAGAGTAGAAACACAGAAAAGACTGCAACCATTTTAGTCTGACACACTGGATTATCTCTGTGTTTATAAATATACAAATATGTGTATACTTAAACACCCATCTTAAAGCTTTTGAGGAATTAAGACACATCTTCCAGTTATGTGGGAATAAGTAAAAGTGCTGAAGACAGTAATACTTGCTTTGGGAACTGGGAGGTGGGATATAAATAACCTGGCCATTAAGTCTATCCAATAGTTTTTCTCTGAATTTGCACTTACAAAGTGACCCAAAGAAACATCACTGTTTAAGGTGCCTTCGTAGCTCTTTGGAATGATTGAATGCTACTGTGAGCACGGTAAAAGACTGAGGTAGAGGTAGAATATTTAGTTCAGTGCAGTGAAGGTAATAATACCAGACTGTCAGATAAACAATCAGACACAGTGGGAAAGACTCACTGTATTATTTGTGGTTTTTGTAATTTTGGTCATTATAGGAGTCTCTAAATCAAAGTTACTGATGACAATTATTACCTGACTATTTATGACTTATTTAATAAAAAACTTAGCAACATATTTCTGACTAAAGCGTGTTTATTTACATTTAAACAAACTGATTCCACACAATGTAAATATGGAGCTAGCAAAGAAGTCTCTCCCGTGTGTGTGTGTGTGTGTGTGTGTGTGTGTGTGTGTGTGTGTGTGTGTGTGTGTGTGTGTGTGTGTGTGTGTGTGTGTGTGTGTGTGTGTGTGTGTGTGTGTGTGTGTGTGTGTCTGCTACACTGATACACTCTCTATGATGGACAATTGAATGCAAATGACAATTAAGGGGAAATGTGGAAGTGTTTGTGGTTTCTGAAGTTTTCATTGCTGCTATTTTAAATGACTTCAAAGGAAGATATCTCACTGAGTGTGTAACGTTTTTAAAATCCTTTCAGCACACATGTGTTCAGCATATGTGGTGTCAAAATTGAGGCCTGTTTGTAAATTGTTCCAGATGATAACACATGCATGAAGATGACAAAAAAACGTTGCTTAATAAAACAAGTTTGCTCATCTGAAGAATCTGAAATCTAAGCCCATTCCTCTTTTCCACATTTTTTTATTGCCTTGTTGTTCCATATGTGTTATTTCCAAGACATCCTCGTACTGAGTGAGTATGGATGATTAATTTCCAGTGACAAAATGAGAGTGTCCACATCTACATTTCTAGCAATTGTGGAAACTTTTACCTCAATGCTAACTGCTCCAGAATGTGATGTTGCCTGGGAGCAGTAGAAGTAGTCTATTCTCAACTGCAGTTGAAGTCATCGATTAACCAGATGTTCATGGAAAGTGAGAGTTGTGGGAAACCGTAAGATTTGGGACTTCATTAAAGCATGATTTACAGTGTGTAAAGCAAAGACCCAAAATGCAGAATGCAAAGACCAAATCTAAAACAAAACTCAAGCCACATATCTCAGTTGAAGAAAGTCTGAACAAAAACCCAGAATTGGAACTATAATGTCCCATTTACAAAGTAACAGTATCCAGGCAATACAGTGAAACACATGTGGAACTATTTATACAAAGACACATTGAGGGTATTTATGGGAAACAGGTGGGCAATGTGAAACAGCTTAAAATAATTATGTATAAAAAGACACAGAACACAACCAGTTACCAAAATAAAATGGGACGTCATCAGCTAAATAGACAGATGTGACACTAACACACACAGACTTGACATAGAATGACATGGGGGGAAGAAAGCTGGGGAAAAAATCACAAGCAAGTATACTAAATCGATGCTAACAAGAATTCAAATGGAAATGAACAGAAGCTAAAAACTAAAAACTCCAAATGCATGAAAATCAAATATAACAATAAATGACCCAACAAAGTCCACAAAACTTAGGGCTGGATCAGGCGACCTTGAACTCTATAACTTCCTCTCCCATAGTTTACCTTTTAATTATTTCTCTCTGCTCTCTCCTCTTTCCTTTCACCCTCAACGTGTTGCAGCAGCTAGCTGTCAGAACCTGGTTCTGCCGAAGGTTTCCCAATAAAACAAAGTTTTCCTTCCCACTGTTGCCAACTTCTTGCTCGGAGGTGGTTCTGTTGGGATTCTTTCAACACTCCAGGGTCAGTTCAAACTGCCTTGAGATGACTGTTGTTGTGAAATGGCACTATAGACATAATAAAGTTGAATTTAATTGCAACAAAAGCCTGACATCATGCTGTCAAACAAAACTGTTTCCCTCTAAGGTTTAGGAGAGGAAATATTTTCCTTTCAGTTCTAAATGTTAAAGGTTGTAATGGAGAACTGTTTAAAGATTGCATAATTTTATAACATCAGTTAACCTTCCCTCAGTGAGTGAGATAAGAACAACTATCATTTAGTAGTTTGTCCTCACTTTCATCCTCGCTTTTTTGTTTTAGAAAGATTTGGGTCTTCGCCTATTTGGGTATATGTTTTAAAACCACTAATATGCGATATACATACATATATGTGTGTATAAAACATGTCACAGTTTCTGAGCAATAAAGATCTACTTCAGTCTGCTTAAGCTGCATATCTGCAAGCAAATGCAAGCAAACACAGAACAAATGCCCAGATAATGTGAAAACTCCTTAAATTTGGAATGAAATCATAACGTTTGTAGGCTTTAGACCTTATGCAAATCTGTCTTTCGATTAATCTGTTATTTAAGCATATTTTAACAAGTAATATTTTGTTTTCTTCCACTCTGCTAGGGATTGGAAAGTTCATTGCCCTGGACTTTGCACGTCGTGGGGCTCGTGTTATCTTGGCTTGTCGGAGCGAAGCAAGGGGCACAGCAGCACTTAACGAAATTAGGGAAAAAACTGGAAACTTGGATGTACATCTGCGTCTGGTGGACCTTTCCAGTATGGACTCTGTCCGAGCATTTGCTGAGGGGATTCTTAAAGAGGAGAAGGCGCTGCACATCCTCGTCAACAATGCTGCAGTATCAGGTTATACAAGCAGAGCCGGTCCAAGGATTCCAACACAACCACCAAATCACGCTCACTGCTCATAACTAGATGAAGATGAGCACATACACGAACTAGAAATAGGCAAATGAATTAAATTTCTTATTTTATTTGAAAATGTTTAGGAAAAATATATTCAAATATGGAAAAAAAAATCTAAATTTTAAATATTAAAATTTTAATATATTTTAATATATTAATAAAATTAAAAATGTTAATAAAATATATTAAAATATATTACATTTTTAATATATTTCAATATATCTTAACACAAAATTGACATTTTGTGTTAAAATAGTAAACTAACACACAATGTTGTGAGACGTAGCAAAAAAAGCTAGCTATTATAAATTATGAATGAAAATGCAGTTCTACTGCGAGCAAACAGTAAGTAAGGCTTGATCTAATGAAAAACACATCAGCTGGCCAGGAACTATATTCAATTTAATTTGTTGAAAATTAAAAGCCAGCTCTAATTTGCATAACAATCATCTATGATGATTGTTTGTTTGTTTAGTGCAGAGGTTCCCAAAGTGTGGGGCCTCGCCCCTAGGGGGGGCGCAGAGCCATTGCAGGGGGGGCGCGGTATGAAAAGAAAAAAAACAAAAACAAGAAAGCTTGGACACTGCTAGCATAATGGACAGGTTTTTGACGGGGCTCCCACACAAACGCAAAGCAGGAGATGAAGCATCGCCAAATATGTTTCCAAACCAACTTCCTTCCAAGCCAAAGACTAGAAAATATGGTGAAGCATATCTTCCCTTTGGCTTCACCTGCACAAGTGCCGAGGTAGGTCTCCCCTGCAGAATTAGTTTCCCTGCCTCGGGAGCAGCGCTGGGCTCTCCAAATCACGGACAAACAGTATCCAACATTCTTGATTTTTAGTTCACAAACACTTCTTGTAATGACTACTCCTGACATTTTGGACATGTTAGCTCTTTATGCAGTAAAGTTACAGTGGGATACAAATAATATCAGGCTGATCCTTCCGTAATTTGTTCCCCCGGTTCAAATCACGGACAAACAGTATCCCACAGCTGTTTTTGTTTTTGAACCCATTTTGCACAGAGAGGCATTTTTTGAAAAATGTATTGACAGCAATGTTGAATATTATTACACAGGAAAAAAACCCCAACTATATGTAAAATAATTACGATTATGGGGGGGCGCGAACATTTTTCTTGTAAAACAAAGGGGGGGCTGGCAAAAAAAGTTTCGGAACCACTGGTTTAGTGAGTGAATCATTGAACAACAATTTCATCAACATGACAGCAGGGATTGAGGAGATGCACACAGAAGTCAGGTGCCTAAACAAATGGATCATTGTCGTGACTTGATACAGAAAGCAACGCTTCGCAATAGCTAAATAATCTAGAACAGGGTGCCAAACATAAGGCCCGGAAGCCAAAATCGGCCCGACAAAGACTCCAACCAGGTCTGCTGGACGTCTTTGGAAAATTTGATGGAGGGCATATATTTTGCACCTAAACTGTATTTTCATCCATTTTACACATTGTCCTCCTGACAAAGATCTCCCCCACAGCCATTCATACCACACCAAAGTAATAAAGTAATAGATAAACCAATAAATCACAAAAAAGATCCTGTTTCTTTTTCACAGCTATACAGTTTTGTGTGTCTGCAGTAAAATAGATAAATAGATAAATAAAATATGACGAATTTGTGTGAATTAACAAAAGCTTTCTGCTTTATAATTACAGGACAGTTTCGACAATGGGCTACCAAAACTTTTTCTGTAATTTTACACATTACTTTACATTACAACTCAAAGAATTGTGCTTGACATCCCCGATCTAGATTTTGTATGGCAGACTTTGCAGGGCAGCAACACAAATATTTACAAGTACAATTATGAAAAAGTTGGGATGCTGTGTAAAATGTAAATAAAACAGAGTGCAATGATTTGCAAATCTCATAAACCAATATTTTATTTTATTTTATTATTATTAGAAGATAGAAAGCATAAACATTTAAACTACAAAGGGGCGGGGGGGCATTCTGAATTTGACGGCGGCAACATGTCTCAAAATTTGGGACAGGTCCATGTTTACCACTGTGTACCATCCCATCTTCTTTTAACAAGAGTCTGTAAATGTCTGGGAACATCAAATGCATGAAACTGAGGAGACCGGCTGCTGGACTTTTGGGCGAGGAATGTTGTCCCATTCTTGTCTGATAAAGTATAATATAATATAATCTTATTGTATTTTTCATTTCATTGTATGCCAAATATTTTCAACACTTCCCATCTTTACTTCTGAGAAACTTTGCCAGACTTTTAAGATGCTATTTTTATTCCCATTCATGTTATTGACCTGTTGCCAGTTAAACTAATAAGCTGCATAATGCTCCTTCAACTGTTTCTTTTTAGCACCACTATGTTCTATGTTCCATTACCAAACATAGCGGAGATTTGTAAATCACTGCATTATGTAAGCAGTGTTCCAACTTTCTGAAGTTGTCTTGTACTAAAACACAGCACACAGAGAATCAGAGAGTGGTACACCGTGTGCTAGCCTTGTGCTAGAAAACCTTTCCAAGAAAAACTATCATTGTCCATTTGTGGAGCTAAATATGTGTATAGTGAAATCCTCACTGTAGAAGATCAGTTGTTCTTGTGCTAATTTATTTTTATATTTGTAAGGCTAGTCTGATTTATGACATCAACTTTTAGATCAGCTTTTAATTCTAGGGGTTTAACTCTTTATCAATCAGGTTTACCAAGGAACATAACCAAAGACGGATTTGAGGAATCTTTTGCTACTAACCACCTGGGACCTTTTCTTCTCACCAACCTGCTGCTGGGTAAGACTGTGGGGTCTATTTAACACAGCGAATGTACTGTGTTGAGAAAACGAAATGCATAATACACTACTGCCTGCAATTGTCAGGTCATCCTAAATATCTGCCATTTTTGGGTGTCTCTTCTTCTCATCGTATCCTTCCTGCCACAACGTGTTTCATATTCTTTCCAGACCTGATGAAGAGTTCATCTCCATCCCGCATTGTCAATCTCAGCTCAGTCAACCACAAGAAGGGTAAAGTGGACTTTTCTCATTTTCACGGCGAGAACCTGACCTATTGCATGGATCAAGTCTACAACAACACTAAGCTGCACAATATCATCTGTACCAACGAGCTAGCACGCAGACTAAAAGGCACAGGTAGGCTACAGGAAAGCAAATATTATGAATATACATGAGTAATCTCTCCCATTGGAACAACACTGAAAGAAAATAAATGACAAAATAAGAAGCAGTAACAAAAGATGGATGATGATCACATTCAGATTTAAAATACACATAAACCACGGCTTTATGTGATTTAAATAATAATGCACTCTCTGATGATGTTTGTCTTTACATCTCCTCTCCTCCTCTCTGTATTTGTATTGTTTGCACCGTACATTATACAGTAGTTTGTCTGTTTTTCTAAGAAATCTGAAAGATGAAACTGGCCTTGAATATTCATAAAAGATGGTGGTAAAATATTGAGAGATTCTAGATTCTAGAAAGTATTGCAAATTAAACTCTCATTTTCAGTTTTTGCATCATGCTGAAAGTCAATCTCTAGCAATCATTAGAGGCTGAACGGTGAGTTGTTGGGCGATGTTATTTCATTACAGAAAAAGGCTCATATAGGTCGGCACCTGAACTTCAGTTTGTACCATCAAAAACACATCAGTGTAATTCTCATTACCATTCCTTTGGGCAATGCACTGCTTTACAGCTGGAATTGGCCTCCAGGCCAGCTCCACCTGCTTCACTCACTCCAGCCTCTAATACTTAGGAGAAAATGAATTTCTCAACATCTTATCAAACCCTCAGTGCTTACCTTTTCGGTGTCCGTCTCAGTGTTGTTTTTGTTTTTTGTTGTACTTTTGTCATTACATAGATGTAACTGCAAACTCCGTCCATCCCGGTATTGTGATGACAGAAGTAATGAGACACTATTCGCTTTGGGTCCGTTGGATTTTCAACCTCATTGGGTTTTTCTTTTTCAAGGTAAGTTGAAACAGGCAACCAAACTAAAATAAGATACCAAATCCAGACTGTTTCAATGATGGCACAAACCAAACTGCTAAAACTAGAATAACAAGTTCAAGCACTAAAACATTTGACACATCTGTGGTTAAGTATGAAATGAAGCTTTCCTGCTGTAGGAATCTTAGGAATCCTTTGTTCTTATTCTTTGCTTTTTTTCCCTTGAGGTTGTATCCTCATCTCTTTCATTTTTAGCCCTTGTCTCTGTGATGTATACATCAGTTCTTGCATTCATATCGACATTTTAAACATGAGATAGTCTGCTGCAATGTGGGAAAACAAAATTACAGTTAGGTCCACGAGTTTTTGAACACCATTTTTGTTACTTTGCTTCTGTCAATCACCAAAATAGATTTCATATTAAACAATTGAAGTGATTGAAGTGCAGACTTTTACATTTGCCTATCATTGTCAAAGTCTACAATCAAGACACACCTGGAATGGAAATACAGAACGTTTACAGCACAATACAAACCACTGGTTGCTTTCAGTGAGGCCAAATGAGGCTTTGCCAGAAAATTTCTAAAGAGCCTACCCAGTGCTGTATTTGGTATATTTGGTGATGTCCAAGGATTTTCACCCCCTTGAATTAATATTTCAGTCGGACATTGACTTAACATTCACTGTGGTGGTGTATAGAGGCAGAATTACAAATACTTGCACCCCTAAAGTTTTTCATCTGTCACTTGTATCTGTTGTGTCATCCAGTGCTCAACAACTGGCTGTACTAGGCACAAAACAGGGCTGGGATTACATGTTTTCCAGATGCATATTTGTAGCTCTAAGGATGTTTATTGACGTTCATGTTTCCTCTCCACCTTCCTAATCTCCCTTTCAGTCACCAGAAGAGGGGGCAGTGAGCACAATCTATTGTGCTGTAGCAGAGGAGCTGGAGGGTGTAACCGGGAAGTATTTTGATAGCGACTGTTCCCTGACTCTGCCTACCCCTTTAGCTCGGGACGCTGCCCTCGCGGTCAAGGACTTTGAATTCTGCGAGAGACTGACATCAAAGCTCTGAAACCACTAGCTGGGAGGGTTTGATAACAAGAGGGGTCAAAATCCAAACTCATTCATACTGCACCTACTACCTATGCAATTCTGATACCACAAAGTCTGATTTTTACTATTTTTCCTTAAGTAATTTGCATGCACATTTTCTTTAAATAACTGTATTTTTGCTAATAAAGTTTACCCAACAGTGACCACTCAGTGCAATTCTTTCTTTTTAAAGGAACATTTAGTGAAATATTACAAGTTGTGTCTGTGTCCCTTGGGATCATTGCTAAATAGCTTAATGATAGAAATGATTTTTCAGAATATGCATTATGTCTGAGGAACTCTCATGCCATAAAGGGTTATGAATTTCCTTGAGGCTTGAGAGAAATCAGTTTCTCCTGGGAAAGAGGCTGACACCCTGTGGCCAACAAGCCAACATGCTTTCACAGAAATTACAGCGCAAACTGGAATGAGTGACACAATCACTTCCCTTTATTGATTAATTCAGTAAGACACAATAAAACTTTAAAGCATTCTGTGCTTTTTGAAGAATTTATACAGCATTCATCCCCTCATGCTATCAGCCTTGTTACTTTGCTGCAGAGACAGACAGTGAGAGAACATTATGATTAACAAAGATTTGCATGCATGTATTAAGCTTCTTTAGATAAGATCATATTGTGGCTTTTTCAAAAATGTGACTTATCACCAATTATCTTGCACCAATCAAATACCTTTCTGACACTCCTGGGTTATTTCATGGATGATCTCTTCGAGCACTGGAGTCACGTGATCCAGCTGTTTTGGTGAAAGACGGACAGAATTCTCCACGATCTTCTCCTGGGCAGAATATGCACACGTAAGTGTTAATGTCTGAAACAGGTCTCGCTTATAAATGAGACACTGAGTCTCAATGGGACTACCTGTATAAATAAAGGTTAAATAAAACATAAAAATAATGCCTTCTGTTGAATGAAAAAAAGTGTTTTAACTGTGACTGGATTGAGAATTTTACACTAGTTGTGAAGGCAATTTGTGTGTCTGTGTGCGCAAGCGCTCACGGGATTTCCACCACGTTCTGTCTGGGGAACCTGTTGGACGGTGACTTCTTCAAACTGGCCATCCTCTGATCGAGGCTCCATGTCCTTTCTCCCTTCTCGCTCCTGCAGCATGGACACATGCACACATAGATGAACAAAATGAGACAAGCTGCTTTTTTTAATTTCTTAAGAAGCTTTGTCTTCTGTCTTTAAGTCACAGTTTAAAATAATCTTTATTCATCTAGTGAAACAAATCACAATTCATTTCAATCTAAATTTAGTTTTATATCTTTCCTGAGCGTCAAGAAATACAAAACTGAAAAATTCTAGAAAGGAGTGAAAAATGACAGTCAAAATGCAGTAAAGCCCAAAGTGATGCCATCAACTATACATAAGCTCAGTGAGAGAGCAAATTCTCCACTTGGACTGTTTGTCTAACCTGTGGGGTTCCACAAGGTGCAATCCTGGATCCATGATTATTTTCCTTTTCCATCCTTCCTTTAGCATGCATCGATATTTGATTCAATTTTTTTCTGGAATTTGTATCATTTCTATGCTAATGATATTCAGATGTCCACCCTAGCTGACTGTTTATCACAGATTAGTCACTGGCTTCGGTAATTGCCTTGTTTTAAACTAACAAGACTTAGGCCATGATTATAGCTCTTCCTGAAATACATTCAAGAATCAGTCAAGTGATTGCTTCCTTTCGCTCATCTGCGAAGACCAGTGTTCGTTATCATGGTGTAATATTCGACTCCTCAGACTTTGAGTCACATATAAAATCTATCACACATTCCTGTTACTTTCACTTAAGGAGCATTTTTAAATAGCAAAGTATGGTCCACACCTTTGAACTAAAGAAAATTGTTCATGCATTTGTGTCATCACACCTAGATTATTGTAACACCTTATTTACCGGCTTAGATAAACCATCTCTTTCACATCTGCAAGCGAGCTCGCATTACCCAAATTTTATTCTCTTTATGTTGGCGTCCAGTTGAGTCGAGAATTTGTTTTAAAATTCCCATTTCAGCCTGTGGCACTAAAGCTCTTGAAGAGTTTACCACTCCAGCTCTGTTTACCCAACTCTGTGGATTCCTTTAAAAACAGGTAAAAACTTTCTGTTTAATGAGGCCTTTTGTTGACATTCTTTAGTTATTTATGCTTTTATCTATTTTTATTCTGTTTTAATATGCTTCTTTATTCATTTTAATTTTAACTTTTAAATGTTGTACATCCTTTGTGACTTTTGTCACTAAAAGCATTACATAAATAGACTGTACTTACTCTGTTATTTGCTAGAAAAAAACAACAACAATAACTTAATAGGCCAATTCTTTATTTGCTACTGTCAAGAGATGTACTCTAAGACACTTCTTCAGCTGAGAATCAGAGAGGAGAAACACAAAGTTTTACTTGCATGCAAGGGCAGCCACAGAGCACTCACACTTGGAGTGAGGGCTCCGAGACTCGCGCTCTGCCACTGCCCTGGTCTTTATTTATACACAAGAAGAGTAATACGTTTGTTCAGTGGAATGTTGATGCGTGAGCATGTGCGGATATGTATGTGTGTGTGTGTGTGTGCGCGCGCGCGTGTGTGTGCGTATGCGTGTGCCAGGAGAGGCTCCTCTACCTGGTACAAAGTGAAACTGCTTATTAAGCTCTTATCTAGCAGGTACTGCTCCTTCCCTGCATGATAACGGGTCACAGTGAATCAAAACAGTCTGAGTTATAAAGAGGTCATCATGCAGTATTCTATCATATGCAAACTTATATTATTAAAAGATTATACTGACTACAATTTTCTATTGACAGCTACATTACAAAATCGAATCTGTAGGCAATATCCCACAATATTATCAATTATTTCACAGAGCCTTTTGGTTTTTCAGGAACAACAGTAATCAGTTTACCAGTATGTAAAAGGAACTAATCCTAACCTTCAGAAAAGTTTGGGATCAAACACCAATGAGCTAAACGGCTGATTCATGACTGAAAATCATGACTGATTTTGTGGTCTGGACTGACCAATTCATTCAGCTCTAGTTTAGCCCTAGTTGTACACACAAGCTGCTTACCTTCATCAGCATCAACTCTTTTGGGCTAAAGAACGTGATGTGTCCCTCCGTCCTCTGAACCAGCAGCGCCATCAGGCACACCAGCACCACGCAACCAGCCACTGCTCCACGCATGCTCATTTTGCTCTGTCCCCTAGAAACATACACATTGGTACATACAGAGCAGAAAGTTCACACACAATACAGTCGGAAGGTGGCCAAGCGACTCTATTTTGCAGTGGTCGACATCTGGCATGACATGCAGCATGTAACCGAGAGCGGACAAAGAAACACAAGGAATCTCGTGCTTATGTAATACAGAGTTTGGGAAATACATTAGAGATAGGGGGGGGCAGAACAACAAACTCCTCCAGAGGCAAGATAGACAAGAGGTTGGAGCCATATTTACAACCAGCAAGACAGGTCTGTGCACAAATGTGAGTAGATGAAAACAGAACATCAAAGAGAAAGAGAAATGAGAAAGACCTAGAGGCAGAGAGAGACAGAAGCACAAGAAGCCATGAGTTACTCACGTGCTGTGTCAGCGTTGGTTAGTTGCTTGAGGAAGTGTGCTTTAAAATGAGCAGAGCTCCAGTGGTCTGAGTGTCAGCTTGTTGCTGTCAGCCTTTATATCAAGCCCTCTCCTGATCCCTAAGCTTTTTACCGTCCTCCCTCACATCCGCTCCTCAACAAGCTCCTTCAAGCATAATCCTGGAAACACAAATATTACTCAGGAACGGCTGGCTCATTTTTTTTTTTTTTATTAGGTTAGTATACTCACCTAATCTTCACTGGTATGTATAAATTATAAGATGAATGTATACTGTGCAAAGTTTTAAAAAAAATCAAAGCAGTCATTTCCTCATTTATTTTTACTCACTTTAGGAAGTAGAATTAACTCATGTATTCATAACACATCCTACAAAAGGCAAACTGCAAACTGAGAAGTAAAGTTCAATTTTTATGTGACTTTCGTTTGGGTCACTGAGTTAAATATAGAAGCGGGGGAAAAACAATTACGACAGTCTTTTCAAAGAAGTCAGTCATATATCCTCGGCTCCAAGTAATTATCTAACACATTCTGACATTTATGACCTGCTACTAATTTGTGTTTGCGCGCATACAGACCCACATGCATCTGTGCCTTGGAAACCTCATGACTTATTTCCTGCACGGTGGCGAAATGTTACTGCAATTTATTTTTATTTTGTTGTCAGAATACTCAGCAAGAGTGTTTAATTACAAGCATTGCTATTGTTCTGTGTGGTTTATTACATTTTAGGTGCATAGATGGAGCTCTGTATGTCTTCTCTAGCACTTTATATTACACAAGCACTATGACACACAGGTGACTGTTACATTTTTCTAACACCTAGAGTATGTATTTTAAAGTAACATTTAGGGATTTAGAGGCTTCAGGATAAATTATGGAAATTGTATAACCTTTATATTATAATACTAGTAAAGAATATGTATAAACAGTTTAAAATAAACCATGCTGTATATATTCAAATCTACATTTTAAACTTTGGCATACAGAATCAAACACCACAGCAAATGTTTCAAGACATCAATCACTGGGTACTGAATTTGGGATTTTCCCTTTAAAGGGGGAAAATCTCACTTCCAATGCCATGTTTTTACTCTTGGACTCTTGGAGTCACAATTAAAAATTAATCTTTATTCATCTTCTGAAACACATCATTTTACAGCCTTTCTTCAAGCCAGCTTTGCTGTCTGTGAATTCAGACTGAGCCCAAGGGCGCCTCCAGAATTTTTTCATAGGGTTAGCCATGTGGGGGCCACTAAAAATGTTGGGGTGTCACCTCAAAAACAGAATTTTCTAGTTTTATTATGCTGTTGTCAAATATAGGTTACTTGAAAATTATGGCAAAAAAGAGAGAAAGAAAATAATTAACCCAGTTAATTTCCTGCCATTAAAGTTGATATCATTGAAAATACGTACATATGAAACCCATTTTGAAATCCACAATAATTTGTTTTGATTGACTGATTGATCGATTGATTCCAACCTTCACTAATGATTCTCAGCAGAGCTGAGCAGAAGCAGCTTAAGACTCACTCTCCCAGAATTAAGGTGGGGGGGGCACTGTGGGGGGCCAGCAAATTCAGGGGATGCATTGCAATAACTTTTTTGGAATTACAGTCATTGTTATCTAAAGTCCCCCATTTTCAAAGGATCAAAGGTAACTGGACAATCCCCTAACAAGCAATTTTCTGCTCCCTTGTTTCATGACAAATAAAGCAGCTGGAAACATTTGGTGTTAATTCAAGTGCTTTTGACAGTTAATCTCAATAAGAGGTCCAAAGAAATGTTGATGCAATTGAAGGAGTTAAAAAAAAAATTCACAAAAACACTTGACTTGGTTAGATGCGGTAACCATGTCATTGTAACAAGTCTACGATCAAGAGAGGTGTTCATGGATGAAAATAACGTGCAAACCACTAGGTACACTCAAGAGCAATGCCATAAAACATATAAAGAACCTGCAAAGTTGAGTAATTGTTGTAAATGTTGACTAATTAATAAATAAATAAATACCACAATGACAAGAAGAGAAAAATATGGAGAGAAATAGCTAATGATTATTAAAGACGTAATTCTGAAGTGCACAGGCTGGTATTCTGTTCATATTCAGCCAAATACTGCAAAACTGATTAGTCAGCACTTCACAGTGCAAATGTATAATGACCCAAGCGATAATGCAAAAGCAACCAGCAAGCCATGGCAATGAAATGGGATATTCTTCAATTGCCTATTTATCTGATCCCAACCTAATATAGCATTTTGTTAAGTAATTAAATACAAACCTCAATCCAGAAAGACCCACATACAAGCATCAACCAAAGTGGCAACAGTGCCAGCATAACAGAGCATCTCAAGGAAGAAAAAAGCATGTGGTGATATTTATGGTTTACAGACTTCAGGATAGGATTTTCCTTCAATTAAAAATAAATAATTCTTATTTAAAATAATCCTACTTTGTGCAGTTAGTTTTTAATCTGGGTGGACACTGTATAAAAATTACTTTAACCCCTAAACAGTTAATGTAATGCTTTTGTTAAGCGCCTCTAATTAAAACTGAACGCCTGGACTTCAAAATCGCATATTAAGTCTAAGACTTGGAATCCACTGTGGTAGTCTGCAGATGTGGTAGTCTGTATTTTTTTTAAACTGCAGTCCCTGGCTATAGATATTTAAAACATTTCTCTACCAACAAATACACGTGGCCCAAACACTTTATTGTTTTCGTCTGTTTTGCCCCCTCCGACCTTTTCTCAGTGTGTGAACTGTAAATACACTGCTTCAGAAAAAAAAACAAAAAATATTTTGGGACGCGTTTACCCACAGTTAGATGAGAACATATATAAGAGCACGAACCTTATATTTTAATATTTGTTTCTTCAGCATAGGAAATTGGGGAAAGGACGCAGCTTTCTCGGTCGGGTCTCGCGATGTCAGAGCTGCTACCGCGGGATTTGGGGCGGTGCTGCTGTTTGCTGAAACGCGTGGACGCAGTCTTTTTGCTGAGGTGAAGCAGCACAGCAGACACGAACTGCGTGCTGCCGCGGAGATTTTCCAATCATGGTAAGCTGAGCGGGGTTGGATATGTTGGCATGACTGCAAATTGTTCGTTAAACTTTACACTTTAAGTTTCTTTGCAGTTAGTTGCGTTTTAAGAGTACAAATGTCTAGTTAGATTTAGTTCCCTTCTGTCGAGCTTAAGGCCCTCCGACATTTGGGGAGCAGTTCCGCTAGTGCTGACATTAGCGGGAAAATATATATTTTACTTTAAAGACTTAAAGTGACAAATGATGTGTCCAGCTGTGTTAGTCGCAGTCGTGCCAGAAGCACTGATATTGACAGTGCTGTAGCAGGTGTTGTACTTTTCTAGGGGCCGTGTTAGCACAAGCTAGCTCTTAGCAAGCACGTTATACGCAGGCCTAGGTCGACACGTGGGTTCATCGAGACTGCAACGTGGTTACGTGTGAAAGTTACGACAAAGCAGTGGTAGCTAAACCTGAAGTGGGAAAACACTTTTGAAAAAGCTACTGCACATTTATGCCTAAAATTGCAGTCTTATTTTAGGAATTAATCGAAAGTGAAGTTAGCTCGTGTCTCGCTGGTCAGCACGTGGGGACTAGTAAACACTTGATCTGAACGTAGTTTTAGAAACACCTTTCAGTTTCTGCTGGCTGCAAGTGTTACCTCTTTACGTCTGTCGTCTAACTCGATCGTGCACGTTCACCTTCCCTAGGTGTTGCTGCACGTGTTGTTCGAGCACGCGGCGGGCTATGCGCTGTTCGCCGTCAAAGAAGTGGAGGAGATCGGCATGCTGCTGCCCCAGGTGCGTCCTCTTCCCTAACTCCTGTGTACTATCTGTTTTGTGTGCTCTTTAAGCAGAGCACTGATAATTGTGCTTTTGTGTCGTGTCAGGTGGAGGCGAGCGTGCTGAGCCTCGGAAAGTTTAATAGCATGGTGAGCTTAGCCGCCTTCTTCCCCTTCAAGTCGGCCCAGGCCGCCCTGGAGAACATGAACGCCATCTCTGAAGGTATGTATGATTATCATTTTTCTCTTTATCAATCTTGTGTGGAAAAGTCCTCAGCTGTAATGATGTTTTATAATCTGTCAATCCACTGAGTTCTTGTGCTGACAGTTTCATATCAACCCTGAACACCTGAGGAAAGCCTTTACATGGACAGCCGAAATTGTAGATTTTGATTTGTTCTTTTATCTGTAATAATTGTTAATGAGACTACTTTAATTATGTTCAATTTGTTCTGAGATGGCAAGATTGGATGATGGCAAATTATCGGGCTTTAATATGATAATATCACAATAGTCAGTGTCGTATCTTTTAGATGCCTTTCCATCTCAACCATGTGTCTACAGATGTAATTACATTCTTCCATCCCTTGAAGGTATGGTTCATGCTGACCTGAAGCTGTTCCTAGAGACCAATCTGCCCCAGTCTGGGAAGAAAAAATCAGTGTTGGGGGTTTCTGATGCCAAGATTGGAGCAGCGTTACAAGAAGAACTTAGCAGTTCAATCCAAACTGGAGGGGTGGTGGCTGAGATCACACGAGGTGAGAATGTTTACCTGAGAGTTATTACAAAATATGCAAAACGATACTGTGTTTATATAATAATGTGGACTGTTGTGATGTGAGCTTGTGATCCTGAAACTCATGAAGGTTCATACTGAAAATCTGAACAGCCGTTGGATCTGCACTTTTCTGTTTGTGTTCTTCTTAACACTCAGCAAACCTTCTCAATCTGTCCTGTCCCGTCAGGTTTGCGTCTGCACTTCCACTCTCTGGTGAAAGGTCTGACTGCCCTGGCTGCCTCCAAGGCACAGTTGGGTCTTGGCCACAGCTACTCCAGAGCTAAAGTCAAGTTTAATGTCAACAGGGTAGATAACATGATCATTCAGTCCATTGCTCTGTTGGATCAGCTGGACAAAGACATCAACACCTTCTCCATGCGTGTCCGGTAGGAAATTTTCATCACATAGTAAAAGGACTGGTTTTTGCACAAAATTAAACAGTTTAGGGAACATGTTAACCTTTCATGCTGTTCATCTTTTACTCTTTTAATGTCAACCTCTAGTTTTATGGCTTTTCTGGTGACAGATTTGCATCAGGCTTTTTGTAGTTCAGGGTACATTTTGGGGCATCCTCCTAATGCTTACCACAGACAGCACACCTCAGAGTGCTGACTGTATAGAAACAGGAGGTAGATCAGTTACTCCCAACACTTCTGCTCTGCCAGCTGCTATCTGGTGAGGCAACACTGTTGGGTGGAACATTGTGTATATTTACTAGCTCAGCATCTTGTAGCTGTTTGGGGTGTTGTGGCGCATTTTGGTGTGAAGTGTCCTGGTGCAAACTGTCAGAGTGCAGGATCATCTAGAGCAGTGGTCCCCAATCTCAGTCCACGAGGGCCGGTGTCCCTGCAGGTTTTAGATGTGTCCTTGATCCATCACAGCTGATTTAAATGGATAAATTACCTTCTCAACATGTCTTGAAGTTCTCCAGAGGCCTGGTAATGAGCTAATCATGTGATTCAGGTGTGTTGACCCAGGGTGAGATCTAAAACCTGCAGGGACACCGGCCCTCGTGGACTGAGATTGGGGACCCCTGATCTAGAACATTTAGGCATCAGTTATTGTCAGCTGTAGCATTCAAGTCGTAAAAGCTCCAGGCTTGTCCTACCGATACAGGACTCGGTGAATAGAATTGGATATCTTGAGAGAAAGAGAAGCTGTAATTTTGAAAGTGATATTTTTCAGCAGTCTTGAACTTAATTAAAAATTGTGCCATCTTATTGGGTAGTTCTGTTTTGTGCTTGAGCATAAAAGCCTCGGTTATTGGGTTTGTTTTATAATTTATTTATTTTATTTTATTTTTTGTAAATGTGCAGCATTTAAATGTTTACTCCAAAAACCCTGCACTCAAAGTTTTAACAACCTCTTGTTTATCTACAGTGAATGGTATGGCTACCACTTTCCGGAGCTCATCAAAATTGTGTCCGACAACTCGATGTACTGCCGCCTGGCTCAGCTCATTGGAAACAGGAAGGAGTTGTCAGAGGAGAGCCTAGAAAGTTTAGAGGAGGTGGTGATGGACAGTGCCAAGGCTCAGGCCATCCTGGATGCATCACGCTCCTCTATGGGTGAGTACACCAGACATTCAGAGTATGTGCTGCATAATTTCACAAAAACACATCCTGCTTGGGTCAAAGATAATTTCATCCACTTCATGCCATATTTTGAATCTGGTTCATTCACATACTCTACACTTCGAGACTTAAGTCCCAACTCCACATTGTGCCCCTTTTTTGCCCACTCTGGACTACAAGTGTCCTTGGTGTCTAACACAGGGGGGTAGAGTAGTTCTCTCATAAACCTGTAGTGAAGGCATGCATCCTCACTGCGGATCCTGTCGGGAGAAACAATCTCACATTTCATGCCATGTACTGGTTTAAAATGTCACAAATGCAGCACCTGCTAAAGATACAATGCTGATCATCCCCTGGTTGTTTGGTCTTCAGGTATGGATATATCTCCCATTGACCTGATTAACATCGAGAGGTTTTCGAGTCGTGTCGTGTCTCTGGCTGCCTACCGGCTGGAGCTGCAGGAGTATCTGCGGTCTAAGATGAGCCAAGTGGCTCCAAACCTGGCAGCCTTGATTGGAGAAGTGGTGAGTCTTAGTTTTATTTTAAGTTTTATTTTTAACCCGGACCAATGATGTTCTACCAAAATCTGTCAATCCACTGAGCCAGTTTGATGAAAAATGTATTCGGTGCTGATGGTCCTCATACTGTGTTGTGCATTCAGTGTCAAAATTGTGGTTTTTTTGCTTAACGGGGCCATAACAGATTTTCTTATCTCCAGGTTGGAGCGCGTCTGATCTCCCACGCCGGCAGTCTGACCAACCTTGCCAAGTATCCAGCATCCACGGTTCAGATCTTGGGAGCAGAGAAGGCCCTGTTCAGGTACTGGGGCACCCCCTCCCTGCTGGGGAAAAAAGTGGCTGCAGTGATGGCAGGGCTGGGCTGGAGCAGAGCTGGGTGACTGGAGAAGACAAAGTCTCCTCTGGAGTGATCCCGCTCGCCCAAATGCACACCCACAGTCTGAGCACCCACTCACAGCACAGAGGTAGAAATTTGTCTAACACTACAGAATGTTTGAAGTTACCATCAACAGTGTCTAAAACTAAGTTCTAGTGATCGCGTCCACATAGCTGCAAAGTTAAGTTGTATGAAATGTGTTTAAGTGCCTTCCAATGTGCATATTTTAATGTTGTCCACAAGAGGGAGCTGTTAAGTTGCTGGCATATTAGTTCTATATGCTGTTCATCCTGAATGTGAAAGCAGCTGTATTTTCACAGAGCCCTGAAAACACGTGGAAACACCCCCAAGTACGGCCTCATTTTCCACTCGACTTTCATCGGCCGTGCCGCTGCCAAGAACAAAGGTCGCATCTCCAGATATCTGGCCAACAAGTGCACAATCGCCTCACGTATCGACTGCTTCTCAGGTGAGTAACGTTCCACACGCCTGCATCGGCTTACATGCATGTGGCGCCATTGCAGTGATGCTCATATTTTTCGTCAACAGTATTCAGCCTTCGGGTTGGTGTTGAGAAGCTTTCTCCTGAGCAGAGCCACGTGTCTTTTAGGGACGCTGATTAGTCAAGTGTAATCCCCCGCTTGTTGAGTTAAGCTGAAGTTTTCTCGCTTTCTTACAGAGTTGCCTACGAGCGTGTTTGGTGACAAGCTGCGTGAACAGGTCGAAGAGCGGCTGTCTTTCTATGAGACCGGCGATGTACCACGGAAAAATGTGGATGTCATGAAGGAGGCTCTCAAAGAGGTTAGCTTGATATTTTTTATTTTATTTTTTTGTTAGTGATTTTTAAATGTCTTGTCAAAGGCCCAACAAATGGAGAATCAAGTTCCTGTAAGACATTTCAAAAGTATATTTGATTCATTCAATCTCTGTATGCTGTGAGTGATGAGACATCTTTCCCTGACATCTCGGTGAGGGTAAAAGCTGATTTAATGAGCCTGATGCAGCACCAGTACCTCTGGGGGAAAGTCTCAGTGTTTTACCCTGATTTAACTGAATTTGTCGTCTTTGTTTGTTTTTTGGTCCCCTCTCGCTCTCTCCTCTTCTTAGGCTACTGATGTTGCAGCTGAGATCAAACGCAAACTAGAGAAGAAGGAAAAGAAACGTAAGAAGCGTGAGAAGAAGTTACAAGAACTTGAAGAAAATGGAGAAGCTAACGGTGATGCAGAGGTAAGAGTTGCTTTTTTGTGGCCTTGGCATGTTATGATTTGAGATGGGACCCAAACATGGTCTCTTCTCAGTGTACGGCATGCTATATAAGAAGACTCCGAACCATTGGCTGGTCCTAATCAATGGGCTTGATCACTGAAGAGAGTCGTACATTAAAGCTGTATCACAGGCATTAGGCTTTCAGGCTTCCAAGCATTCAAAAGATAAGTTTCTGATATTTAACTTTTATTTATTTTTGTCTGAAGGTGGAGAATGGAGAGGAGGACAACACTCTTAAGAAGAAGAAAAAGAAGAAACAGGCAGCTGAGGAGATGGAAGCACAGGCAGAGGAGGCCCCCTCTGGAGAAAATGGAGAAGAGACTTCAGCCAAGAAGAAAAAGAAACGAAAAGCGGAGTCGGAGGAAGTAGAGGAAGCTCCAGATGCCGAGGATGGAGCTGAGGAAACTGAGACTCCAGCGAAGAAGAAGAAGAAGCGAAAAAGTGAAGCTATGGACACACAGCCAGAGGAGACCCCAGAAACACCTGTGACTGAAAAGAAAAAGAAAAAGAAGAAATAAGATGCTGCAGAGTAAAGATGGGATGTGTGGACAATAAAATTCTGTGTACAGTTTTTGTTTTTTTTATTCAGATAACCCCTATATGAGGGTGTTAACTGTATAAGTCTAGTATATCAGTAGCTTTATTGTACTGTCTTTTATTTTTGTAAGAATGCAGGTTATTTTGCAAATGAATGCTTATAACTGTGCCTTGGAGTCGGTAGTTTACCTGCACTTCTGAAAATAAATTGCCTCAAGCTTTTTTTTGTTGTCGTTAAAAACCTTTTTTTTTTTTTTTTTTTTTTTTTTTTTCTTGAGCATTACTGTTAACAGGTAATCTTTCCTGCAAACCATCATTGGGAAGCTTTCCAAAAAAGGCTTCATAGTTTGTAATTCCAGCTTTATCAGATCTGAGCTGTTTAGAAAATGCAGATGTTGAGGCTTGAACCTGAGGACCCTCAAGTGTAGCCTGTTGTTGAGGATAGATTTAGTCATGTACTGCTGTAACATACCCCGTCCAGTCGGTTCACCTGGCACACGACCTTGATTATATAAGCTGGCATTTAACAGTCACTGTACTGAATGTCCTCATCGTTATGGAGACGAGGCAGGCACATTTCAATACATCACTGCTCATCGAGGCTAGTCCACATATTTTCGTGTGGACTGTTGATATAGCTAAAATAGTCATGTGTGCACAGAATTTCTGAAAGGCTAGTTTTTTGGCAATTATGTGCAGAGGGTAACTGAAGCTTAATCATAACTTAATGCAAGAAGAAAATCTGGTGTAGTTTTGTCTATAGATGTTCAGCATATTCAGTTTTTAGGTCTGAAACAACTGCAGTGTGTATTTATACAAGTGGCACTTTTGTAAGCGCAGGTCTGGACAGTGACAAAACCGTTGTGGACTTTCAAAGTTGCTGAATGTCAAAACAGAGGGTGGCCACTGTGTTGTAAGATCATTATTTAACAAGGAACAAAAATGCTTAAAGTTTCTGCTGAACTGCTTCAAACGGCGCCAATACCCATACTTCTGTTAAATGTCAGCCCCGAGCAACATGGTTTGATTACACGTCAACCGTCCTTTGTTGTCAGACTTTCCAAGCATCAGTCTGAATTCATAACCTCCAAGTGTAGTAAGCAAATACTGATGCCAGATCGATAGAAACTGTTCATAACTTTTAATTTGGACAACAAGGATTAAACCAATGTTAAAATGACATCAAATCCAAGGCCTGGCTGGTCAAGCCAACCAACTAGTAAGAGTCAGGGAATGAGAGACAAATGGAAGGAAACCGGGGTAAAAAGAAAAGTCTAGCTATCAACTCAAGTCACCCTCAATATAAGGATTCACAGATGCGGGAGACCAAAGTTACAAAAAAAATATTTCTCCTAAAATTAAAAAAAGGCTTTTGCCGTGAAAATGATGGGTATAATCTATGTACATCATTCTCAGTTCATGTATGCATACAAAAAAAATCCACATCACAAGATGCTTGTGTTCAAGTATATTCACCATCTTCATCTCCTGGATTTAGCATTCTCATCTTTCCATTATTTTGAAATAAAATGTCCTTCAAAATAAAAACAAAATGCAGAAAACCACATTTTATGTCCTACCAATACATATATACTGTATAAATACATACATAAATATATTTTACATACAACAGCCATAAATTTGAAAAGGGGATATACAGAGCAAAGGGAGGGGGTGGTGGTAGTGTGTGTGTTTTAGCTTGTGTTGTAAATCGTTTGTCCCTCTATGATCTTGTCAGTCAGATATACTGGTGTGGTGCACGCACACATCACAGGTGTAGTCGTTCTCAGTTGGCCCAGTAAGGGGAGCTGCCGTAGCTCGACTTGTTGACTTGGCTCTTCTGCTGCAGGCTACTGGACTGGCCACGCTGGCTCGGGCCACCCTGAACATCAAACATCAATAAATAGGTAAACATCTGCAAAACGGGACATCCCAAAACAGATAAACCAGTATGAAGTGACAAAGATGAAACCCAGGAGACTGCTGGGAAGTATCTGTACCTGTCCGTCCTGAGCAAGATGGTGGTGCAGCAGCTGTGAGTGTGGTTGCTGGTGAGGCAAGATGTGGAGGAATGGGGCAGGTGCATAGCCTCCAGGAGCTGCTCCAGGGTTCAGAGGCCCTGGACCCCCCAGCGCTGATGGCAGACTGAAGGGAGGAGGGGTTCCTGCATGGAAACCCTGCTTATCAAAAGACTGCAGATAGAGGAGAGATGATTTATTAGTAAAGGCACAAACAGCACAGCAACACAACAGGGTGGGTGTGCAGCTGACATTTGTCACCTGGGTCTTATTGTAAACACTTCCACTGATGTCTGGCACACCGGAGTTACTGGATGTCACTGAGACCCCTGGTAGAAAAACAGTACAATTAAAACTTGAACTTTAAAAATTCAAAATAGCAACAGTGTTTTTTTTGTTTGTACCTTTCCCGGGGCCAGTAGCAGCAGATTTGGCTTGTGCCTGTGAAGAGGAGTTGTACCCTTTACTGTATTCCACTCCTGCCGGCCCTGCTGTCAGCTCTTCATACCCTGGAAAAGAAAACATCTCATCTCATCTCATCTTGTCAAACAAATCACAGTAACAACCCTGCTCGAATTGCTAGTGCTGACAGGCATTAGCATCGGTTTTTAGGAACCTGAGCTGAAGGTGTGCTGGCCATAGCCGCTGGGCTGCTGCTGTGTCTGCTGCTGGAAGGGGCTAGCCGAAGGGTTTCCCAGGCCGAGGCCCATGCTGTGCTGCTTGGCCGAAGCTGGTCCTGGCCCTCCAGGAGGAACAAACATAGTGGGGCCATATTGGAAGGTAGCAGCACTAGGTACGGCACCGGGCACTCCAGGGTAGTAAGGCAGGCCTGTGTAGCTGTAGCCTGGCGGCAGAAAGGCCTGCTGACTGCTGTGGTGCTGTGGCTGGCCCTGAGGCTGAGGCTGGGCCTGAGGAGGCTGAGGCTGCGCCTGGTTCTGTCCTTGGCTCTGAGCCTGGGGAGGCTGCGGCGCCGCCAGGCTTGTGGGGGGAGCTGGGGAGGTGGAGTCATTCCTGCCAAACTTTGTGACTTCACCTAGCAAAAACAGGAGAGAAGTCAAGTGAGAACAACCACCGGATTTTAGGATTTCAGACAAGGCCAGCCAAGAGTTAAGGTGCTTTACCTGAGTAGGGGTTGTTGGCAAGGCTCCCGTCTCTGCCGGAAAGAGTTGCTGCGGGGCCAGGGAATGTTATTCCATAGTAATCCTGCAAAGAGGGCTAAAGGAAGAGAAGAGGATCAGGAGAGGATCCACGACAACCTAAAAATCTAAACAAACACTAAAGAGATGATACACAAAAAGTTGTCCCACAAGTGTAACAATTCATCTCACCATTGGCAGTCTCGACTGGAGCATATGCAGGTCCTCATAGCCATAGATCTGCTGTGAGGCACAAAAACCCAGAAGGCTCAGTCTCACATCCTACAGAATACTGCATGTGTAAATACAAAAGCCCAAGTACACAAAAGTGACTTTAGATCTTAGAAGGTCTACTAACTGGGTAAGCAGGCAGCAGCCCCCCCGGGCCCATAATGTACTGGTTGGGCAGTAGAGGAGGCACACCCTGGGACAGGTTAGGAGGAGCTTTACCTGTTAAAACAATAACACACATTTACTTTAATGTACGTCTAAGGGCTCTAATTTGAGCCACTTAAAAAGGTGGTATCATGGAGCCAGTGGTGTAGGTGAAAACAATGCCCTTAATGCATTACCAGTGGAGGAGGAGAGCAGGGGTGTAGTCCTTGGTGCAGAGAGGTTGGATGTGGCAGTAGCTCCATTGGAGCCAAGTCCCAGCACTGTACTGCTGGTGGCGGTAGCAGCTGAGTGAAGTCCGCTCGTACCAGCAATACCGCCAACTGTGCTGCTCATGTTGTTGCCCATGCTGGGCATGTTGGACAGGTGGCTGATGCTGCTGCTACTGTTGCTGCTGTTGTGGGCTGAGTGGAGTGCTGAGGCTGTGGGTTGGGATGACGTATAAGAGCCAGATGAGGGAGCCAGAGAGCTCACATTGCTGCTGTCAACACTGGTGTACTGTAGACAAAGAAACAAAAGAAGTGGCTTGAATTGAAGTAGTTCTATTTAATTTATTCTCCAGATTTCATTTCTTAAGGCATGCTGCCTATACTGGTTATTAAACTGGAGACACCCAGATGGCAGGGGGTCCTTTACCTAGGATCCCCTCCCCAAATAATCAAGACATTTATGCTTTTAAGCCTACCTTGGCTTTATTTTTATTAGGACTTTGGCACATCAGCCTGTTATAATTCCATGTTATTAAGCTGCAGAGGAAATCACACAGAGAACAAACAGGTACTTACAGTGTGAGAGCTGGAGCCCAGAGCTGAAACTGAGGAATGACTGCTGACATGACTGCAGAGGGAAGGCACAGTGGAATGTGTGATCATTAGCAAGTGTACAAGGAGGCACTACAAGTCACAAGGTTGTTTTTTTGGTTTGGTTTGTTGTTTTTTTAAAGATGACACACCGAGAAAAAAAAAAAAAATCTTTCAACCATTTGGAGGAAACAGCAGGCAGATGGTAACAGGTACCCAAACAGTATGTATTCTCTTTCGGAGTAGGAAACACAAATGTCTAAATTAAAGCTATACTAAGTTACTGTGTGTGTTTAAGTGTGTCACCTGTTGAGGGAGTTGAGTTGGCTGACTGAGGGCAGGTCCGCTGCCAGGCCGGAGAGCGTGGTGGAGCTGTGTGGAGGCAGGGTAGACGGTAAATGGGAGGAAGGAGCTGAGGCGCCGTTGGTGCTGATGTTCATAGACGGTGACTCTGGTTTTGGTGTTGAAGAAGCTGATGAAGCTGAGACTGGGAGTACATAATCGTGTAAATAACCTGAATGAGCTTAGCCAAATGAAGAATGTTGACATTTTTAAACAGCAGCAAATATGCATTCAACCGACCAATTAATCAAAAGTAACTCACTGTCCAGAGCAGCAGAAGTCCTCACACCATTCAAACCGTTCTGGTGGTAAGAAAATATAGAGCAGCTGTGTTTTCATTCACTGATAAAAGATAAGAACGTTTACAGCATCTACAAACACACACTGTATCAACAAAACTTGAGTTCAATTCAGAGTTGACATTATTTGGCAAAACAGTGGAAATCAACCCTAAACAAATTTATCATGTTTGACAGGAAGTTAGTATGAGACTGAGCAAATGACTCATGACCTGTAATTTCTGAGTGACACTGTTTTTACAACAGGAAGTAATACTGTCTGGTTGTGTTGATGACCAATGACCTCAAAGATAGAAAATGGTCAAAGTGGAATGCAAACAGTCTACCGATTAATTTATCTCCTCTCTCCACTCAAAGATTACCACCTTTGAGGACAGACTTTGTGAACTACTGCTCATTAGTCCCTTTTACTCACCATCACTGGCCCCGTGGCCTCTTTGTTCTGAGAAAATGCCACTCTTGTGTGAGGGGGCATGGTCCCATCATAGCTCCCCCCCACCGTGGAGAAGGGAGATGAGGAAGGTACAGAGGCGGAGGTGGTTGAGGTTGTTGAAGAGGAGGAAGGAGTGTTGGTTGAGCTTGCAGTCCCTAACGATGAGGAGGTGTGACTGGGCAAAGCCACTGTGGAGGAGTGATAAACTGGCTCTGATGAGGAGAGGGGCAAAGACAGGGCCACCGAGAGAGGGCTGCCCAGTGACTCACTGCAAGGCACCAAAATGAAAAGAAGTACAGATAGGTTGACAGTTTAAAACTTTATGTACCATTTTCCATTCTGAGTCATCTATGATTAAATCCATCTTTTACACAGTATTTGACATACACAGTGTTTTGGGGATACATCTTGTTAAATGCATCGCTCTTGCATTGTTTTAGAAAGATTTAATAAGTGATCAGAGGCGGCACAGTACCTGAGCGGTTTAGAGTACAGGCTCGTCTGGCTCTGTGCCCCCGGTCCTGTTGCAGGTGGTGCTGAGGCAGGGGCCGACGTGGACTCCCTTGACGCTGCACTCACGCAATTATCCACGACTCCAAATTCTGGCAACGCCGACTCTGAGCCAAAGTCTAGCGCTCCAAACTGGAGGTTCAGTCCAGGAACATCAGCTGAGCCTGGCATCTCTACTGCAGTGGATGGGATCTTTCAGAAAGAAAGTGAAACAATCAAGTTTTAGCACCTGGATATGAAGTGTGTAAAACTGATGACTTTGGTTTGACTCAAAATTAAAATTCTAATAATAACGGCACACTTAAGGATAAAAGAATAAAAATAAAACCTCATGCGGCCCATAAGGTTCGTGAGTAACTAAATATTTATCTGAGAGCTTAAGGCCATTGCTATCTGTTTACCTTTGACGTGGGAGGTATCCTTCGTTTCTGGCCTTTGAGCTGTGCCCGTTGCTGCTGTGTCGTGCTGTTGCCCTGAGGGTCCAGCCCTGCATTCGGGGCAAGAGGTTTAGCACCAGCAGGAGCCATCACCGGGCCTGCCTGTGCTGGCGTGCTGGTGTGTTGGGGAGCAGGCGAGGCTGAAGCAGATGGTGCTTGCTGTTGCGATTGTGGACTCGTCTGACGCGCCAAAGGCAAGGAGGGGCCCGTGTGCCTCTGAACCAGCTGACTCAGCACAAGAGAAGGCTCTGGCTGCAGACCAAACTCACCTGCGGATTCACAACAACCAGAAGGAGCCGGGAACAGATTTGAAATAAGTGAATATAGATGCTTATGTAATAAACAAAAAAGAAAAAAAAAAAGAGAGCACCACTTTTCCATTTGTACACCTACGGCTGTACTGTGAGGACAGTGAGGTGGTGTTGGATTCTGAAGTCTTCATCTCCCAGCTAGAGGAGGAGGGTGGAGGTACAGGTGCTCCCAGGCCTGGCAGTCGACCAATAGAAGTGTTGCTTCCTTGGGTACTGACAGGAGGGGTTGCCTGGGATGAGGAAAGCTGACCCAAGCCAGGACCCTTCAGCTGTTCCAGTATCTGAACTCCAGGGTTGGCCTGAGTCCTTTTAGCCTGGCCCAAGTCCCCAAAACCAGCTCCCAGCACTGATGACTGGCACAGAAGAGGAGAAAACGGAGTCATCAATCTTTGTTTCTGGATCTCTGTACAACACATGGCAGATCAAAGACCATGTGACATGAGAAGGAGTGTAGAGTGTATTTTTACCAGAGCAGCATGTGCGTAGCTTGTGCTACTGGTGGCACTGCGGCTGTGCGGCTGCTGCTGGTGATGATGGGAGTTGGTAAAGACCAGACTCTGAGAGGAAGAAGAAGGTGGTTCTCTTGCTCCAACCACAGGCTTCTGCAGCAGAGAAGCGAGGTCCAGACTAACAGAAAGAGTCCATTCAGCCAATTAGAAAATATATTACAGCAACCAAAAAAAGAAGAAGAAGAAGAAGAAGCAAAAATGTAATATAACATCTCTTAACAGGAAATTCTTGACCCCCCCCCCCAAAAAAGTGTAAAATATAAAATTACGCACCTTTGCCCAGGGGTGACGTGGTTCTCAGCAGCAGGTGCACATGAGGAGGTGAACACTTTGGTCTCTGAGAGCTGCAGAAGGACACAAAGACAGACACACAATTGTTACACCGTCAAAACATACCTGCTACTACCAGTCTGTAATGTGTAACACTGTGTCAACTCACACTAACATCCTCACTCCAGTCCTCAGCTGCCCAGTCTTCCAAAGTATTCCTCCAGGCAACTAAAGGACAACCAGTAATAAGTGAGAAGTGCAGACAGAATAAGCAGGTGTACAAGAAGCAGTATGCAAACTCTGATAGGGATAACGGTCCTGTCTGCTCTGTGGGCACACACCTGGAAATATAAGCTATGAGCTGTCTGTGTGTGCTTGTGTGTTCTCTTGAGCTCACCTGTTCCATCTGTGCTGTTGTTGGTCGTCGTGTCCCAAACCTCTGTTTGTGTGGTCCCTGTCCCAGCCTCTGAGGTATAGTCAGCAGGATTGAAAGTCCTGGAGAAGATTTAAGGAGACAAATACTGAGACAGACACACAAACACACACACACACAAAAAAAGTGGTTTTCTAGTAATAGAAGTAATAGAAAATACTGCCAGATGAGAATGTGCGTAGTTAGAGGGTTTTAAAAAAAACCTTAACAACAGGCTTTTTCCCCCTCCTGGCTGCTTGGCCTTCAGATTTCTGTCAGAATGCATTTATCCTGTTAGTTTCTAAATGAAACAGTCAACTAAAAAAAAACATCTTCATTCTCATTGAAAATGTATTAATTTTCACCTAAAACTCTTTGAAGAATGAAACTGTGTGTGTGTGTGTGTGTGTGTGTGTGTGTGTGTGTGTGTGTGTGTGTGTGTGTGTGTGTGTGTGTGCGCATGTTGCCAGCATACCCCATCCCCTGGGCTGAAAACCTGCTTCCTGTTGGTGCTCTCCCTCGACCTCGAACTCCAGATCCTGTGTGATAGTCACACAAAGGTTAACAACTTACCCTCAAGTGTTCGCTATACTGACAGTGCCGTGTTGGTGCATCTGCTCACCTCTTCCACCTTTGACCCTCCGACCTCGGTCCGAGCCTTTGTCCACTGGTGTCACCTCAACACCGTTCTCCTCTGGACGTGCTATGTATGTAGAAACAAAAAAAGTGACTAACATGAACAGTAGGACAAACAATACTGAAAATTGAAAAACTGAAGTTCCTTACCCTGTCGGCTCCGACTGGCCCCCTTGCCTTTGCGGTTGCCAGTGGCACGACCCTTGCTAGCCTCCCTTTCGCCCTTCTTCTCCCTGTTCTCCTTGTTCTCCTTGCTTTCTGATGGGCCTTGTTTCTCCTTGCTTTCCCACTGATGGGCCTTTTTTTAAACAATGACACCTTAAATAAACAGTACTGGATTAATAACATAATAATAATAATAACAATAATAATAATACATTTTATTTGAAAGCACCTTTCAAAACACACAAGCAAATATAAAACAGTCTGAACACAGAAAAAACAAAGTTTAAGAGCATGGAGAAGTTAACAGAGTAATCTTGAACAGGTGGGTTTTGAATTAAACAGTATGTTTCTGATTAATAACATCGAGGGGCAATAATAATTAGTCGACTAGTCAATAATAATTAAAATCGTCGACATTTTTATTTCGAAAGCAAGCTTTGTAAGATCAAAAGACACAAGTAGTAGTAAATAATGAGCTGAAACAGAAGATGGCAGCACTGCATGTGTAAGGATGCAAGCATAAAAGAAGAAGGTGTCCCAGAATTCATATGAAACAATGGCACAATAATAATTTTTGGGGTCAAAAATAAAGTTTAACATATTTTCAGCATGGAGTGTAACCTCAAATATCTGCTCAGTTTATCAAGACATCACATATTTTCAAAAGCACTCCGATGTTTTCGGAGGTTACCATCTTAATATAAGAATAACAGGTTTGGGTTTTTTGGCTGAGAAAAGTTATAGAGGGTGGACTTAAAACAGGGAAAGAAGTGATGTTTCTGAGGTCAGGGCATGTAAGGAATTTAAAAGTCGAGGGCAGAGCAACTAAAAGTTATATAAGAGGAGATGCCCTGCCGTCCATGGTAGTAATAAGACGAAATGAAGGAACAGAAAGAAGAAGAGAAGAGGAGGATCTGAGGCACCGGGATGGGATGGAGATCTGTACCAAATCAAAGAGATATGGTGGGGTAAAACAAGATACCAGCACTGAAGCATTCAATAGCAGCTTTAATTTAAAAGGAAAAAGGAAAAAAACAAAACAAACAAAAGACACTGAATAACATTTTATCTGTGATTGCAGCTGCAGACAGCAGCAATTATTATTGTGAATAAACTGAAGGGTATTTTACATCCTTTTCCAATGAGCTACTGATGACAGACTGCCCAATTTAAAAGGTAACTCCTAGGTAGTGTTTTCAATGGAGGTTTTAGGTATTTTAACCAGCTCTTTAACCAGCTGCTTACAGCCCTCCTTCACCACCACTTAACTGCATTAGTAATCTCAATCCCTTCTTGTTCTTCCCGTCAAATGGAGTGCAGTTAGCGAGTGCTCCGGCTATGCCTGGTTAAACTGTTTGTTTACTTTTGAGTCACACATGCCTTCTTAGCTTGATTCTACTCAATGGTATGTTTTTGCTTCAAGTGGTGAAACAAGTTTGTTGTTCGCACCTTTAGCAGGAACAGTTTTTTCTTGAGTATTTGCCAAAGCATTGTGCTTTGTCGGAAGTTACCAAAGTAGCTCCCTTTCTTACTAAAAGCTTCTCACTGTCAGACATGTTTAAGCTTGTCTGCTTGTCCATGCTGGGAAACCTAAGTCACTGCGTCCTCATATCACTGGTACCGTGATATGGTACTTTTATCGTATTATAGCAGATGATATGATATGCCACGGCCCTAATGGTAACCCAACATGAACTTGTGTATTTTGTTCCAAGACATGCCACGTCAGATATTAGAGGGCACTGAAAAACATGAAAAAGAAAGCTGCGATGTTGGCGATTTTTGACCAACCTATGCTGTGACGTGTAAATAAATACAATAAATACCAGAAAAATTTTCCTTATTGTGCAACTACTCCTAAAGCATAAGAAAAATGTTTCAGAAGCATCCCTTTCTTTATGACATAGTGGACAGTACAGGTTTCAGATTACATAACAATGATAGCATTACAATAGAGACTTCCAGGGAAGACGGAAAACTATTTGCTATTTTTGGGCTTCCATGAAAGCAAAAACAATACTGATAGTCAAGCCTTACAGTCTTTCCTCAACATCTGAGCCAGCTGGTATTTTTCAAAACTGCTGAGACGTTCAGACACAACACCCAAGTGCTTACCAGGCATTTAGTGGCCTGTTTGACCTTGCGCTCGGAACAGAAGACCGAGGAAAATTTTGTACAACAGTTCATGATAAAAAAAAAAGTCACACAAGTACTCACAGGGACACAGCGCAGCTTAGAGACTGATTTTAGTGGATATGTGCATATCTGACAGAGCTGAGATGACACTACTTAAATTCTATTTTAACCAATAAGGTTCTCTTCAAATCCAGAGCAATGGCTCACACTCCACTTTAAGAGTACATGAAAATTTGAAAGTGACAGTACTGAACATTTTACTATACGGCCTGAGTATACACAATGATAGCAGTTAGCAAACCCTGATGATACCATTAAATGACACCAGCATTTTACATGTTTCATTTGTTTTAAAGTTTCAGCAACTTGTTCTCAACAAAAGAAAAAAAAATACACATCTCAAAAACCATCAAACAGAGGCTGTTATGAACAGTCAAAAGCAGATTAAAGGCTCTATATGTGTACTTTGCATTTATTCTGTTTGATTTCACCTAAAGTTGTCATTTACCATGTCTGTGTTGCTCTCCAGGAGGAAGTTGATGGCTCTGCTGACATCCTCATTGCAATCATGGAGCGCAACCATGCACTCATCCTGGTTTTTCCCCGTCACTTCCATCAGCTTGGTTAAAAAAGAAAAAAGAAAACATTAGAAAACAAGATTAGAAATGTCAAATGATAAAAACAAAATGCACAATGTAGATTAACGGAAGAACATAACAACATGGCCTGATTCTCCCTAAGAGTCTGACATAAGCCCCACACAGTCTGACAACTACTTAAGGGTCACTAACCTGGTTAACTTTGCCCTCAAAGTCAGCATCATTCTTGTCATAGATCATCTGAGCAAGCCGGATCTGCTCAGCAGTAGCCTGTAACACAGAAACAATTGGACAGCTTTTACCAAGAGAAAAATGAGGAATAAAGTATGTGAAATGTAAAGAGAATGATTTCAAATGTTTGGTTTATTTTGAATTGTCTGAAATCACTTTATATTGTCACAATATAAAGTAAATGATTGTGAAGCTGCAATCAAAACAAAAGAAAATACTTTTCAGTACTGATCGTCAGATAAATTGCTTGTCACAGTTGCGTTGGGGTTTGTTTGGTTTTTTTTGCTTTTTTCTCTTAAAATGTCAGCATTTCAAAGAACTGTGGTTTTAGGTATGCAGTGGCTCACCTGTATTTGTTTCTGTGGTTGTGATGTGTGAGCGGAAGCTGGCAGCGCTTTTTCCCGAGGGCCCCGGGCCTTGTCGCCGCCCAGCGAGCTCATCATATACAGTATATACAAAACTCTGTATGTACAAAATAGAAAAATCTGCAGAAGGAAAACACAACATGTGTTGATGAGTGAACGGAAAGGAAAATAACACTGCAGTTACTGTGCTGCTAGAATAGAGTGTCAGTGTTTGTTTTTATTTTTATTTTATTTTATTTTTCTTGAATAAGTCTGAATGCCAAAAGTATGTACTCTAAGCCTTATTGGACAAATATGAATACTCCCCTTATGGAGGCTGTAAGCCCCACAGTTGGCCTGGTGACGCAACAGCTTTGCTGAAAATCTGGGTCAAGGAGGGAAAGCAACCCAGTGTCCTCTTACAAACAGCACAGAACTCTGTGCGTGCGAGGCAGAACAAACACTACACACCCTGACCCCACACCCCTTGCTTTTCTAGACAGTTTAAAGCAAATTTGTTGTACACACTCCAAGCACCAAACTTCTGCAGTGAAATACTGAATTCTTCTCTATACTTCTATAGTCCTGTGCAATATAGATCTTGTTTTACATTGGCACCAGCTAACATGTTTTTAAAAGCAGTTAGTAAACACTATCAGAACCACTTCCACAAGGAGGGCTTTATTTACCCATAAGCATACGGCCAATGTGACTTCTCAGTACTCTGTACTGCAACGTTTACCAGTGAATTTTCACTACAGTGTCCATCATAAGGACAACTACAGATGTTCCCACTCACCCATTTGTTTTATGTCAGAGAACAATAGCAAGTGCCTGAATGACGTTTGCAAATACAAAGCTGCCATTGGCTACTGGACTGAACAAAGCTTAATGCACAAGGACGACCAAGCTTCGAAAGGAATTTTAGCTTTTAAAAAAGCAAGAAAAAATAAATATATTATGCCTTTGGGAATATATGAAGTATACATAATAAAAATATTTAATAAAAAATATATAATAAAAATATTACTACATCGTAATTACGGGTATCGACAGCCATGGCCACAAACGATAACAAAACAATAATCCACTAACAGTATTTCGCAATTCCTACTATATTTATGTTGGCAACCAGAAATATCAAATCAGAGACAAGTTCCACGAAGCCCCATGTTTATATACATTAACTTATATCTGTTTACAAATATCTAAATTATATTTATCTACAGGTTATTATTCCAGTAACGAAGGAAGCAGAGGGTTGTTTTGAACCAATGCTAACATTAGCCCGCTGCTGTTACTTATATTTCGAGTTTAACAATGACACACTTTGCTAAAGGCTAACATCCCATATCGCTCTTTGAAAAATAAATCAGATTAACGTAGCATCGTTTTAGATTGAATACTGACCGACTTTGTGCCTTTGGTGTTATGGTCCCCTTTGTCCTCGCTAGCAAGAACCGAAGTTAGCTACCAGCTTGCTAACGCTGAGACCGTAGCGTCGATAGTGAACAAACGATGCAGTGGGATCGCGGATAGCTAACGATGCTATCTAAATCTGGTCCAAGTTGATAGCCAACGGCGGTCTAACTGGCTTCTTTAAGCTTTATAGGCATTTAAAGGTCCACACAGCCATGTTATGACAGTTGCCTTTAAACCAGACGTGCCGCAAACATGTAAACTAGACGCTAACCAAGCTAACAACAAAGGTACACGAAATCTAAAGCAAAGGCCTCGTAGCGAAGCACAATCCCATCCCGACATTGCTCGCCGGGAAACAAGACAACAGAAAAATTGCGAAAAACCATCCTTCACAACCTCGAGAAAGCGAAGCAGAAAAGCCAGCGACCCGGTGCTTCACCAAAAAAAGACAATAAGCACGTAATTCAAATACCCGAAAACACACAAACTTAAGTTGAAAAACGCAAGAAAATATGTTTTTATTACCTGCTAACACGCTTCACTCGGCCAGCAGCAGACAAGATGATCACGTGACGCGTGGTGCCGCGGTGGATGCTCATCTCTCGTCTCCAGGTCACAACTAAACTTCTCAGGTTTTACTGGATTTTTAATCGTGTTCTGCTTTTTGAAGACGCACACAGTTACGTATATCAGATAATGATATGATAATGTACATAAGTGCAGTGATATTTGCCAGTCGCCTACATGTTTGAGATATTTGTTTATAAGGCATTAATCTCGCCAGTGTCAAGTTTACATTATTAAGCTATAACTGAGCGAAAGTACTTTCACGTTTCTTACATCTCTTCACTGTGTTTCTTTGACTTTGATTTCTCTCCCTGACTTATTATCTGGGAAATTTTCAACTTGCCATTTTTCACAGAGTTAACGTCATCTCTCATTTTTCAGCTAATGTGGAGGCAGAATTCATCCATATGCGCATTTACGCACTGTGTCATGTACGCAAAGTGTTCCTCTTTGCAATGCTATCTAATAAAGTTAGATTCAGATATCATTCTAGACATACTGTAGATCTTTTTTAGCTCCATTAATTACAGCATTTTGACAGACATTTTACTGCTGCTATAGATGAGAGAAAAGAAGAAAGCAAACTACACGAAAGTGATTTGGGGTGTTTTGTACTGAGCTGTATGACTTCACTTATGTTCAATATGGAGCGATTTCTGACTGAAAATCTTAAACAGTGCAAATCTTACAAATACACATGAACTGTAAAAATAACTATTACCGGCGCGGACACAGCAGGTATTTTGGTGGTTGGCTTTATTGTATATGTAATTGTAAGAGTTTCCCTTTTACGGCACAGAAATTTGAGAAGAAAATATTTAAATGAATCACACAACCCTTATTTACTGGTTTGCTGCACACTGCCTAACACTCAATTTAACGCTGAAAGAAGCAGATGTTACTTTGTTTGTGATATTCGTCAAAGCTTGAGAGTTCATTTCTTTTTAATGAGAGGGAGAAATGTTATCAGAGTGCGTATTGTGACAGGTTATATGCTGTGAGCGCAGTGCTAAACCTTTGCTCTGTCCTGTAACACTTCACCCAGTCCTCACGCTGAGTGTTTACAGCTGTCTCCCTTTCTGCCCTTCATTAATAATACCCGTAGGTTACTTTAGCCTGTTTACTTTAGTTCTCGCCTACTTTAGTTCAGAATGAAAACGTGTATGCATGTCTCAGGAGTGCGCACAAAGAGCGATTTACATGTACTTTGTTGTTGTTGTTTGCTTTTTTTTACTTCTCTCTGTCACACCCATAAATACCATGAATCCGTCAAAATAAAGCAAATATAGCAAAGTGTGACTGTGTTAGTGTGTTGGATTAATATATCACTCTTAAAATATGCAAAATTGACTATAAGTTCCATCAGCCTCACATAGCCTGTAGAAAAACAAGAGCATTGTGTATTTACGCACAGTAACAGTATTTTCGTTAACATACGGGGGCTCAGGATCTGAGGGTAAATAATCCCCCCCATATGAACATGTCCATTCTTCATTGGTGACTCTCTCAAGTTCCTCCTGATTTGCCGGTCTTCTGGCATGGACCTTGGTCTTAAGTTCATCACACGTATTCCTTCTATCTCGACGAGATTCCTAGTTCCAGACTGACTAAAGCATCTCCCCATCATATTACTCCCACCATTGTGTTTCACTGTGGGGACGGTGTTCTTTGGGTTGCTTGCGTCCCCTTCTTTCTCTAAACATCAGCAGCATTTCCTTGGCCAAAGGACACACTCCAGTATGCATAATCTTTCTCTAGATTGACCTTAGCATACTTGAGTCTGGTTTGAAGGTGTCTCACCTGCAGAAGTGGAGTTTTTCTTGGTCTGCAACGGCGCAGTCCAGTCCTGTGCAGGGTTCTAGTGATGGTTTTCCTTAAAGCTACAATTCCTGACTTGGCTAAGTGACTCTGGAGTAAAGGTAAGAAAGATGCTAAAACTTAATGTAAAGTGAATAACTGGAAAAAATGTCAAATACATATAGGAGCCTTTATTTCACAATCATAACAACAAATGAACATCCATTAGTGGCTCCTTTTAACTTTGTTTTTAATTTAGCTTTACTGTCTTGATGGAATTAGCCACAGATGCACAATCATGATAACAATGGCAAACCATTGCTATACCTACCTGGACCATAGAGCAGTTGCTGCTGCTTCTTCAGTGGTGAAAAATAACTGTTTTGGCTTGGCTGGAGTCTGCTGGAGTATAAAACTGTGAAAATGAAAACTGTTGAATGTTGGAAAAACTGAAAAGCCAGCGCTCATGTATGAGGATTCTATAAAGCTTCGCCAATACTTCCAGGGTTAAGAGTCAAGTTACAGGAATAAGAACAAGACAGCCATACTTGAGGCTTCTCTTGAATATTATAGTGAAATCTGCACAACAATCCCGTCTGGAATGGAAAACATCCATTTTGCATCATCCTTCATCATCTCTGCCTGCATTACTACATGTTTTTATTTAACCACCAACTGCAACCTAGATAATGTCCTTGAACACTATCACAAGCAAACAAGTCTCTAACAGCTGACAAGAGTGCCACCTGGTGTGGTTCTTTGCTGCTGTCGCCCATCGTTTTCTAGGTGTGACATTATTTCAATCAGAGATGCTCTTCTGCATATACTTTCCTGTTCTTGTACTTTCTTCATTTTGCCATTTATCATGCCACAGAAATAGGATGAGTAAACACTAATGCATGTATTTCATAAAAAAAATCAAGGTAAATGATTAAAGTGAGTCTTTTCTTGAATTTTTATTTTCTAATAAAGGTGATTTATTCTTGAATGAAACCACTAGCACCCTTATCTGTCTGTATCATCTTAACAGAGGGAGTCACGTTCAGTAAAGCTCAGTTTAACTTGTTCTGCTTTTCTTGCTTATTGCTATCAACATGATCAGCATGACTGGTTGACATAGCTTTAAGCAAATACTTCACATGACTGAACTTTCTTATACACTTAACACATTATGCAGAGAGGCAGAGATATGTAGAAATATGATTAACTGTGTTTAGTGATCTCCCCACCCTTTGTTCACAAGGATGAAGAAACATGTTGGGGATTATAGAGGAAATTAAAAGAACAAAAGAAAAGTATAAGGGAAAGGTAGAAGGGCAAAAGAGGGCGAAGAAAGGAATAAAAAGAAGTAGAGGGGGGGAAAAACAACAATCCCCTATGAGTAAGCAGTAGGCAAGAGAGGGAAGGAAAAACTTACATTTTTCAAAGAAAACAAAAGAAAACAAAGGGAGACAGGATGGAGAGGGGAAAAAGGTTAAAAAAGGAGGAGTGGAGGAGGATGGGAGGAAGGAGAAGAAGAGAAAGGGTAAATGGAGGAAGAGGAGGCTACTCTTGTCCAGACTGAACTGAAGAAGCAGCAAAGTGCTTTTTATCATTTTCAAGCACAGTTCTTGTGGATCTTTTGTCTGTGCTTCAACATTTTTTATCTTCACGCTTTTTCATTTTTTTTTATGTTGCTCTTACTTTGGTTGCTTTGTGCATGTCTTCATATCTCTGTTGTACGTTTTTACAGATGGCTTGTAACTCCTGCTTCCTCCTCTCCATTTCTCCAAGTGTACACTGAGCATCTTTAAGTGTTTTTGCCCATCCTCACTTCTCCTGCATTTCAGTGTTTCTGTCTTGTACTTTGTTATACAGTCCTTGGATCCTTCAGGTGTTCTTTCTGTTCCTTGATTTCAATGTTTTTGTCCTCAACTTCTTTGTAAAATACTTGCAAATCTGTATTTTTCTTCTTAAAATCTTGGAGAATATTTTGCATCTCTTTGCATTTCTTCCTGTTGTTCCAAGCATGTCTGTACTTAGGTGCAGTGCTTCATTAATCATTACTTGCAACTCTTTTAGTTTTTTCTCTTTCTTGGAGCTTGCACTGGATTTCCTTGTTTTGCTTCATTTCTGCTCTTCGAGCTTGTGTTGCATATCCTCTATAACTGCTTGGTCCTGTTGGTTCTTCTCCCCAAAACTCATGAGTTCATTGAGATTTCAGGTTTTAAATTTCAGTTTCTATCAGAAGTTCTCCTTTTTGTGTTTTGTGCTGGCACAAACAAGTTACTAAATATTGTCACTAAATCTCACGATGAGTTCTGATTGTTTTTATCTTTAACTTGTTTTGCTGCAGTAAGTGACCTTTCTGCACCCTTTATGTCAAGAGGAAATCCTCTGGGTACTTATATCAAATACACCCACCCCCCAAAACACAAAAGCACATTACATCAATATACATCCTATTTTTTTTTATTATTTATTCATTTTAAAGATTTAATAGCTTGTTTTCCCGAAATGTTTATATCTTACAATATCCTGAAATTCAGCCATTTGTAAAAACATTCATGAGGTGTGTATATATTTAAAAAAAAAAAAAAAAAAAAAAGGGGGGGGGGGCACCAAGTAGACACGTCAATCCACACACTTTCTCAGACATGTACATAAAAATGTATGCAATTGTCCTTATGTATTTTACACATACATATACACGTTTATATATAAAATACACTTCAAAAGTGTTGGTTATTTGTTCAATTGGTCGTAATTAGGATTTTCTTTTTTTGTCAATCATTATCATGAAAACTAGAGAAAAGTTCCATGTAGAACAGGAAAACTATGATTGCCTGTGGCAGTCTTTCACAGAAAGACTTGAAGGCAAAAACTCAACTCAAGCCTACCCTGCCTCTACCAAACAAAAAAAGAAGAGCAGATTCATCTGCTCCTCAGTACAAAACAAAAATAATAAGAGGAAATAAAAGTTTTACAACTGACAACAACTGTATGTGCCTGCAGCATTTAACTCCAGGGTACAGCCCAAATTCTCATTAGCTTTCCTTGCATCCTCATAGCTGGACGGCTGAGAAGACCAAACTGAGCTACTACAGAGCTACTTCCCAGTTCTTGGAGGAGCCCTAGAATCACATGAGGTTTGAGTTCACTCATTAAAGGCTCCTCTGTCTATTAATCATCATACTGGATGATATTTAACTCGCTACCAAAACCTATAATCTTAGAGTAAACTCTCTAGTAACACAAGAGTGATTACACATTAAGATTTGTACAATTTTGATCAAAGGGAGTGGAAAAGGGGGGGGGGAATCAACACACCTTTAAAAGAAGCAGATATAAACAAAACAGAACCAAAAAAAAAAAAAAAAAAAACAGAAGAGGAAAAATAAATACAAAGCAAACCAGAATATCAGCAGGGATGTGCCGGTCTAATCACACAGTCCAAAAAATTAAATATGCCCTTTTTTTTTCCCCTAACAGAACAACACTGCATTCAGCAAGCTTCAACATATCTCCTTTACATCATCTCAGCGAGGATAAGATGAGCACACAATCCCACTTTGATTGGATCCTTCTTTTATACTTCTGACTGGAGAAGTTCTTTGTGATTGTTGTGGGCTGTTCCGACATCAAACAGTTCTCTAGTTCAGTCCATTTAAATGAATAGTCTCTCCAACCCTTCACCCTCTCTCTTATTGCGGTCTGTTTAAAGACATGGTCATTTTTCACAGAGAAAGTGGTAAATGCCATCTGTATGTACAAAAACAAACCAGCAAAAGACCACAGCCTAATCCCTGCAGGTTGAATGTAAATCTTTTAGAGGATGAGAACTTTATTCTTAATGTTTTCCAGAACTCTTCTGACGTCCTCAGTGGCAGACCTTGCAGCAATTGAAAATTAGTAATAGTCTGTACATTTTTATATATATATTTATATTAAAAAAACCCCAAAAGAATAACAAATAACAAAAAAAAAAGTAGCTGAAGTGCAAAGGAATCGTTTAAGGAGAAAGAACGGTGGAATGGTGGACAAATATACACAACAATAATACTGAAAGCCGTGATACAATGAAGAAAATATCATGCTCCTGAGTCCAAGTGTGAGCAAAACAGAGTGACAAAAGGTACACCGAAAACAGAGAAGGTTGGAAGTTGAAGAGGGATGGAGGGACTGGATGAGTAAAGATCTGGACGAAGATGTAGTGACAAAGTGATGGGGGAGAAGAAGAGGCTAGCTCCACAATCCTGCGTAGTTGCCGTGCAGGCCGGAACAGAGCGGTCCACCTGCTACAAACAGCTTGGTGCCAGAGTCATCATAGCAGTGGGTGTACACTGCATTGGGGAAGGAATGAATGTCTGAGAAGTAACTCCTCCACGTCTCATCGTGATTCTGAAAGGAATACTAGAGGGTAAGTGGACAAAGACATTGCACATGTACACCAACTACAGTTTGACTGACCACAGTTCACTGCTTGATTTGAAAAAAACAAAACAAAAAACTGCATACCAGCCAGCCTTTTCCTGTAGTGAGCTTGAGGATGCCATCTCCAGGGCACTTCCGATACCCTCCGTTTGGATTAAAAGGGTTCTCCAGGAATCTCTGAGCCCGGATGTCATAGAAGAGAAGAGAACCTTGGCCAGTACCCACAGTTACGATGTGCTCATAGAAACTCACTGAACGGATGCCTGCACAGACAGAAAGACATGCCAATGTAAAGCTACACAGTCAACATCTACCCTCCCACCGTTTGAGCTTTCCACCTTGTCTGTCTGAATCCTCTGGAACTCTGCATTCATTTCTAACCAGAGTACTTGACAAGTTTTATATCATGATGAAAAATACAGACACTGCAGTTGTTATGGATATGTTTGACACACTGGCAGGCAATCATCATCTAAACTTCATACTCAGCAAGTATGAAGGTGACTTATATAAACTAACTTAAACCAGTAAGACATCCCAGTAGTAGTGGTACCAGGTCAATCTCACACACACACAGTCCAAAGACGTGCATGCTATGTTAACTTGTGATTCTACATTGGCTGCAAGTGAAAATGCAAAGTAAACAAGTTTGATTTTTTTTCCCCCCCAGCTGTCGAAGACTAGTGTTAGTTGCATTGACCAACAAGTTTCCCGGAGACTGAGTGTGGAATGCCCTCTGCCCTTTTGGCCACCTCTTTCAATTGCAAGGTTTGCAAATACCTGCCATCTATTTTATAAACACAGACAGGTTGCCAACATACTGCAATCAGTCTGAGTCAGTCAGTCTGCATCACTGAACGCAACTCATCTGTGACATGTCTCTTTGTAAAAGGGGACTCACCTCAACTGGTTGCTAACTGGTGGTATTCGGGATACATTTATATATAAAGGCAAGGCTGCTGAGCACTGTCATTTTGTGATTAAAGCCCATTCTTACAGTAAGCATGTCATTACTTGTGGAGGAATTTATCAATTTCGGTTTCAAATCTGAAGTTCTGGCTCCCCTCTGAGTGCTAGCAGTTAGAGTGAATTTCTGTGTATGCATACAGCAACAGATGCTGATGGACGATTTCTGCCTATCGAATCACAACCTGATCATCACAGACTTCCACTTAGTTCCATTTTATTTCCGTGCTGATGCACCACAGTCACTTTCAAGACAGCCACAGACTTTATGCCGTTGTGGCTGAGTTTGTTCCACATGGTCATAGTGATTTTGGTCATGCTGGGGTCTCCAACCTCTTTTTTTCCTACTGTTACTGTAGCATAAGTGCACAGAATGAAGTGTTGTAGAAATATTTATGTGTGAAAAATAGTTTGTCAAGTATTTTGAGTAAACAGTCAGGCTGATAAAATGCTAAATCAAGTTCACGCCACTGTAAATTTATTGCCGCCAATATGGAAAATATGTTAAATCACAACTTTACTATTCACAGTGCCAGGATGACATTTTCTAACCTGACTGAAAGCACACTTAGTTGTACAACAACATGCAACATATAAATAACCTTAGTCAGCATTTTAGATAGCTCAACTAATCTTTGATTGTATTACTGGCTCACTTCAAAAGCCAACAGGTGACTTACCACTTCCTCTCTCTCTTGAACTAACTGACTTGATGCTGTGTGTAGGTTGCCGTGGATCCAGAAAAGAAACATGGGCCTGAGAGCCTACAGCATACACTGACCAGTCCTGTCCATATGCCAGGCACACATTTTCTTTGCAATGAGGCAGCTTGGTGGACAATATCTAGAGAAACCAACACAGACTGTTAACACTGAAGAAACTGAATTACAAAATCCTAGCATTTTTAGAGAACTATTTATCATTTTGATCGCATATTAAAAATAACTAGCACTCTGTTGGAAAAAAATTACCAATACATAAAACTATGATTTGTCAATCTATGTATTGTACCTTGCACAAGTTATGCTCAGCTTTCCAGAGGTGGAAATAGCCATCCAAGGAAACGGCACCCAGTTCCTGGAAAAAAGAAAAAGAGGAAATCCAAAAGGAAAAGGCAGGTCATAATTGGCTTAGGTCTAGAAAAACTGACACTCTCCTGAAGGCTTCAGAATTCTAAGAGCTGTCAGTCTTCCTTTCATAAATGACTACCCTGACTTAGCGATGGGTAAATTGGTTTACCGTTTTAGATGCCATTAGATACTGTTTTGAGATGCAATTTGACAAACTCAACCTCAGATTCAAGTTTATTTATTAACCTAAATAACCTTAAAGTCCACAAAGAAAAGAAATTGTTTGGTGATGTGAGGCTGAGAGAACAAGATAAATCTATACTACATTTAAAAATTTAGAGCAAAGGCGTTTCATGAAATATTTTTAACTTTTAAGGAAAGATAATTGTTAGGTTAGCTAAAATTATAGCCATTATAAACAATATATAAAAGTTTGGTGCATCCAATCTTTTGTCGTTCTAAAGAGCAAATCCAGCAAAAGGAGACTTTGTTGCACACAGCATTAGTCGTGTAGGCGAGTCTTACTTTATGGTTGTTATTGAAGGCCAGAGCACGGACTTTACAGTTGTATGGGTTGGTGTATTCCTTGGGGATGTCCTTGAGGGCACGGTGGGAGATGTGGGCATAGGAGGGCACTGACGCCTCATATTGACTTCTCTCAGCCTGGCTCATTACTTCTTCTGTAACCTCCCACAGTCCCATGGAGCCATCTCTGGACCCTACAGATTAAAACACAAACAGAGCTCATGCCTATTATTGCCTAGACTACTGACCTACTACACACACACACACACACACACACACACACACACACACACACACACACACACACACACACACACACACACACACACACACACACACACACACACACACACACACACACACACACACACACACACACACACACACACACACAATCCCAGTATGCCCCTACCTGTCACGTCACACAGAGTAAACTGATTAATAGCCGTGTTCCCTCCCATGTGAATCGTGCTAACTCACCAGAAACTGCCATGTTGTCACTGATCCATGCTATTGAGAATATCCAGTCATTGTGACCGTCCTGGAAAAAAACAACAAAAAACAAACAGCTACAATGTCAAAGATATACAAGCTTGTACGTTTCAGGCTGGATTTCCAAATAAATACTGCTGCAGTATTAGCAAAACATTATTTCAGCATTTCATTCTTCTGTGTCTGAAGAAAAGAGAACCTTAGGGAACCTGCAAGGTTTGAAGTGAAAAGCTTACAGTTAGCATGTCACAATACTCAGGCACAGGCTGTTAGCATTCAAATACACACTTAAAATTACTTACTAATCAGTGTATAGTGAACAGTGTATAGTGTATAGTGAACTGTATATTGAGCGCAACATTTTTACATTGCCTTCTAAAATTATTTTGAGTATATTATGCTCACTTGGCCACCAGTACACCTGTTTAACTGCTTGTTAAGACAAATATCTAATCAACCTCTCCCATGACAGCAACCATGTGGATGTGGTCATGCACACATGGTCAAGACGATCTGCTAAAGATCAAACAGAGTATCAAATGAAAGGTGATTTCAGTGACTTTGAACACGGCATGGTTGTTGGCGCCAAGCTGCCTAGGCTGAGTAGTTCAGAAACTGCTGATCTACTGGGATTTTCCCACAAAACCAGCTCTGGGGTTTACTGAGAATGATCTAAAATAGAGAAAATATCCAGTGAGCAACATTTCTCTGGGTGAAAATAGCTTGTTCATAACAAAAGAAAATCGCCACACTGCTTCAACCTGATTAGAAAAAAGAAAATTGAAGAAGAAAAAAACAAAACAAATAAAACATTGCCTAGTCTTATACGCTTTGGTTTCTGCTATAACATTCAGATGCAGATGGAAAAATGAGAATTTTCTAGTAAAGATCAAGCATGAATCCATCCTGCCTTGTATGAATGCTTTCGGGTGCTGGTGATCATATTATTGTGGTGTTGAATATTTTTTTGTCACTCTTTGGGCCTCTTAGTACCAATTAAGCATTGTTTAAATGCAACATCCTATCCGAGTACTGTTGCTGACCTTTTATGACCACAGTGTGCCCATCAGCTGATGGCTGCTTCCAGCAGAATAATGTGCCATGCCCCAAAGCTTAAATCATCTCACGTTGGTTTCTTAAACATAACAATGAGTTCACTGTACTAAAACGGATTGAGATCTGGTGACTGTGGAGCCACAGTCATCAGATCTCAATCCAATAGAGCACCTTCGGGATGTGGTGGATCAGCAGATTCGTATCATGTCAATATGCACAGCAAGGATCTGTAAGGAATATTTCTAGCACATAGTTAAACTTGTGCCTCAAAGAAATAAAGCAGTTCTGAAGGGCAAAAACGGGTCCCAACCTAGCAGTGCTTCACAAAAAGTAGCACATTACTAGTTGTCAGTATCCTGGCATTGCATACCATCGGTCACTGTGCCAAAGGAAACATGACAAACTGACAATAGCAATTGTGCAGCAGACATAATTGTGCTGCAATTAACAATGAAGAGACAATGATCAGTGTAGTGACAAGATATATTTTTCATTTTGTTAAATAGCTCACTATACATTCCTCTACATACGACTGCCTGTATATAAAGTATTTAATCAGTAAATTGTTTTAGTCTTACATAAGCTGTAACATGTTATGTTGGCTTCATGTTTTAAAAAGATATGATGATCAGACAGACTGTCACTTCATTAGACTATATTCATTCATTCAGACATTGTAACACCTAATTCTATATAGTTTTAATGGCCAAAACAAAAATGTCCATTAAAGTTCTAACTATTTTTCTCACCATTTCTTTAGAATCTACATCTGTAGCTTAATGACTGCTATGACATGCCTGCCAATCAACACAGAAAACCATCTGTCAACACAATCCCAGACCTACTTGATTTATTGGCATCTCAAAAGACACTACGTGATCACACCTCTGCAGTCTTTGAAATGAGTATGAATGAGCAGAGTGGCATTACAAAACACTGGATTAGGGCTGGGCGATATGACCCAAAATTCATATCTCGATATTTTTTAGCTGGATGGCGATATAAGATATATATCTCGATATTTTTTTTAAAGCCATAAAGTAAGAACAAATAGAGAGTTCTTAGTCAAAGCTGTGTCCCAGATGTCACACAGGCACTTTTATTAACATACAATGCAGATGTACATGAAAAAATTACTCAAAAATAAATTATGAGCATTTATTAAATAATAATGCTCCATAAATAAAATAAAACAATGTTGTTTTTGTGCATAACAAAAAGCTCACAATTGTGCAGTCAAAATGTAAACTAAAAGACGCTGAGCATAATAACAAAGACAGATTTCACAGCTGCTCTATTCCCAAGTTCTACTGCGTGACTGACAGCCTTGAGTTTGAAATCCGCTTCGTAACCATGTCTCTTAACAGGTGCCATTTATGGTCCTTATACACACACACGCAATACGGTAAGTACGTATCACTCCGCGAGGCTCCTCGGTAGCCGTAATGCTCCGACAATCCATCAAGCGGTGCAGGTCCGTAGCTTACCAAAGTCGTACTAAAACATTTATTGACAGATTGCTGAGCGCTGTGTACCACATAAAATCGGTTTGTGGTCAGTAAGCACAACCAGAATTCATACATAAGGCGCGCAGTCAACTTTTGAGAAAATGAAAGGATTTTAGGCTGTGCAGCCCCTGTGGGCTGCATGGCGTTAGCGTGGTTAGCTCGTTAGCGCGGTTAGCTTGCTAACACGTTGACGCCGTCCAGTCCCACGCACGGGGCAATGCACGGTAACTCGTTAACGGAGATTTGCTGTGTCCATCTTGTCGTTGCCTGCAGGTGAAGCGATGGGGGAGGAGGGGGAGTTGTGTTCAGTGAAGGAGAGAGGCGAGGCAGAGTAACGTTGCGTAGAGACAAAAGCGGATGAAAGAGAGGCAAACTTACGGCTCCGCAAGTATAGTTATAACGTAACATATACTATATCGATATAAACAATATTGTCACATCTTATATGTCGTATAAAAATACATCGATATTTTTAAAAAACTCGATATATTGCCCAGCCCTACACTGGATTTAAAAGGGGAAGCTTAATGCAATTATGTGTATCCAGTGATGCTTGTTTCCTCTAATGAACCTTTTATTTTACAGTGACTTCACTCCATTTGTGTGGAGAGGGTACCATGCAGAGTGGAGCAGACATGGAGAAGGAAAACAGCATTACTGTCATTACAATGACTACTCATTATACTACTGAATAAGGGGAATTAAACCATCCCAGCAATTCTGAATGCCTAAAATCCCTAGAACTGTTTAATGAATGTTGTCTGGTACATGGAAAGTTTGATATCATTTCTAAAGCAGGAAAAAGTGGATTAATCACTATTATCAATAACCAAATGTCAGGAAACAACCAAACAGTTCAAACTACTTACATCGCCAACACAAACAGGGTCTAGTGTAGGGAGTTGGTAGATGGCCAGGCTGTTAGGATTGTCTCCTCCTGTGGCAAGCAGTGTCCTCGAGGGGTTGAGTTCAATAGCGTGGATCCCACAGCCTTGCTGGTCCAACCGGGTATGGGAGATTTCTGTTAAGTGATAATTGCGACCAGGCACCACTGGACCCACCTCCCCAGAGCCTCCATCATGACACTCTCTGTCTTTCAGCATGGGAATGCGTGTGATCTGTCCTGTCAGTACATCAACTACGAAAAGCTGAAAGTATATGAAGAAAATACAGCTAGTTGGCCAAAAATGTGTGAGGACAATTGAAAAAATTCTGACTAAGCTCACTCAAGAATGTTTACTTGATTTAGAGCTGATTTAAGATCGATCTTTATCTCTTTATAATGAAATTAAATTAGGTCATGTAAACCTACTGATTAAATAGAATTTCTGGCAAACATTATTATAACATATGGAAAAGCCTAACTAGCTAATACAGATCACAAATAAAAGGGCATCTTACCGTGTTGCATTTTGTCCCACACACCACCTGCCGATGATTGAGCCACTGTGAGGCAAACACTTTGTTGAGCCGCCCAAGAGAAAACTCCCTCTCCTTAAGAATGCCGGGGAGCCTGCCGGCTGCAAAGCCACGCAGGCTCCTCTGGAGCCGCAACTCATGCTGTTGTTGAGGTCTGAACTCCCGCCCCCGCAGAGCACATACCACAGAGCGCCGACTGCACCACCACTGCTGGGCATGACGTGAAGAACAAGAAACACGGCTTCGCTTGTGTGGCGCCTGACACCAACCCAGCTGTGAAAAGAGAGGGAAATAAAATCTTAGGATTATTTGCAGAAAAACAAAATGTCTTAGTTATTATGTTGAATGTGCAATTTTGGAGATTGATTTATAAAAACGAAGCGATTACTATTACCAACACAAAACAAATGAGGTTTGAATTTATGTGAATTTCAGACTTCTTTGTGCCTGTTTCAATGTCTCAGCTTATTCATGCTGAGCCATACCCATCTATCTCCCACATGACTGTGGACACAGCTTGTACACAGAGACTTGAGAGAATTATCAGAGCATTTACATTTGAACATCTCGAGTAGTCGAGCTGGCTGTTTCTAAATTACCGTTAATTGCTTGCAAAGTCAAACATAGCATTTATGATAAGTTTTTCCGGGGTCTAATGACAAACTGTAATATCACTGATGATAAACACTTTTCCAAAAGAGTTTTGATCAAGTCATGCTTGTGCGATGTTTGTCCATCAATACATTCATTTAACTTTTGCAACAATTAGTGGCTTTCCTGGCCAATGAATACTAAACTCTGGCCATATGATTAAAGCTCTATCCACTAGGGCTGGGCCATATCATACCATTCAGGTAATACCGGTGTGATTTTGGGCAACGATAGGAAAATGAAATATCGCGATAGAATATCATTGTTATGGTAAATATTCAGTTGCTTTTATGCCTGAGGATTTGTCTAAGCTTCAGCGCAGTGCCTATGTTTACAATTAACTCACATGGCAGCGACGCAGAATGAGAAGAAAGCCCTTGGTCCTCTCTCACTCTATGTTAAATCCTCTATCAGCGGTGTCATCGTTAAATGAAACGGATGAACCAGAACTGGTTTGTAAAAATTCTGCAACTTCAGTGGTGTGGAACTGGTTTAGCTCTGGATCGCCTGCAGGTTGTGCAAAACGCTGCAGCTAGGCTTTTGACAAAATCCTCCAAGTCAGACACACAACAAAGCACTATTTTTAAATTTAGGTAGAGCATGCTATGCGGCACCTGCCGATCTGTTATTACCGTGAGGTCATGTTTGGAAAAAAATACAGCACATTTAAAATCAATCTCTTTGGTTTTGTGGACTGAAAATCAACAGTGCCCTGTTTTATTTTCTCTTTTAAATCTTTTATGACTAATCCCATGTGTGATTCTGTCTTATGTATGAATTCTGGTTGTGTTTACTGACCTCAAAATTCAATTTTATGTGGTACAAGGCCGAAAAAATCTGTCAAATGTTTTAGTACGACTTTGCTAAGCTACGAACCCACACTGCTTGATGGATTGTCGGAGCATTACGGCTATAGTAGGCAGGAGCCTTTTATGTGGAGTGATACATACTGTTTTAGTACGACTTCAACATAATATTACCGTATAGTAGGCAGGAGCCTTTATGTGTGTGCTATAATATCTTTTTGTGTTTTAAGTTTATAAGTTTTGTGGATATTATACCAATTTCCACTGGAAATGCCTTTTGGTTAAACTGTCAGCAAGGAATTTGCACTGTTACATTTTTATATAACTTTAATGCACATAAAAAACAGCTGCTTGTTTAAGTGAAAATACATTGATGGGGTTTTTTGCACTAATAAAGTTGTGGAGTTGTAAAGTATTTTGTCTAGTGTCAATTATATCGTCAGTTATATCTTATCGCAAATTTTCAAATGTATATTGTGATAAATATTTTTGGTCATATCGCCCTGCTCTACTATCCACATTTTACAGTTTACAGCCTCAGCGCTTAAAATGTTAAATAAACAGAAACAGAATCGGACTCATACTGTGAGCGATAGCTTTGGGGCATTTCAGATCCTGAATATGCGCTAATATGTAAACATATACAGGCATGGTCCCCAGGACATCATTCTCACTGCTATTAAGTACACACTAGTGGCAAATCATACTACTTAAAAATAAATAAATCATCTCATTTTCCATCCAATACAATTACAAATGTTGATTATTAATTCTCTCACACTAAGCAAACCAATTATAAGCCGGATCACAGGTCTTGAACAATGGAAGAAAAACACTCAGTATTTATGACTTTGTATGTCAAAAGAACCCGTTGTGCCATGTTGTTTTTGTCGTTCTTTCTTGTACTGTTTGAACATTTTGCCAGTTTTGTTCTATGCTGGAAAACTATTCTGACAATCTGATTCAAATCTACCGATGACGGTGGCTCCATGGGCCTGAGAGGTGCACTAGAAGCAGGTCGTGATTACTGTGACTAGTCTCACACTTTCTGGTTCAGGTCAAACACGGTTGTTTTTTCTGATGTGCTGGACTCAGTACTGGCTATTTTGGCATGCTTACTCGATACGGTATTTCATCTGTCGACAAACGTCCAATTCGGGGCGTGGACACAACCAATCTACGGTTAGTCCGTACATACGGGAAATGGCTAGTCAGCTTAACAGTTAACGTTTAAGCTAACGTTAGCTGTATAGCTATCTATGCCTGATAACACTACTCAGCTATTTATAAGATCAAATCTGCTTTTATTGTTGATCGGAAGGTGACGAGAGACAGCCCTATTAGAGAAAAGGACTGCCAGCAGTATCCAGCCAAATCTGATAAAGACAATAATAGCACAAATAACGTGGCTAACATTAGCTGTCAGATTGACAACGGACTGCCGTTGGCTAACGATATGTTAATATAAGCGGGTACTTTCAAATAGAAATATATTTTATGATATTTTAAACTATACAGAATTGTTGCTGCTTGTTGCATGCTTTTCCCATATAGCGAAGTTGTTAAATGTTATAATGCAAGTAAAAATCTGTCATAACATCTTATATCAGCTAAATCTGGCTAACTCGCTGCTAATTAGCATCCCAACATAACAGTTTAGCTAGCTAGCTAATATGGACCCGCACCGGTTTCCGCCTACCTGTTGTTGGTCCTTGGGCTCTCCTGCCTTCCTTTTCCTGCTAACTGTTTTCCTCGCCATAATCTGACACACACAGTTCCCTCACCCACATGGAGGGTAAAAGTGACGCTGGACACTGGATCATATAATGGCGATGTCTATTTTGTTCCTTGGCCCTCAAAGGCAGCGTCCAGCGACGAGGAAAGGCGATCACATACGGGTGAGGTTCGTTAAATCGCAAACCAAAATTATCCCCGAATGTCCTCAGATAGCGTACTCGCTTGCCTCTCAAAAATCTCTACACTCAGGCCGTGTAAACTATTCACTGCCGAGCTAGTAGCTTGCTCTTTTTCCTTGTCAGGTCGCGTCAGCGGCAACAGCGAAGGCAGCGCGCAGCCGCACTGAAATTAAACATCAACAAAAACAAGGTCGTACGTGAACGTCAAACGTGCTCGTTCACGTTAAACTGCGCGGGACCATTGACCCGATCGTGTGACGTCAGAGCTGTCGTTTGACACACTAGATTACTGCTGTATTTTCGTTAAGTTCTTCTTAATATGGGTATTTTCACATTGATTTAAATTTATAATCTAAATTATGTTCAATAATATAGAGCTGATATCTATAACTATTTAATTTGGTTGAAATAGCTATCAATAGTTTGTTGAGACATATTCTGTTTGCTCACAAATGGTATTTCTAAACATTTTACACATTCTTATGACAGAGACAGTGTTGTAGGGTGGATTGTTCTCCAGTTGGATTTGGCTATCTACCCTTCAAATGCCAACACATCCCTGGGAAAGAAATCAACCCCCGAGTTGCTCCTGTTGGTGGGCAAACACCCTATATGTGTGTGAGTGTGTGAATGTAAAGCCCTTTGTAGAGCCCTAAAAGGAGCTGTACAACGTTAAAAGGCACTGTATAGAAGCAGACAATTCACCATTACAGGCGGCTTACTGGATTTTTCCGACGTTGACTTATTGTTGGCATGAGCACCCAAGTATGGAATCACAAAGCTGATAAGCACTTTAACTCACTGAACAGGACTCTAGTCTTGTCAGTTTTTATACCTTGTTAAATGCAGGCAGGATACGTTTGACCTCTCTGCTGTTGTATACTCTGCTGACTAGGCTTCAGAGTTGGATGTTTCCAGTTGTTAGTGACAATACCAATTCTCTGTATTTACTCTGTCTCTTCATCTAAATAGAGAGAATATAAATATAGACATAAATGTTTCCTAACCTGAGAAAAAGAAAAAAAGCCATCTCACCACTCAAAGGATGTGCACATTTAATCATTTCCAAATGATAATGAGGAAACTGAACATTTTCTGAATCACATTGTAGGACTTTGGGAAAGACACTTACCCACCATTTATTATAATATTAAAATATTTCAATGTTCATTAGATGGAGACTGATCATTGATGGAGATTTAAATATATAAATGCTTAAATATGATCGCCTAAATGAGAAACCAGTTGCGCTTCATCCTTGCACAACTCCGATGTTAGAATGAAAGCAAAGGTCAATCGGAAGTTCAGATTAGATTTTTCTCTATAATCTCTCCAGGGTGTGGGGCTGTCAGAGAAGAGGCAAGTGGACACCAGCTTTACCTATAATTAACAAAGCCACGCGAAAGTCAAGTACGGACACTATAATACCACTTGTGTGTTTGTATGTTTTCTTTAGCTTGGTAAATAGAAAGGAAGGCAATTAAAAGTTAAAAATAAAAAACTGAAACTTACTTGTTGACATTTCAGTTTCAAAAGGCTGGATGATGACGTGACACCTTGCTGAAACCAATAATGCAAAGTTTTAACCACCCCACCTCTCCAAAATAAACCCTGTAGGGTAAATTTGTAATGTGTGTCAATAGAGGCAACACTTTGGGAATTTACTGCAAACATGTGATCATCTTTGTGGTTTGAATGGTACCGTGTATTTTTCAGACATTTGTCACTAATATCTTCTATCAAATGGGTAAAATAATTTCTCTATTGGCAAAATAAACCAAAAAAACATTAGAACAGACTGATAGTTAGAAGTGGTCTCCTCTCATTTGAGCTAGTCCGAGCAAAGTGTCAGTTCTCTGAGTCACCCTTTGCTTACATTAAGCCCTTAATCGTTACCATGCCTTTCACAATCCCCATCAAACCAGACACACTTTTTTAATACCGAACTCAGCAGGTCCATTACCACGTATATAAAAATAAAACAGGAATTCTTTTAAACAATTTCAACCCAATTGACATCGTGGAAAATGTTTTCAACTTTTTCATTTAAATGTTCCATTTAAGACTATGGAGATGTCGACCAAACTAAAATCTGGATGAACACATATCTTACTCGTAGGGAAAAAACAGTGAACCAAGAAACAAAGTAAAAAAGTAAAACAGTGTGTGAATGACAGAAATCACTAAAGTCGAAGCTTTTCCGGTAAAATTTCCAGCAAGGCCAGCAGACCATTTCTCCTCTCCCAAAAATCACTTGAGGCTCAAAGTGCCAAGTCAAAAGTCAAACAATATGAAATGACTCTATTGCACTGTGACGTGGCTGCAAAAGCAACCCTCACATTTCTCTGTCTTTCTTTAACACCCCCCCCACTGTTTTCCAGTGAAAGTTAAAACCATCACTTTGCAAGTTAACATATCTTACATTATTATATCAACCTCTTTATTTTTAAATCAAAGTGTCAGTGTTCTATTTTAAATAAGTTGATAATTATGAAAGGTGTGTGCCCGTGCGGTATATGACACATCAGTGCCAATACATCATGGGATATTTCTCAATTTCTTACACCTCTCCTACTCCTTTAAGCAGGCTTTCCAGTGCAGGTCAAAGAGCACAATGGGGCAGTAGTACTCTTGTGTTCATACTTATGATGACAAATGATCTATTAATGCAATTCCTAAAACAGAAAGCAAAGAAACTGGATTTGAAACCAACATGAAAAGTGCCCAAAATGAACTGTAAAAACCAACAAGAATGAGTGAAAGCATAAAGTAGAACAGAAACAGGTGCGGGCACACCAGCACAGAGGTCACTCCTTGTGAGTCAGTTCTCTGTCTGTGCTTTTTCCCCCCTCTCTTTTGTTTTTATTTGTTAATGTAAAACTGTTCTGTTTGAAGAAAGCGTCCACAAGCCCACCTATCCCCTCCACTGTGTACTAGGTCTGCTGTGAGCAGTGGAAGATGGCAGCTTATTTTTTTTTTTAAGATTCTAAAGTTCACACTGGTCATTCGTGGATGCACCCAGAGTCTGTCACCAGCTCCTCCTCATTCGGCTTTGCGTTTAGTTTTGTTTTTTTGTTTTTTGCCTGCAGTCAGATAAACACTTCCAAGTGGAAGCAAATCAGAATGGCATCAACATGCCACAGCTCAGTCATTCCTCCTATTCATGAATATCCTAGCAGTACCAAATCCTGGAACACCCTCAAGAAGCATGGTTACAGTTTAACCTCCTCCACTCTAGGCACAGTCATTAAGAAGTGCTGACACACAATGCGGTTTAGCACAGAGAGAAATACAACAGTCTCCCAGCAGTCCCTTCCACAGCCAAGGCAAGGACAGGGCATGGTATGATAGGGCGGGCAGAAGGAAAGGGGCTGTTGGGTGGTAGCGGGAGGCATGCCCTGGGTAGAGCTTTGGTTAGCCAACTGGCTAGGCTCAGCTAGCTGTGGCACGAGCCATCAGGTCCTCCAAAGCCTTGTCCTGATCGTTGTTGTGGACTAGCAGCACCTCTTTGATGGTATCCCGCTCAAATCCCATTTCACCAAATCTTGACATCAGCTCAAGAAACTGCAATGCCTAGGAAGAATGACAAATCTGTTGAAATTACATTGTTGTTGTTGTTCTTATTGTATTCTACAACCTTTTTAGCCTCTCAGGCTAGAATTTGAGACATTTAAAAACGATCCACTAACAGTTTTTCCTCATCTTTTTGAGATGTATAGTTGGTCGTACAAACCTTTTCTTCTGAGCACTGGTACATCTCTAAACATTCCTCCACTGCACTTTCATCAAAGCCACGTTCACACAGACGACCGTGGACAAACAGATAGTCCAGCACCTTGGACAGACAATAAGTAAATGTTTATTATGTGTGAAGTAAAACAAAAACTAATTCAAATACGCACGTAAAAGACAATTTTAATAGCAATGTTTTGTAAGGTTTTACAGTGAACCGAAATAACGTCATATTAAAGTTCTTACTCTGTAATTCTTGCTCTGTGAGCCTGTCATCTCACATTACTGAGTCACAATTCTACCTCATTACTCACAAACTTCACCAGGTCAATGCAGTAGATCACTTATACCAGTTATACCACATCTACTCATAATTTTCATAATCATGTAACCATGGACAAACATGGTATCATTAAGTATTTCATACTAGCTGTACACAACCTGATCTATTGCCTTAACTTTTCACAAAAGAGTGAGTGCAGTGCAAAACATTCATTTTAATGCTTCACTGTGCACAGTGACAGAAACATATAGACAAAACAAAGCACTAAGCATCAGGCAGCAAATAGGTTATGAATCCAAATTTGTGCACACTGGAGTAGGAGGGAGTCACACCTGCTCCATGTTCTGCCCTTGTCTTTGCATGGCCCGCAGGACACCTTCATAAGAGTAGCCCATGCCCACAAGCGTCTCTACACACTGACGCTCGTTGGGAGTCATGCTGAGGAGGGCTCCACCACACGGTAGACCAGCAGATCCTGACCCTGGAATGGCCTAATGGCGGTGGGGGCAAAAACATGATGTTTTTAACCATCCTTTGATATGCACTTTTAATATTTTTATGTATCAAACATGTCGAGTCTTCATGAAGGGGGATGTATGTTTCCTACTTCCACAGTCAGCCTGCACGCAGTGTATGGTTTTGGGACCAGAGACAAAACAAAGTTTGGGCATTTTTTTAATTTTTAATTCTGCAGTTTTCTTTAATATGGCACAGAAGCATTGAAATTCTGTAATATGATAAGTTAACATCTAAAGTGCATGATAGACTATTTAATATGTAATGGATAAAATCCCTAAGGCACCTAAAGCGAAAAGAATTTCCAGTAGAGCCATATTATTATTTTTTTTTAAAAAGAAGAAGGAAAAAATAGACTTCACCTTGCATAAAAGTAAATAGGAGACTTGCATAGTTTCACTGTTGCAGAGTAGATCTCTGCAGCGTGCTCACAACACTTGTGTACGCTCTTGCCTGGTTAACCAAGTTTCATTATTATAGTGGAAGTTGCAGCTGAAGTGTTCAATGTATACACTGAATTATACTCACAGGCTTTGGTGTACCACTCTTGGTGTGGCTGGCTAGCTCAGGAGCAACAATAACCTCGGCCTTGGGCATGGTTGGTGGGCTGCCATTGGGCAAGTTCTGTCGGGGAGCAGGAACGGTGGTGGGGAGAGGAGTGTACCTCAGTGGTTCTGGGTCACCAGAATCAGAGAGCTTGGGGAAAGTCAGAGAGCGAATGTTACAAGGGCGATCGTCTGTGTCAAATGCTGCTCTTCCAGGATGCCCAACTCTGTCCATGTCTAGGAAGGCAACCAACCCGTTGGGTTTGTGGGCAAAGCCTGGTTTGGATGAGAGGCTGGTGTTGATGCTGGGTGGGGATGGGCTGTTTCCACGTGATGTTGGCCCTAGCTGAGAAATCTCTGGTGGGGAAACAGAAGGAGGATGCTGAGGCTGAGGTTGAGCTTGAGGTTGAGGCTGACTCTGGAGGATGTTTCTCAGTTCCTCCTTATCGTCTAAAGTTTTGAGTTCCAGCTTGTCAAAGGGATCTTCTTCCCGCTCAAAATCAGCTAAATTGAGGCTGTGTAGCTGAGGAGTGCTGGGTTGGGTGTTCCGGTGGTCAAAGCTTGGAGCAGGCAGTGGAGTGAGGATGGCATTATGGCTCAGCCCTGCAAGAACAGGGTTCAGTGCTGGTGGTGGAAGGTCCTGGTCCTCTGCAGGAGACTGGGGTTTCTTCCCTCCACCACCATCAACCTCCTGGGCCTTGGCCAAACGCTTTCTGCTCTCTGCCTCCTGCTTGGCCGCAGCCTCTTCTGCTCTGGCTTCTGCCGCTATGGCCTCAGCCTGTTCTGCCCCCCAGCGCACACTACGTTTCTCGAGAGAAAAGTCATACTGTGGAAAAGAAGAATGATAGGTGTTAAGGGGTGAACAGGACACAAAGTAAAAGAGAAAATATTTACTGTATTAAATTGAGAATAACAGTAACACAAATGATTTCCTCTTATCTCATCTTCAACTACCACAAATGATGTGCAGAGCTGCATTTATGCCACAGCTAACATCTGTGGGAAAAAACCCACCTTTGTGTCCGCCAATACAGAGCCAAAGTCTGGCAGAGAGAAACCAACAGGCAGACCCACTTTGGCTGGACAACGGAATTTATCATTTATCTTGAAGGGAACATCATCAAGATAGCTGATGGGTCCTGTGCACATTAAAAAACAAGGAGAAAGTAAGTATACTTTAGAGGAAGCACACTGCAGATAAAGGCACCAACAGAGCTAACAGTAAAACAACAAAGTACTGAAAATAAGTCCTTGCCATTGTTGTATGCATCTGAGCCAGACTTCCTCGCAGCCATTTAGAGTCTGAAAACAGAAATAAGCACGCTGGTTAGTGATCAGTGAGAGTACCATGATTTTTTTTTATTTTTTAGTGATAAAAGAGAGCAAAGGGTTATAAGCTATAGGCTAGCATATTTTAAAATGTTGCGCCACTATGAAACCAGCACAAAGTAGACTTCCACAGCCTTTCTTCCACCAGTTTGCCAACAGGTGTAACATTTTGTCTAATATGGGATATTTGCACTAAAGTATGTTGTTCTGAGAAATGCCTATTTGACATGTCTAATTAAAGCGCAAGAGAAATAACATGCCATCATATTGCAGTGCAAATCCTTTTAAATTGGAAATAGCTCCATTTGCCTTTGTGCATTATGTTGCCCAGCTTCAAGTTATATAATCCTGTTATTTGGTAATGCTGTGCAACAATGCCTGACATTATGAACACAGACCTTACTGTTTTCAAATCTGTGAAACAGAGAACTTTGATCTGTGTGCTGGTGTGCAGACCAGCTTGCAACAGAAAATATTTTGAAACCGATTTAATCAACTTTGAAGTGCTCTGTGTTTTTAAAAGAAAGAGCATTTCAGATTTCCTCAGGCTAAAGTGGACATAAACACTGTATCACCTGGTTTACTGACACACTGGGATCATTTACCTGGCACTTCCTGAATAAATGAAAAGATACACCCAACTCTACAGATGTTTACATGTTTTAGTTCTGTGTCAGTTCCAAACAACTGAGACAAATCAATCATGATCACAAGACATCTCGTGATTGGGGTGCATCTATTTTATCAGATGTCTTAAGTACGAAGACGTTAGCTTAGTAGCGCCCCAATAATTGGTAGGGTGTAGTAGTTGGTGATAACGTTATATAATAAAACACCGAGTCAATTGGTCCTCTATCTACTTTAACAAATGATCTTATAACTATTTCCTTTTGGCTCTGGCATAATGTTTCTGCTTCCACCCACGATTAGAGTTAAAAAAAAAAAAAAAAAAAAAAAACATATTAGATATTATAAATCACACGATTATAGTCATTTTATAATATCGCAGACAGCGGTGGCTGACTCATGAAGGTAAATAAGTTTGAGTAACTTAACTGCGAAGTTAAAACGAGAACGAAAGCACCGCGATAATCGTCGAAAACACATTTTCAGACAGCGATGAGTTAAACCAGACTATTGCAATAGTCCCATCTTACACGTATGTGTCATAAAATATTCCCCCAAGTACGATATATTCGTAAGCTAGTGGCACTAAAGTTATGATAGCCTTAGCTTCAAGCTAAGCCAGTCTACACTCTTAGGGTACTTCCAGCTCAGCGCACTAACAGTTTCACAGTGACGGTGATAGTTAAACAAGCCAGCGTCGGGTATAGCAGTAGTTTACTTGACATTTTAGGACTCTGAAAGCCAAATTATTTAACTCGCTGACAGTCACCACTAGATAGTGGCTAACTATCTTGGTGGAATGTCATTAAACCTTCTTTCGGCGGCTCCCTTATTTACACGGGGTCGCCACGACGGAAGATCCGCATATTTTGATTTGGCAGACACTAGATGCCCTTTGTGACGCATCCCAAAAGGGATGCGTGTCTCCATCTCGACTCGAACCATATAACCATCGGACGTTAGGCGAATATGTAAACCACTATTCATGCTAATAAGCTTAGCTTCGCCAGTGGCCTGTTTGTTATGTGGCCGGACAGGACAGGCTGCTGCCTGTGCTGCCACCGCCCCTGACATTAAACCGAGCTCACAGAAAAGAACATGCCGCTCTCACCAGTATCTGCTCCGTCTTGTTCCTTCGAAATCCAAAAGACGCCTTATAGCGCTGCCACTCCAATTTAAGCTAATCTCCGATTCGGTTTTATTTATACTGAAACCTCTTTCCTGCTTCAGCGTAGGTCGCCATCTTGATTTGTCAACCTCCCCTCCACTGGTTCCTGTCTGACGTCACTCGTATGCAAGGCACAACGGCAGGCACGCGAACACACAATGTGTTGATTTAAACTACAAAAAACGAATATTTCGTATAAACAGTCACAGCCAGGTTATAGAATAATAATGATGAGTGGTTGCTATATTATCGCAATGCTTATTTGACGTATGGCTATGGAAAGATTAAATATCAACTCATGTGAATTCCGCCTGCAATGTTGTTAAGTGGTTTTCGATACTTATACTGCTGTAAACAACTTCCTGGTCTATATTCTGTCAAACATATCTCTCATTTATTGACATCGAGTCATTTTTAACTCCTATCACAGGACGGAAGCTGTTATCAGTGACTTTTGTATATTCTGTATATTTTTTGTGCATTGACAATCACTTTTTTAGTCAATGATCACTTTTTGGCATGGCCCCCCTACATTGTCTCACCACTAATGATAAAGTCAACTCTACAAAAACTAAGATTTTTTGTTGTTGTTGTTTTTATCAGTAAATCTGGTTCTATTATTTAAGCATTTTTATTATTTAAGTTTGCCAGTAAAGACAGAGTAACACTAAATGAAATGAAAAGCACACTTTTCATAAGATCAGTGATCTTCTAGATCAGGGCTGTCAAACATTAGGCCTGGGGGGCGGGAAAGACTCCAGTCCGGCCCACTGGTCAGCTTTGTGAAGGGGATCATCCATTTTGGACTATTAACTGTATTTTCAGAGTTTTTATTACTTTTCCTACCGATGAAAACCTCCACCATGGTCATTCCTACTATGCCAATGAAAATCAAGTAATAGATAAACAATTAAAGGATATTAGATGTTTTTTCAATATCATCTAATATAGAAATGTCCTTTTTTTAATAATGTAATTTTTACTTTTGTTATTATTATTACTATTTACAATGGGTCCATTATAAAAAGAAAAAAGGAGAAAAGAAATAGGGCATTCTCTGAGAATTAGCAAAACTTTCAGTTTTAGAATTAAAACACAGTCTGAACAATGAGCTACCAGAACTTATTCTTTAATTTTACACATTTATGTCTTACAATTTAAGTCCAAAGTGTCGTGCTGACAGGATTTGTTTGCTACAGAAGCACTTATTTTTATCATGTAGAAAATTGAGATATACTGTTCAAACTGCACTTCTTTTCTTCCCACTTAAGATCAAAGTAGTAGTGATATGCCCCACAATGTACAGTAAGTGACATCTGTGTTGTAGATGCTCTGAGAATTGCCAGTGAAGGAAATTGATTGGAAAAAAAAAACAATAATTGTGATCTCGTGAATATATACACCCCAACTAACCAAATACTTTATATGACATCCTTATAAGTGATAATATATGGGGATATAGTTAAGGACCGGAAGTAGACGTAGGTTTAATGAAAATTACAATAATGTCGATAATGTCTCAGATCTAATATTAATGTAATATTATATGTATGTGTGAGGATTTCACGCTGCAGATATTTAGTATTAAGAAAGAGAGCGAGAGGGAGGGAACTTAGATAAATAATGTAACCAACTTACATAAAAATAATAACATATTATTAAAATATGTTTTACAAATATGTATTTTTGGAATCTAAAACATAAAAATGTCACGCGAACGAAAATGTAAAATAACATCGAGTGCGCGCACGTCACGTTCAGATACGCGCTTTACGTTCTGCAGACACGCGCAATGATAGCCGGAAGCATAGATGGGAGGAAAATAAAAATCGATTAAATCCACTGTAATTCGCGAGTATAAACCTCTCACTTACTGTCCTTTTAGCGACCGCGGGCTCGAAATTTTCAGTCTTTTACACTGTAACTGTGCCGGAGAGACGACAGAGAACAGAAAATCTGCTCTATTTGAACGAAGTTGCTCGGTAGGGGTTTAGCTGACGTGTGGAGAAGTTGAGACTGCCAGAGAGCAGATAAACAAACATAAACAAGCAGAGATCAGCTGGGCGCCTGTCCGAACCGAACCAGCAGCACGGAGAGATGGCAGGGAGAGCCAGAGTCCTGTTTTAAAGCCAAGAATGATCCGCAGGAGACCGTGACTTACAGTGATATTTGCTCCATGTCAACTGTCAACACTGGCACACAAAGAATTTCGGAAACACAACACGAGGAGCAGCCATAGGCTTTAGCAGGAAAAAAAATCCACTGCTATTGTCACTGTCTCTTTGTCAAGGCACAGCCAGGTTAGCATGGACAGCCAATGAGTTTACCCTGCAGGGCTCAGCTGTAAGGAAGCGAACACAGTGCAAGGAGACAGAGGTAAACACTTTCTGTTAACTTTGCTTTTTTCCCCACTATAATGGGCCTGCGAACCAAACCTCTGACATAATCAGGCTTTGCAGGCCACAAATCCTGATTGTTTATGAGCTGTTTTTTTTTTTTTTTGTTTTTTTTTTTTACATGTAGGGTTTAATTTTACAGCGTTTTGCTTTTCCTATCGTTTTTGTTAGAAAGACTCCTCTTAATGAAAGCAAAGCTAAGACACTGCAGCTGTTTTCTGAGTCAAACTGGTCATGATATTAAAAATGCATGAAAAGTGAGTAGAGTCCTGACAGTGTCTTTAAACTCGTAATATTTCTGTCCACTCCACAATTCCTGCTTCCTCTCACTGATCTGTGCGGCTAACTGGTGTCAAGAAGTGTGGAAAAGAACATGGCCCACCAGTCAACCCCTAGTTCCCAGAAGGCCCTCATGATGGAGCTGAAGTCTCTGCAGGAGCAGCCAGTGGAAGGCTTCCGCATCACTCTGGTGGAGGAGTCTGACCTCTACAACTGGGAAGTGGCCATCTTCGGCCCCCCGAATACCCTGTATGAGGGAGGCTACTTCAAGGTGGGACAATCACTTCCAGTGCACATATTATGTGAAGTCATGCTTACTTCAAGAGTTCATATGAAGCTATTCATTAGCAAAAAAACACATACAATAAATATGTTTAGGGACCAAATATATTATCGGCTAGGATTTCTTTGTAATAAATTATGTGTCAGGGTTTGCTACAACTCTCAAGAACGCTTGGTAGTTTAGCCTCCTTCTAAAATCTGTACAAACTCAAACTTTCAAACTAGATCTTTTTGCACTTCTTGAAGCTGTAATTGAAATGTGGTTTGCCTCTAATGGGCAAGAAATTTTTAGGCTTTATATTATATTTTATTCATTTTCAGTCGTTCTGTCCTGCCCTTCTCCTCGGCCAGCCCTCACCCAGCCCTCACCCACCTCACTGTAAGATGGTTGTGCTTGCTATTTTTAGCTACGAGACTGATATAAATGGCACCTCAGTACAGAGAGAGAAGGGACGTGATTAGATTCATTATATTTTTTTCTTTAAATATGTTGCATATTCGGTGAAACATTTAGAACATGTAGCATGAAGAGCACCTGCTTTCAGATGATGCTGTAGCCTAGTGGGATTGGAAGAATAAGACAGAGCAGGTATTGCTGTAGTATACTCTTTTAACTGGCATGTCTTTAGCCACAAAAATTTGAGGAACATCAGCACAGAAAAATGTCAGGATTAGATGCCACAAGTGAGAGTGAACTCTGGGCTGGTTTTCCAGTCTATGTAATAGCTAGCAAACAGGAAATGTGGACTTCCCTTTTGAAAAGTGACATGTATACTACCCGTTTGTTGAATACTTTGGCAGCCAGTGGCTAATGACATTAATAAATGACTTGTTTAGTCTTGTAAATGCCCGACTGGTGGGTGGTGCAGCTGACCTTCATTTAATGAAAACTGGTGAAAGTGAATTGTAGCACGATTCAGGTGTTTCTGTGTAACTTTGTTTTTACTGCTGAACTCTGCGTGGTTCCTGCAGCCTACACCATACACAATCGTGCTTTTGTACAGGGATGATATATTTTGGGATAACTTCATTGTCCCCTGTAATTATACTGAGAGTAAAGTGAAAGGTGTTTGGATTTAAAGTCAAGCAACAGCTTTCGACCATTCCCCAGAATTCTCTGTGTTGTGTTGATTGTCCTCACTTTAGGGTATACAAAAGTAATTTAAATATAGGATACACTCTGTGATGCAGACAGGAAAATAAAGAAAACCCAGAACTCCAGACAAGCTCAAAGTGATGAAAAGAGAAAGATGCCCATGAAGGCAACTACTGTACATGTTAGACTTTACAGTTACTTTGACACCGATCTGTTAACTTGTGTTTGCACATTTAAAAAGAAATGTTTCTTCAGCGACTGATACTAAGCAGTGGAACTCATGCCAGCGTGTCATGACGTCTACGTGTTTAATGTCACACATTTGCAGTAATTTAGCTGCGGAGTAATGATAGTCCTATCAGACGGGCAAGCAGTTCAGCGAGAGTTAAGGTGGAGTTACACACACCCAAGCCTACCATCCTTTTTCTCTGATAATACTTTGGAAAGAAAGAGACAGAAGCATCTGATGTTGCGTCACAGTGAAATTAATTAGGAACTGATGGCAATATAGGCTGATTCACAGTCTAATTGTTGGTATGGCTGGATGTGTAACTATTTCTCTGCTGTGATGTGGTTTAAAATATGACGGTAAAGGAAGCAACTTTGTGGTTGCCTAAAACCCTGTGTCCAAAAAGAAGTTAGGATGCTTTTTAAAATGTAAATAAAAACAGGAACTTAAAGGGTTTCAGCTGCTAAACTTTGTGTATTTTTTTTTTCATAATGCCCCAAATGTTTTCAACTGACAGCGTGCCAGTTTAACACCCTTCTAAAAGTTATGTTGTTGTAACGCCACAGCCTAACTTAGGCGTTTGGCCTTCTTAAATAAGCAGGACCCTTCATATGTATTGCTCCAATACATATGGAATATGAATATTTTACATATTTTACATGTTTTCACAAGAGTTCTGTGGCACCTGAGTACAATAGTTCTGCTTTCATAGGAATTAATAGCTGTCAGGTGCTACTGATGAAATGCTTTTTATTAACTGATCATCGGAAAGTGTGACCATCTCTATAAAAGCAAGATTTCTTTGCAGTTTGCAGATCTGATGCATTCAGGAGTGGATAGCCCAGCAAATTCACCCCAAGGTCAGACTGTGCAATGCTCAAAGAAACATGAAACCCAAGAACTACATCTCAGATTCTACAGACTTCAGTTAACATGTTAAATGTTAATGTTCATGACAGCACAATTAGAAAAATACTGAACAAGTATGTCTTTTTTTGGAAGGGTTTTCAGGCGAAAGCCTCTTCTTTCTAAAAAAGAAACTGGAAGTTTGGAAAGATGCATCACAAGACAATGTCCTCTGAATAGATGAGACCAAGTGACACGTGTGGCCATAATGAACAGCACCATGTTTGCAGAAAAGCAGACGTGATACCAACTGTAAAGAACGGTGGTGGAGGAGTGGTGATTTGAGCTGTTTTTACAGCCACAGAACCTGAGCAGCTGGGCACCTTGCAGTCATGGAGTTGACTGTGAGCTTCTCTGTATACAAACGTGTTCTAGAGTTAAATGTGAGGCCTTCTGCCTGCCAATGGGACAGCGATCCCAAGCACAGCAACATTTCTGTAACACAATGGATGAAAAAGAAAAGAATCGAGGTGTTGCAATGGTAATGATGCAAAGAGTGGGCCATAATTTTTTAAATATATTTTTATTTACTTTATATGCGTGTATGAATTGTCCCCATAGCAACTTAAATCTACTGTCAACATCTACATAATGTAGCTTTTTGATTCCATTGTCATACTTTTTGGTGAAATTGCTAATTATAATTTTTTATTGCACAAATAAAAATACACATGTGCAGTTTAATTGGATAGTGGATTTTTTTTTCACATTCCAGATGCTTTCTCCTTGAAGTTAAGACTCTAGTGATTTTAAATGGCTGAAGCATAGGTACAAGTAACTGAAGTCAGACTTCTGTTTGTTCTTTCAGGCTCACATCAAGTTCCCAGTTGACTACCCATACTCCCCACCGACCTTTCGCTTCCTCACCAAGATGTGGCACCCCAACATCTATGAGGTTTGTCCTGAAGGATCTTAATGCTTTCGTGTTTGCAGTTTGGCATTTATTCCCTTTTTAAAATGGATTTGTTTAAAGACGCTGCCGCGTTTGTGTTTTCCTGACAAATGTTCCTTTATGTCTTTTGGTCTTCAGAATGGAGATGTGTGTATCTCGATCTTACATCCCCCTGTTGACGATCCTCAGAGTGGGGAGCTGCCCTCTGAAAGGTGGAACCCCACCCAGAATGTCAGGTAATTTCTTAGCAAACCTTCTGGTCCAACTTCACCTTCACTGATTTTACACCTTTAGGCCTGTTGATAAGTCTTGGGGGAGTCTTGCTCCTACATGTACAAGCATGAAAAGAATTGTTTAGAGCATACTGTAACACCGGTGGGAGCTGTGTGAAGCCTGACATACTACCTCAAGTGATGTCAGTTTACAGTTCTGTTTTAATACTGCATGTTTGAACATGAAGAATTCAGGGGTGGGGACAAGTTAGACAGGCATGAACCCACTAGACCCCTCAGTTTCTGATTTCTGCCAAAAACTAGCAGATCGAGTTTAAAAATGCTGCTGTTAGGAACAGCTAGCTGTGGTTCAGTTTCCTTTTGGCTAAATTAGACATTTTTTGTGACACAAAAATTGGATCTAGGTCCTATTTAATTTTCATAAGTGAAATTAAGAATTGGATATAATTATCTTCTACCATTTCTTTGTTCTGTATTCTATCTGTAGCGGTAGACACCACTGTAGGGTAGCTTTCTGAATTTCTTCTAAATTTAGCATATCAGCAAGAAACACAGAGTTGTATTAAAGTGCTGAGTCTGTGTTTGAAAACTTGAGCAGATTGGGTGTAGAATGTAATTGAGCCACGAGGGGAAAGAGGTGAGGTAACGCCTCTCTCTGAGCTGGGATACAGCTTCTGAGGTTTCAAAAAGCTTGTGTAGAGGTTTTCTTTCATATGACGACGACGACGACATCTGATATTACAGTGTCCTCATTTCCACTCTGTGTGTGTGTGTGTGCGTGCTGATAATCAGGACCATCCTGCTTAGTGTGATCTCTCTGCTCAACGAGCCAAACACCTTCTCCCCAGCCAATGTGGATGCCTCAGTTATGTTTCGCAAATGGAGGGACAGCAAAGGCAAGGACAAGGAGTATGCAGAGATTATCAGGTACAAATGAACACACTCTGTAGTTACTTTGAAGAAATGTATTTTATGCAACATGGAGAAAAAAAAAAACACACCTCCTCTGCGTTTGCTCACAGAAAGCAAGTGATGTCAACAGCAGCAGAGGCGGAGCGCGACGGTGTCAAAGTGCCCACCACGCTGGCCGAGTACTGCATCCAGACCCGGGTTCCTTCTCAGGACCGCAGTTCAGACCTTCTCTATGACGACCTCTACGACGACGACATGGAAGAGGAGGACGAGGAGGAGGACGAGAGTGAGATGGAGTCTGTAGGTGAAGCCGGGGGAATCGGCACCGTGGAGGACTGCGGGACGTCCACCAGATGTTACGACAACCAGGACGACTCTGGCAACGAAGACTCGTGATGATCTGGATGATAACTTCTTCCTGCCAACTCCACCACCCTTCTTCTTTTTTTTCTATATGTGTGTGTGTGTGTGTGTGTGTGTGTGTGTGTGTATGTGTGCACATGTATATTTGCACATACAATGGGGTCAAAAGACTACTGCCAAAAAAAAAATCTTTCATCATTTATTAAACTAATACAAGCGTTGGGTCAAATGCAATTCCTTTGATGCTGTTACGTAACTTTTCAGCAAAACGTTGTAGGTACTGTTCTCGCTGAAAGCAGAATTTGGCGTTTCCACCGTTTGCCTTAATTACAGCTCGCACTCTGTGTGGCAACAAATGTTTTATTTCTCCAGCACTGTTTGAGAGTGTCCTGAAGGTGTATATTGATTTGAAAACATGTTTCACATTTTTAAAATGTGCCATGGAGGAGTTTGAGGGTCTGGCCTTTTCCTCATTACCATAAACCACAAAGATGGCGTGCTTCTGCAGACTTGAGCATTAGAGTGTTTCTTTATTGTTAGCATGTGTTCAATCGCATCCAAGTCACAAAGTAGATTATGCCTCGCTGTATTACAATCTCATTTACACAGCTGCTCACATACCTTACTTTACGTTATTTGGTTGTGGTTAAGTTTAGCCTTCAGCCATTAAATTTCAGTGTTGTCTTGCTAAACCAGTCATTTTGTTTTAGAAAGAGTAGGTTGTTAAAGTCACACCTTGGTTTTAGGAAAATCAGTTTAGCCAACAGCAGCAATGACATAATAAATATTACGGTGTAGTAGGCATACACATATATTTGAATCCTACTAGATACACGGTAAAACAAAATCTCCCAGTATATCAATATTTCCTGATGCACATCTCCTAAAGCTAAAAGAACACTTTGATTTTGAATATCATCCTGTAAGTAAGCAAATTGTCTTAGCTTTGATAAATGATGAAAACAAATAGTCCTTGTGGTGGTCTCTTGAACTCCACTGTCACTGGCCAGCCCCATGACGGATTGTTTGGTTTTGGGTTGGAAGAAAGGTTGGATTTATCCACTGTGTCTGTCCTTGTTGCTGTTTTTATGTGTTTATTTGACCGTCACTTGTATTTTCTCAGAAGGCTCACACAGGCTGGTTAATGGACACTTACCCCTTTGGCTCATTAACCAGTCGATGAGCTGGTCGGCTCGTCACGTCACAGCCGTTCATTGTGCCCCCCCGGCAGAATATCTCTGTCCCAAACGCTTGCCTGTTCGACTTTGATGCAATCAACCTAAACGTGCAAACGCAGGCTCTGGCGGTCCACCTTCAGTAGTACCCTCATTTTCCGGCGAAGCAGCGTTATTTCATTAAGGGGGAGGGGGAGAAGAGTGTTCTCGTATAGCCTCCTGCACCTCTCTCTGCCTCGTAAACCTCAGGGCCTCAACAGACTTTCACTGAGAGAGAAAAAGCAAAGAGAATCTTAAGACACACCTGCTCCTCACCTCCGCCTCCTTTTCTTTATGTCTCACTTGGTCTCATTAGAGGGCTAAGATTGCTCTGAAAGTTTCCGATCCCTCTTCAAGCATTTACTCATCACTGAATGTTACTGTTAGTGCAGACTGGGGTCCGTTAAGTCATTCTGTTTTCGGTAGGGTAAAGAAAATCAAAATGCATCTCTTTCTCCCCAATGCAATGCTCGCATTATGTTGCGATAGATGTGAAAATCTTCTCTTTTTTTTTGTGCCCTGTGACTCCCAATTGATGCTTCAATGCAACTTATTGAAAACTGGATGTTGTTACTGTGCTACACCACATCCAGAGTCTTGTTTATCGACAGGGACAAAGATCAACATGCAGCTTAGATACACATTTGCATTTGAATGAATACGACACTGATTGCCTGTTATCCCCGTGTGTATATTTACATTTGCTATTCATATTGACTATGATGTCAGGGTTTTCCTTTGTTTCAGTAGTCCAGTTGATGAACCATTCAGTTTGTAGGCACTTTGTTCAAGTGCTGTTTCTGGAGGCGTGAATCATCTGAGGATTTGACTGATTTAAACAAAAAAAAAAAAAAAAAAACGACACACATTTTGAGTATTAAGCTTCTGAACACACTGAACAGTGTCATTGTGTCGCATCGAGTAAACCACGCATTTTGAGCTATGTTTTAAGAACCAGTTGCTCATTGAACACAGTGGAGCACTGGGGTTGTGACTCCAATGGATGGATTTTATGCCAAGGAAAACAAGTCCAGCCCCACATTCATTCATTTTAAAGACTATGGACGAATGGATGCATGTAATGGATTTAATGCAGATTGAGTAGACTCTTAGAGACATAACCTTTTGGATTTTAATGTGAAGCCAAAGGAGTGAAGTATTGTCTCCTGGCCTTGTGCTTTGGAGGTTCGCAAAGACTGGATTCTGTTGAGAACGGCGACAAACAATATTCACTCCTAAACCAGACTTTGAATGGATTTGATACCAAGCCACAAGAGGAGGTGGAAATATGATTGAGATTCTGGACTTCTTCTTGTTGTGATCACCATTTTTGCCCATCACCATGTAGAAAGAAGTAAGCTTGGTAGTAAACAATGGAAAGTACAAATCTCACATGTGTCTGCTAAAGAGAGAGCTGAACATTTTGGGAAATGCATGCTTTCTGATGCTGATGATTGATATGAGAACATTTAAATTTTGGATTATAATCAAAGGTTATTAATTATTACTTTTGCTAATTTAACAAAACATCTTTAAGAAATGTAAAAATGAATTGTTATATCAATCTTCTAGTCTCACTCTCAGCACAAAAAACAAATAACTGCATTTCCTAAAATGTCACGAATGCTTTTTGCCAGGTTTTTGCCTTTCACCCAAAATTTAGAAATCTGAATTCACATTAGAGAAATAAATAGATCTAGAGTAGCCCTTTTGGTAGCAATTTGATGATCAATTTAATCAGCTTCAGTATTAGAACTCTCCACTTCTTAAATAAAACGTATGCCTTCTTTTTATCCTGAGGGGAGATGGAGAAATGCTAAGAAGGCCACGGACTATTAATGCTAAAGAAGAAGAAACAAAAAAAAAGAAATGATTAAATAAAATGAGTCACAATCCATAATTTTAACATGTTATTCCACACGCAGTTGCATAGAAAACTGAATGAAATCATTTGCTTTGTTTATTCTCTGTGTGTGAGTGTGAATCACAGGCGTGTATTTTCTAAAGTGTGGGTGGACACAGTGAGGTCATCCTGAGACATTGGCATGGTCCCACACTCTGCTGATGGAGCTGTCCACAATGGTACCACAGTCTGTCCACACCTAATGATGTTTATGCTGTCCTTGTCGGTTTCATCTTATTTCATTTTTTTTCCCATCATTTTGTTTGTGAGGATGCAAATGTCACTCAAAGTTTCTATTGTTCAAAAAAAAAAAACCAGAAAACAGAAAAGGAAAAAAAAGAACATGACCTTGTTGGATTTTTGCAATATGGCTCAGATATCTGTTGCTGCTAAGCCCACATGTCATGAAAAATGGACAACACAGCAAGTTTGATTTTTGACTAAAATTAGGAGTGATATGCAAATGGATAGTAATGGTGGTTCAGTTTGAAAATCATAAGAAATAAAACAGTATGTCATCAAAGCCTATTGAAAGGATTTTCACCTTATTTGAGCCACTTACCCTTGATTACTCTCAAACTAAGTGAGTGATGCTAGTCAATTTTTGAGTGTTGAGCTATAGAGGATTTCTGCCTTGGCGCTTGAAATCAATTTATAATAATCAGATTGGTAAAAATGGATTACATTTTCATTAGTAACATGTAGTTCCAACATACATTTCCAATAAGGTTTGTGGTGTACCCACAGTCACAAGGATATAGTTTTTAGGAAGATGTGTTACTGTAGGATTTCTCTTTCTCTTCTTTCGTTTATAAATCACCAGTTTACAATAATAGATATCTCAAGGGATTTTCATAGTAACATAAAGATCCTCCACTTTTAGAGACAGAAAACCCAAACACAATTCTCTATGAGCAGCACTTGGCAAAAGTGGGGAAGAAAAACTCCCCTTTCACAGGATGAGATCTCCAGCAGAACCAGCCTCAGGGAGGGGCAGACATCTGCTTTGACTGTTTGTGCACGAGGTGAAATAGGGGGGAAAGGAGGAGAATAGTGAGAGACCAAAGTCAAAGACAAGGACTAAACAAACTGAGAAAGTGGATGAGAGTTAAGTTAAAAGAGGGGAGTAGAGGAGAGGTGGCTTTCTCATAAACTCTCCCATTAGTCTAAAGCAGTATTACTAAGGGATAGTTTGGATCGTTTGACCCAGTCCTCTACAAACGTTATCGAAAGGGAAGTTTTAAGGCTCATCTTAAAAGTACAGAGGGTGTCTCTACTCTCTGTCTCCTGAATCCAAACTGGGAGCTGGTTCCACAGGAGAGGAGCCTGAGAGTGAACACTTGGCCTCCCATTCTAGTTTTAGAAACTCTACGAACCACAAGTATGCCTGCAGTCGAGCCTGCTCATTCCAGACTTTGTACCCAAGGATATGGATTAAAAAATCTTCAAGGATTTTAAACTCTTTGTATCTTTCTTATATCACCCAAGTTCAGTGCCTGGGTTTTCCCAATTTATATGTGTAAAGAAGTGAGTCTAGAGACAAAGCTGGTGAGGGCCATCACTATGGCTAAGGTGACAAAGATACTAAAACAACTGCTAGATGACTGTGCCACTGGGTGGCTGGAATTCACCCTGACTTCCTCAAGGTTCATGATGTTTTGGGGCATTCTTGGTTGAATCTCTTCTGCAAAGTTTTTATGGAAGTCTGGAGCAGTGACTCTGGATTAGCAGACTGGGGCGATGATACAGGGATTCCTGTAACTATTCTTGTAACTGTGTGTGCTACAATTACATGGGAATCACACTTTTCAGCTCACCTGGAAAGGTCTTGCCAGTGTACTGATGCAGTGGGTCCCTCTGTTAGAGTGGACTTGGAGAGGGCATATAACTGCGTCCTTTGGGGTGTCCGGCTGCTTAGGGAGAATGGTGCACCTGGCTCATTGTCATAAACTATTCAGTCCCTGTACAACCATCACAAAAGCATGGCCCACATTGCCAGTAGTAACACTCTTCCCAAGAGCTTCTGCAGCTGGAGCTGTTGAAGGAATTTAATTATCTTGGCTCTTGTTCACGAGTGAGGAGTGGAGTGGAAGATAAATACGTGGGGTGGTGCGGTGTTGGTAGTGATGAGGGTATTATACTGGAAAGTGAAGCTGTCAATTTACCAGTCTTATCTATCTACAGCCATGAGCTCTGGCTAGTGACCAAAAGAATAAGATCACAGAAACAAGCAGTAGATGTGAGTTTCATCTGAAGTGTGTTTGGGCTCAGCCGTAGAGATCGGGTGAGGAGTCATTTGGAAGTAGAGCTGCTACTTTTCTTTATCAAAAACAGCTCACTGAAGTGATTCAGTGTTCTGACGAGGATGTCTCCAGGGCACCTTGTAGTGAGGTGTTTTTGTCATAGAACACCAGGAAGATACCTTGGGGAAGATCCAGGACACGCTGGAAAGACTACATGCCTCGGGTGAGTTGGGTGGTTTTGCCCCTGAAGAGATCAAAGAAGTGGCTGCAGAGGGGGGTTCTGGATTACTGTGCGAGATGATATTAGGAAACACTATGGCATAAAAAGAAGCTAAAAAAGTAGCATACTTCACTGTTAATGTTTACTCGTGAGGGTAATTTCAAATCCATTAGTCGGCTTTTAATATTTGTTGGAAGAGCTTGTAATCTCTTGGCACACATAAAAAATAATTACTGACCTACCTTTTTGTAAATATTATATTTTCTAGTATATTGAGGCAGATGTATCGGTGTTTCAGTGACCTCCACTTACATGATCACGGCCGTTGCCCGCTTGTGTCTTCATAATGACAGATGACAGGTAATTAAAACCATAAGCGCTCCCATTCTGCTTCTTGAGTTGAAGGCACACATTTTTTTCCTCAAAAACTCTCATTTTATCCTTTCAAGCAAAGGCATAATCCTCTATCGTGAAATCCAGAGCAGACTGTCTAACTGTACTTATATAAAAGAGCAGCAGTACCCAAGAAAAGGATGTTTATTCTCACCATTTGCTTCTGAGCAAATAAATGTATTCAGATCCAAATATGTTGTTTTTTTTAACTGTTATATTTAATGTAGACAATGATGATGTTAGTTATCTGCTGCTGCTGTCTTTGCTCTGCTATGTGCTGCTATTTTATGCTTGTGATACCAAATGTGCAGCTTTAGGGGAAAAAAACTGTTTGTCCCCACCATGTGGCAGCATCTGCTGTTTACAGTTTATTTTTATCATTAGTGTTTCACTCGACTGTTCTATTTTTAGCCCAGTATCCCCTTGCATCTTTGTAATACATGTTTAAAAAAACAAAAAACAAAACAATCCATTCAGAAATGATGTAAAGCTGAGTAAGTATCAAAGGTAGGAGAAAACTTTCATGTTGGTCTAAATTTAATTCAAAGTGGAGACAGACCGAAAAAAAATGACCAAAAAAACAGCTGTAATGCACAAACCTGCAATACAGCTTATTTACAATCAAAAACGCATCATTTATGCATTTAATCCTATTACTAAGGAGATTCAAGGGCACAGTCGTATTTTTGTGCAGTAATTAGTATTCAACTGTTGATTTTATTTTCTTTGTGATTTTTTGTGACTTAAGGGAGTCTTTCTCTTACATAAGGTTCTGGAAAGTATTTAAAGAAAGACAAGGCAGGGAAAGTCAGACTCACTCAATTAAAGGAATTAGGAGCAGTGCTTTCAAAACAGATGCTCTTCCAGAAAAAGGTACAATCCCACATACCAGCAGGCAGTTACTTCCCATTTATGATCCTCTCCTCTGTGACACATCATTGTTTGTCCTGACATGCCTCTAGGTGTCTGTGTGCTGCTCTCAGTGTGTCCTGCAGGTCTTTGTACCGGGCCAGAGTGCAGGCTTCCTCCAGCTGGGCCCAGCGGTAATCCTGGTGCTCATCAGACAAAGTCACAGCAGTCCCTGGGTCCTTCAGCTCGGCCAACCAGTACAGCACCTCTTTGGGTTTGCCACGCACCTCATAGTGCAACTCCTGAACAAAGCCTTTTATCACTTTCAGGTGCTCTGCCCCCAGCCCCGCCTCCTCCTTGGTCTCTCTCAGTGCTGTGGTGAGGTCATCCTCACCTGGGTCCACATGACCTTATGGTGAATTTATTAGAAAAAAAAAGACTCATTAATGTGTGACTTTCTGTAATGAAGAAAAAATCAATCTAGTGTTTCTTAAACACACCTTTCGGTGGCGTCCAGTGGTGTTCCCCATAAGATGTCTGCAGGAGGAGATACTCGATATTGCCTGGAGAAGGGATGCGGCCGACTAGACGGCGAAATATGATAAAGCCACAGGCTCGCAGTACCATCTTCCTGTTAAAGCAACTTATACACAAACACAATTCCTCTGTTATTTTGTGTTCGCTTTCCAGAAAACTAAGGACTTTATTGGATGATGACAACATTTTATAACAGCAGATACAGAACAAATTTAAAGTGTCAAACCACAAACTCAGGCATCCTGCACTCAACTAAAATATAACATTTCTTTCAACAGTGCCTTAATAAAAGTCCAGTGCTAGTCATTTTTTGTTGTTTATGCATCATGTTTTGCATTTGTTACATAAATGTGTATTTTACAGATAAGGTGCACATGCCCACAAATATTAACACAGACAAATGTACATATACTCACAGGCCACTTTGTTAAGTACACTTGCTCAACTGTATTAATCCAAATATTTAATCAGCCAATCACGTGGCCACAACTTTATGGTCAAGACGACTTGGTGAAGTTCAAAGTGCATGTCAGAATAGGTGATTTAAGTGGCTTTTCATGGCTGTTGGTTCCAGATGGGATGGTTTGAGTATTTCAGAAACTGCTGATCTACTGAGATTTTGCCACAAGGCCATCTCTACGGTTCACAGAGAATGGTCTGAAACACAGAAAATACGCTGTGAGTGGCAGTTCACTGCTTGACTATACTCTGCTGATGCCAGAGTTTAGAGTAATGGCCAGACTCCTTTGAGCTGACAGGAGGGACTCGAATAACTGCTCATTACAACCAACGTATGCAGAGGAGCATTTCTAAATCCACAGCATGTCAAACCTTGAAGCAGGAACAAGAAACTGAAACAACAATTTACACGGTCTCACCAAACTTGAACAATAGAAGATGGCCGTAAAAATGTTGCCAGGTCTGATGATTCTCGATTTCTACTGCAACATTTGAATGGTAGGGTCAGAATTCTATGTAAATAAGATGAAAGCATGGATCCAACCATGCATCAGGCTGGTGGTGATGGTGTAATGGTGTGGGAATTATTATCTTGCCACAGTTTGGCCTCTTGGTACCAATTTTAACTTCACAGCCTGCGCGTCATTCCTTTTAAGACCACTGTGTACCCATCGCTTGATGGCTGCTTCCAGGAGGATATTGTGCCATATCACAAACTTCAAATGATCTCAAACTGGTTTCTTGAGCATGACAAGTTTTAAGCCAGGCTGTTCACTGTATTCGAATGGCCAAAAAAGCTCCTTTGGGGTATGTTGGAACAGGAAATTAACGTTATATTGACATGCTGTCATGTCAATATGGACCATAACCCATAGAAAAATTAAGGCAGTCCTGAAAACCAAAGGGGGTTCAACCCAGTACTAGTAAATTGTGCATATCGCTTTTTGTTAGTTAGTTACTGTAAAGAGGAATGATGGGAACATTTATTATTGTACATGTGGTACTAAGTCCTGTGAAAATAGTTATAAACACTCTAAACCAGCTCAGTACAGGTTTTGAAATGTAGCTTTGCGGGAAGACTAATTCTTTTATATATTTATTTTAAAATCAAGCCACAGTTAAAGACTAATTCTATAACAGATTCTATGGATTTGTTTTGTAAAACACAGTCTCGACGGTTAAATATTTACTGACGGAAAGAAATGTGTTAGTATTTACAGCACACGGTTAGCTAGCTTTCAAATCAGATGTGAAGCCTAATATGAGCTTCAACCGCCGCTTTTATGGTCTCTCTTATCACTGTGCATGTTTCTGCTCCACCGGACACACTGCTGATCTTCACCTCATGCTCACACACTGCACGAAGCCATTATAAGTCAATTATTTTCAAGAAACCAGCACAAACTACTCACAGTGAATGATTTGACAAGGAAGAGAGAGCGGAGCGCCGAGAAAATAGTCCGGGCACTCCGCAAAGAATGACACAGATAGTTCCGGTTTGTAGAACACCAAAAATTATCAAATCAAGTCCAAACCAATCAATAAATATAAAAAGTATTCTAATATTGGCTTATATAACGTATGTTAATATAGCATTACATCACTAAATTGTTCCTGTTAGCAAATATTCTGTTGTCTCTATAATATAATGTTACTATACAAACCGGTTATTAAGTCAATAATTAATTAATAATAATGTATTGTACATAATGCATGTATGTAAAATATAACATTATATTTTTCTTTCACATGAAAAAAACAAAATCTCTGACCAATAGCGTCAGCTGTAGAATCAAAACACTAGTATAAAAGCCAGTTTTGATAAAAAAAAAAAAAAATTATCTCCTAATTTTATAAAGCTACCGTTACTGCTCGTTTTACTGATAATTAAGCTTGAATTATTTTAATTTTGGGGTGAATCCCAAAGCAGTTGAACGCATTGGACTAAAATAAAAAAAAAATATTAAATGTACTTATATGTGATTTAAATAACTAGATTTTCATTTTAAAGAAAATGATAGAAATCTCTCCCAGTGAACGCTTAAACCAACACGTACGCATTTCTTTACAATCTTTGTAGCTGTTGTGCCTGAGAGAAACTGATAAGAAATGTATCCAGTGTAGGACCAACCAACAGACAGCTTGTGTCTGAAGATAATAGAGATGAGCCCCCATTTTTCCCACACAACCCTGGGCTGTCAGCAGTACACTTGTTCAGCTTGACAGAGGAGATACGGCGGCTGACTTTCAAGGTAAGGCGATGCAAAAGTAAAATGAGTTATTTTTGAAGCAAAACCACCATATGAGGAGAGAGAGGGGCGCAGAGGTACTGAAAGTCCTTAAAGGATCACTTGAAGACTTTTCTTCTTCCTGATATTTCATTATATTTCCTGCTTGCTCATTTCAGCTGGCTGTGCTTTGGCCACAGGCTTCAGGGCATGTGACTTTCGCTGCTACTACTACTGTGCTTACTCATCCTGTGTGTAGGGCTCATTATTCCACTCCACTATACATGAACATGAATCATCCTCACATTCAGATATTTTTGGTATATGCTGCCTACAAGGAGATCAGACGTGGAGATGATGTAGCACTCTGATCTCTCGATAACCCGTTCTTGTGTTGAATGATGACAGCTGAATCTGTCAGTATTTTTGTTTTTGTATTTCCCATACAGTTTGTGCCAGTTCATGTAGGTCATTTAGTGAAATCACTGTTCTCTTGTATTTAGCACAGCAGCTTTTTTTTCTATACTACGATGGATACCAAATAATCATGAGACAGATAATAGGGCTTAAATCTCAGGGCCTTGGTGTGTTTGGAGCAGAGCTGATCAGTGCCAAGAAATGTTCTTACTTGAGTGTTCTTGAGTTGTTCTGGACTTAATTTAAGCTGACAACTGTGATGTGAGGTGCCAACACAATAATCCCAGTGACGAATCCAAAGCCCACACTTTTTTACGTGTGTGGATTCAGTGGAAGTTTTTACCCTAAAATACACCATAGTCACTTTGGCCCACATGTGAGAATGATGGAGGGACAAATACACACAACCTTGAGAACTGGTACTGGAAAGTTTTAGATTAACATATTGAAAAATTATGATATGACCTTCTTGACCTCAAAGCAGCATTTGGCAGACACATGGAGGAGAACGAGCAGTCAGCAAGAGGCCTCCATTTCGTGGGCAAGAAGGATGAACTTATTGAAGCAAAGCGGTCTTTCAGAACAATAGAAGATCGGGATATACTGATTATCTACCACCAGGGAGTCTTCTATGCTATGGATTCTTACTGTTACCGTAAGTGCCGTTTTTCTAGTGAAAAACTCATAGTGGTCACTGCAGAGAGAGGAAATACACCGGGACCTTTAACACTGGACTTCATTAATAAATTATTGAACATTTTAGCACATGTCATCTGGAAAGTGTTTCCTTTTTAGCAAAATGTTAGTGTGTTTGTTTATTTTGTGATACACTGATACTCCGTCATTTCGGCAGATGCTGGAGGAATGCTGAACAATGGCGACATTGAGGTGAGTTTCAGGTTTAAATTACAAGGGTTAGATCAAGACAACATTCCAAAATATCAGAGCAAATATCTTCTACAATCACTCAAGCAGTAATTTAACTAAACACCATGACATGAACACTTAACACAGTTTTCATGTCTGAATTTACTGCCATTCACTACAAAAGCCTTAAACAAATAGTGCCTCATCTTAACCCCAGTACCTGCTGTCTGAATACACTTCCCCACATCTTAAAACTACTTTTCAGCAGCTTAGCCGCTGAGCTCTTGAAAACTGGGAATGGTTCCTTTCTCGTATTTTCCCTGCATCATCAAAGACTGCAGTTGTCCACCCCACTTGAAAAAGAGAAATGTGGATCCTGCTGCACTTAATAGTTATGGGTTTATTTCTAACCTTCCATTTATTGGTAGAATTATTTAGAAAAGTTGTTTTTAATTAAATTAGTAATTTCTTGAATATTAATTGTTATTATGTCATCTTTCAATCGGGCTTTCATCACCACAGGACAGGATCTGCTCTCATGAAGGTATAAAACAATATTCACCTGAATACAGTCTCAGGCAAACTGACTACCCTGGTACTGTGCAGATTTTATGTATGTAATACCATAGCTCATAACACACTATTAGACAGTTCAGAAAATGTGGTGGGTCTTACAGGAACAATTCTTATATGATTTAAATCATGCATTAAAGATTTGTTGATGCTTATGAAACAGAGAAAGCCCAATGCTTCATGGAGTCCCACACGGATCAATTCTTGGGCCCCTCTTATTTCACATGGATATCCTTCCTCTTAGTGACATCTTTCAAGAATACAAGATTGCTTGTCAAAGCTCTAATTTAATTGGTAAAAAATCTTATTACAACTTGCCTGAGGAGTCACTGATAGGCATTTTTATTGAGATGAATATCTACATACAAAACTGTGAGTCAACTGGTTTTAAAAAGTTGTGTATTTTCTTTTGTAATGCGTGAATTCATTTTCCTAAATCTTGTTTCTGACATATGCCCCCCATAAAGTATCACTTACAGTCCAAACTAATTTAACATTTTCAAACAATAAAAAATAAACTGAATAAGACACAAAAAATCAAAACTAAATAAAAATAAAAACTAATTAGTACATAGAATACTATAATAACTCTTTCTAGTGGTTCATGGATTTGAAACTAATCAGTGTGATAAGCCATTTAGCAGTTACACTGCTCACTTCTGGAACTAACTACCACTGAGGTCAGATCTTCTCTAACCTTGGCTGTTTTTAAGAAATGTTATTAATCACTACTGCTTTTAAGTAATCTGGTATCTGTATTATTATAGTTATTATTTCTTTTTTCTTCTTTTTTTCCCCTTTAAACCACCTTGAATGACTATAGCATTTGAGGGTGATATATAAATAAACTTTCTTTGCCTTGGCTTAAGTTATTACCTCATTCCTGATTTAACATATTCTTGTATCTGCACCAAAATGACTAAAGGCAAATGCTGGGCTGAGGCTGTGAGGATATTGTATTATTATGTTATAGTGCAAATAAACCTAAAATGACATACAGACAAGGTCATTTACCTGCCTTTTGTCCACATGCAGGAAATTAATGGCAAGCTGTGCATAATTTGTCCGAAGCATAAGTACAAGCTCACTCTAGCCAAAGGGGAGTGCTTATACAAAGGGACCAACCCCAAGGAAAAGCCACCTGTGCCCAGATGGTACTCCAAGGGTGTGAAGCAGAGAACGCACACAGTCACAGAGAACAACGGGGAGATCTACGTCAAGCTCTCTGATGACCCAGATTGGATCGAATCAGATTACTACCAAGGAGAAAAAGGCAAGATAGAAAGAGCCAAAGCTGAAGCATCTGAGAAGGAAACATCTTGACAGTAATGGATGAAGATTGCACCCAAGTGTTCTCTTTTTGTCTGCTCTGATCTCCTCTAAATAATTGTATGATGACTGTATGGCGAGGTTGTTAGTGATGACATGTACTCTGTGGTCAATTTATAAGCACTCAGTTGGATAGATAGCTCTAAAGTGGCTCTTGTTTTTGGTCGTTATTGACTGTATTTACACGTTTGTACGGGTGATGGTTTATTTCAAGCACTGGTAAAGCATTGGCATTTAACATTGATGTCTGTTTGTCATCATCTCCATCTCTAAATAAACATTTCTAAGGATGAATTTTGATTTCTGTGTCATCCATCTCATATAGGACAGTGACATCCAATACTCTTTGTGTAGTATGCATACAGGGAAGGAATCAGTAGCACTAGATTTATGTATTTGGGATTATTGTCATATATTTTTTTTCCCAGTAACTACAAAAAACAAAAACCTGTTTGCTGAGAAATTAGATAATCCAAGAAGTCTTGGAGGGTTGCAGATCCAGCAGGCATTTGGCTGGCTCTGCGGCCACTGAGGGGGCCCTGCATATTTTGTATAAAATGTATGGTTTTTGTTGTGGATACTTTTATTTGTATCCAGTATTGTATCCAACTAGATTTGGTGACCTGTCCAGGATACACTCCACCTCTCCCCTATGGCAGCTATGGTAGGCTGTAGCTCAACTGCAGGCATTAGCTGGATAAGCAAAAGAAGATGGATGGATGGATTAAAAATTTCACAAAGCAGGGAAAATACATACAGTTAGTGTTATTATTATTAATTTAATCACATGTCAGTAGACTTAATGTGACTTAATGCATAGCTTTCCTATACTTCACATGCAGTGCAAAAGAATGAGGCTGTAGCATTTCTTAACCATTTGATATGAAGGGTCAAGACAGCCTGTCACATTCAGATTATTTCTCTGTTTCTGTACCAGAATTGTACAATAGTGACATTGGTTGAGAGCAGAAATGCTGTGGGGTATAGAGCCCCTCTGTGCATGAATGATGCTGTTCTCTAGCTGGCTTATAGCAAACTCAGAACTGTGTGACTCTTCAGATAGAGTCAAGAAACACCCATGGGTTATATGGAATAAGGGGGCAGTTTAATTACATAATCAAGTTGGGAGTCTTGACAGAAGGCAGTGGCCATTATCTGCAGGTGGTCATTTGCAATAGGTCAAGCGGTGGGCTGTTCGTCAAGATAAAGAGCAGACTGTGTGGGGAAAGTGCTTAGCAGGGCCAGTGCATCTGCCAGAAGGAGAGCATGTAAGCAACACAGATTTTCAGTGTAGAAGGGCAATCAAACTCAAGCCCTGGTTTTATGTTATGCATTATTCATAATGGCTGCGAATGACCCATGAGGCTCTGATTAAGCCTTTAAGGGTCAGGCTATTCTTCCCCTCAATTCTTTGTGGATGCCCTGGAGCTTTTCCAAGAGGGCCAGCCAGACCTTATTATTACCTTTTACCTACCTCTCTCACAACAACAAAACACCACCCGAAAAAAAAGCTGGTTTAAGCATTTTAAATGTCCTCGCAGTGTCAGCAAATAGCCGGTCACGTGCTCACTTTGGTGGTCATTATTGTTGTCACTGTCATTAACACTGCGCCCCGTGCTTCCAGGCAATTAACTTTTGTGTGAACGCCTGTGGAGGAGTGCGGTGACAGTGTGGGGCAGCAGAATGGTGGCGGGCCTGTTGGCACACACCAGCCGTGCAGAGGGGCAAAGCTGCGGTGAGGCAACAAGATGTAAAACTATGTCCGAAACAAAAGCGGGTGAGGGTGTTCGTTTGTGCGCGTGTGTTGGCGCGTGTATGTCAGCGCGTGCGCGTTGCTGAGTCAGACGCGGCCGCTCACGGTTCAGTCAACCCCTCTCTCTCGCTCTCTCTCTCTCTCTTTCTTCCCAGTTGTTATTTTGCTAGCGACACTTTGTTTCATCCACCGACGTCATCCATACGGTCTGGACACCGAGGCGCGAAGCTACCCTCCCTCTCGGTAGTTAATTGTTTCCTACCGACTGACAACTTGTTCGCCTGTTAGAGCACTGGCTGTCTGTCCATGGGCGCTGCTGTTTACACACTCTGCTGCTCCTCCTCCGCCGGCTGGGCTGTCCGGTGCGCCTCTGCGGTCGGTTCGGGACGGTGTCGAACTCCGCTTTTATGAATGAATAACGAGACGGGGAAATGCCCGTGACTGCGAAACTCCCCCTACAGCCGGGCTCCCGGGGGGTCAGCCACCGATGAGAGGTATTAACGACGGAGCCGAGCCGCGGCTCATTGCGGAAAAAGCGAGCCCTGACTGCAGACTGGCGTGGAAAGGCACCGTGAGCGGGAAACGGGCTCCATAGCGTAAAGCAGCGGAACGAAACCGCGGTGACCACAATGTAAGTTCCTCTGGACCTGCAACTCATTAAGGCTTATGAAGAGATGGGGCTCCTGGTTGCATGCCTTATTGATTTTTTTCAGTATATCACTGCTTGGAAAACACACAAAGATAGCGGGAATAATTCGTCCGTCTGAATTATTCTAACATAATACACACTCAGGTGTGATAATGAAGGCCTGGGCGAGCTTCTCTTCAGTGATTTTCAGTGACATAGCTGTGATGCACTGTCTCCGTGAGAGACATGAATAATAAGGTCCAGTGCAAAGAGAGGAGCCTCCGCTCCCTCGGTGCTCTTTGATCATCATCATCTACCTGTGTGATGCCTTCAGTTCACTTTCAACCACGAGTTGTCTGGCTTGCAGGTCCATCCACATCGTGGCGCTGGGCAGCGAGTGCCCCGGAGGAGTCGGTCCAGGAGATGAGATGTTGGGGCAGGGGCAGCTGCAGGGGGGGTTGCTGTGGAGCTACCTGGGTCAGGGAGCCATGGTGGGACCATGCGACCTAGAGAGCAGTATGCACAACCCGGCTTTCATGGAGTACACCTCACGTGTCTTTGGAGATGTCACGGTAGTGGTTCGGGATTGTCCCAGCTGGGTAAGAGACAGGTGGTGTGTTTGAGTGAGCAGACTGAGAGAAGCAGAGACACCTGCATGAGTCAGCTGTTACATTATGACTTTGGCTTGTGCATGTATTTGTGCACTGGAAGTCTGATCTTAAAGAATCATTTTCAGTGCTATTATGGCTCTTTTCCTCTACATTTACATCCTCTTGATTGTCTGTGCTGGTTTTATGCGAAATCAGAGGCATTTCCAGAGTACTGTGAGAAAATGTGAGTTACTTAATGTATATGCTGTTTACTTTTCAGCCTGCTTCTGTTTCTCAGAAGATACAGCCTTCTACAATATTTCAACTTCCAGTGGCCCTTGCCTTGCAGCACTGATTGCAGGCTTTATAAAAACGTCTCTATTCTTAGGACGCTATTTTAACATGCACTGCAGAAAAAACCTGATGAAAGAACTTTTGTTCTTAATAGCATATGCACTGTTAGGGTTTTGTATGCATCCTATTATAGGCCTGTCTAACCCCGTCAGGGGTGTTGCTGGTGGAAGTCTGTGTGTCTAATTCTCTGTCTCTGCCTTTTATTTTTAATTCAAAATGCTCAAAGCTTTCTGAAGTGTTTTTCCTTCCTAATGGGTTGAATTAGGCTGGTTTAGAGTAGCTAGCCTCATAAAGATCTCTAGGGGGTAAAGTTAAATAACCCAGTTACACTGAGGAATTTGTACTTATATGAGAGGAAACGTTAGGTTTATATGAGTTGTGGTGAAGACAGGGGTGTAGACACATCTCTGTGTATGTCTTTGCTTGGGTCTCAGCCCTCCATCTATTTACAAATGTCATCCTTTCCTTGCCTTTCTAGGACTTGCTGGACAGCGACTGGGCCAGTGTTCGGAAAGTTCTTGAGCAGGCGGACATTTTAGTTATTAAATATTCAGTCACTGACAAGCTGGCCTTCCAGCAGGTCAGGAATGGCTATGCTCCGAGACTCCGCCCACTCCTGAGGCACTGGGGCGTGCCCGTTATCCTCGTTGCTGTGGGAGCGCGGCTGAATGGTGAGGATGCCTTTTGTTCTGTGTTTTTGTTAGAGCAGGACTGAGTTTAGTTTAGCCAACATGGCTTGCCAACCCTCCAACTGTTTATCTTTGCTGCATATGAGCTGTCACTGTACTGGATATCCTGGCAATTTCAGGTCAGTTTACTGTTGCCTTAGCTGTTGGTTTTGGTTTCGGGACAGCATTATGCTCTTCTTGCTGAGATCACTCAGTGAGTCTTGTATCCTCTAGCGTGTCCACACAGCAATGAGGAGGATGCTCATGATTAAATCTCCTCTTGGCTGCCTTCAGGCTGTCAGCTCACATGCTTCCCCACAGGAAACACTCCAAAGAAGTACATCAACTTTGGGGCTTTTCTGTTCCAAAAAAAAGAAGCCTTGCTTGTAGACAAGAGTTCATTGTCATGGTGCAAAAAAAAAAAAGTGCACCAGAACAGAAGTATGTGCCTTCAGCAGGATAGAGCACACATTTACAGCCTTACTGGAGGCTGCTTAACAAAATAAGCATTAACATAACACACATGTGTTGGAATCTCAGTGAGTGACCTCCACTCTGTTAAAATTAAATCCTGTAAACAAGCCCATCAAATGTACCAGGTTATATTTTTAGCACGTGTGCTCAGCATACTTTGAAATCCTGTCAGAGCACTGCAGCAGAGTGATCACAGTAAAAGTCAAGTCTGAAGAGAGAGAAAAACGAGAGGGGAGTTGATCACTGTAGACCAGAGCCTTTGTTTGTGTTTGTGTTTTTTCTTTTTCTTTTTTTTTTTTAGCAGCTGCTGTGAGTAGTTTCATGCAAGCCCCCCCCCCATTGTGACTGCAGAGAATGACGGCTGAGGTCTGAGCGCTTCCTGTCTTTAGACCACCTAAGGCACAGCTGTGGCAGGGGGAGCGCTGCCGCACGTGCATTAATGCAGCCATTAAACCAGCAAAGAACGGAGGAGCGCAGACAGATTTATCCAAGGGCACGCACGCACACCATCGCTCGCACAAACATACCACTGATATGCCAAGTCACAGACGCTCACGCGCGCACTTACACACACTCCTTTTCCTGCTGCCACCCTTGCATTCACTCACACGCTCTCAGCCTGCCATCGTCTCTGTGTCACGCCTGTGGGTTATTAGCAATATGATTTATCCAGTGCCTGGGGACTTGGCTGTATGTCCTGCAGATTCTGCCTTTCTCTCTCCTCCTTTGTGCAGCCCTTGCTCTAGTCGTTTGTTTTTTTTTCCTTCAAGATAATCCCTCTAATTTTCTGTCTGATTCTGTCTCTGTGGTCTCCCTGTGCACACACGCCTCAGTACAGCCAGTCCTAGTCCACGTGCCACTGCAGATTTTACACATCTATATGATCTTGCTGTACAATTACCGCCCCCTTTTTTTTTTCATCAACTTGCTGAAGAAATTGCAGCTTGGGGTGTGCATCAGAAATATTTTTAAAAACCAAACTTATGAATGCATGCTTCCCTTTTAAAAACCCTCGCTAGCTCTCTACATAGTCACCCAGAGAAAGAATTGAGGAATCGGGAAAAAGGGCGAGGCCACACCATAAAAGCCACATGTGGTTGTAGCATCTGGTTCATATGTTCTGATTTGTGAAACATGCTTTCCATTCTAGTTTAGTTTGCAAAATGTACTTTTTGCTCCAGCAGCACTGACTAACAACACAACACTTTTGCATTCTATAAGACGGAAGTAAGGGCATTGTTTTTTGTTTTGTTTTTTTGTTTATTATTGTTTATTTTTCTACACCTTTTTATTGTAAGTATTGAGGTACATCGCTCATCTGAACAGGCTAAGTGTTTGCCATGGAAATTTCAGTCACCTGAGGGGTGGGTGTGTTTGTGACTATTTTAAATCAAATTATTTCTTAGAATCTGTTAAATTTTGCTGAGTGCCCTTCAGTGCGCTGCTACTCCTTTGTCAAAAGCATGTTATTCTTTTCCACTTCCTCTGTGCTTGAGTGGTTCAGTAGAACTCACTGAGTCACACATGGATCTAGTACTGCCTTAGTAGGTTCATGCTTCTCAAAAAGGATAATGTAACATCAATAGCACATGTATTCCTTCACATATACACACATAAACTAGTTATTAGTAAAGTATGCACTACCTCATCTTACACTTGAATTCTTCTCTGTTCAGATGAAGGGCCCCCCTGTACGTGTCCACTGTGTGCCTCTGACTGGAGCAGCTGTGTACCTCACAGTGAAGGTTTGCAGTTGTCCCGGGACTTGGGGGCCACCTATCTGGAGTTGCCCTCCCTCAACCATGTCTTCGTGGGTCGCTACTTTGGCAGCGTGGTAAGTGATGTCGCAACACTGGAATCAGAGTTGATGCTGTGGTGTGTTTTTGACTCAGCGTCCCCAGAGAAGAGAAAGAGAAAAACACTTTTCTGCACATCTGAATAATTGTTGAAGGAGAACTTCTCACGATGTTCTTTTCTTTCAAAGTAGAGTAACTCTGCGTTTCCAGATTGTAGATGCAGTGTTTAGCAGGGGAGACAGTGACAGGTTGGACGCCCTGGGAAGTTATTTCTAAAGCAAAAAGATGATGATGTAACTTCACTATCTTTGTACAGATTTTGAAATAACATGTATGTTGTTTGTGTTGTTTAGCTGGAGTACTTCATGATTCAGTGTCTGAAACACAAAGCCAAAGAGAGGCCAGAGAAGAGGCGAGGAAATAAAGTGAATGAACTTCGCCCCCCTCACTTAGAACAGCCAGGTCAGAGTAATACTATGCTAAGCAATGGGTGATCCTGGCTTTGTTTCAAGTGTCATGCATGCCTGCCATTTTTAATTCATTTAAGCAGATTTGTAGCTTGTGTGTGTGTGTGTGTGTTTTAAAAAATATATTTCTTAATTATATATATTTTTGTCAATTGCCCTGTTTATGGTGTTTAGAAACATTCAGTGAACTGGATGGATTGTTACCTCTTGAGCTTACATAGCCATAAAAAGAGCTGAGCACAAAGGTTTTATCTGGATCAATATGCTCTGTTCCAAACTGGAAAGACAAAGAGCTAGGTAGACTACTTTTATTCACTGACATTTGAATCAATTTTAGCCTGAGCAAAAAGAAGCAGTAACAGCTGAGTTCCCTGCGTTTGGTGGAGGCAGCTCAATGATTGTTATTATGAGACTGTGGGATTACTCCTTAACCTCATCTTTTAGTGAAGCCCTCTCATGTTGTCAGTTCAGCGCCTGGTCCTGTATGTTATGTGTTTTTAATTTTTCATGCCTATTATTACAGTTCATTATTCACAATATGTTTCCCCCAACAACAAAAAATTATCCTTATAACCAAATAAATGTGTTGATTATAATGATTTTATCAAGGAAATGGTGATGAGCTTGTAAAATCTAGAGAAGAGCGATCATGGATGTTTAAAAAAACAAAGAAAGACCAGACAGTTTCTCCCAGTTCTTTCTCTTTAAGTCACTCAGACTACAAAATGACTCAAATGGTCCATTATAAATCAAAAAGTTGCCAGTTAATTGCTGACTAATTACTTAAGATGTTATTTAGTTTTAGTCTGCTTATCTGAAATTCAGAATTTTAGATGAAATTGTAATTAAGCTGCAAAAAGCCACTCATGTTAAAAGTTCTGTCTCTCTCTGTCTCGCTTTTTTTTTTTTTTTGAGGCGCTTGCAGATTTATTGCAGACTTAATCAAACTCCGTCTTATCCAGTCACATTCTGCAAAAGAACGCAAATTATGAGGAGATAAATGATCAAAAGAGGCTAAACCTCACAGAAAGGCTGACACACAGCAAACAGCTTAGACACAGCGAGTTTGATTACTGTAGAAACGGGCTGAGCTGGAGTGCTCAGTGGCTGCATGTCTGCTGCTCTTCCTTTCTCTTAATGCTCTGCTTTTTTGGACGCTCTTTGTCCTGATTGGATAAAAGACAGTCTGATTAAAGCTGCAACTGGCTGCTGGATGTTGCCACAAACTGAAAGCTTTCTGTGTGCCGAATTTGAAACCAGGAAATTAAAAGTAACAGCTCCAACACCTTGAGTAGACGAAGTAGTCTGGTGTTGTATTCAGGGAGGGGGTTAGAATACAGAGTTGCACTCCTTGTTTCACTTTTCTTCTCCTCTCTACTATGGCCATTCCTCTATGCATGCAAAGTCATGCTTTAAAAAAAAAAAAAAAGACCTGAACATATTTAACACAAACTACGCCTTTAAACCTGTGTTAAATATTGATCCGAACAGGTTTCCGCTTCGCTTGTTTAAATCTGACTGACATTTTTAAGTGCTGCCAAAAAAATGGCAGCAAGTGCCTGCAGGATTTATTGGTGCCGTTCAACACCGCTTAGCTCCTTTTACCGTGTAGCTTACATTAAATATGACATGCGGGGATTAAGAAATGGCACAGTTGTCATGGCTAAAACAGAGCACTCATAAAAAAGGAGATGAGCTCCACAGAGGTGCAGTATTAAGCATCAATAGGAATATAATAGGCCAATGATTAGTGAAGCTGAAGCACCCTCGCCCTGCCTTCTTTGTTCCCCTGCTCAGTGCTTTTTCACTTTTTACTAATTTGACTTCATGAATGCATGAATCACTGAGAGTGCACAGCTTTGCCTCCCATTTTTCCAAGAGACGCTTTGTTGTGTTTTTCTTCGTTGCAATTTTCTGTGTATTCACTTTTGTCACACAGTTCACTGCAAATCATTTTCTTTTTTTTCTTGGTTTTTCCTTTTTGTGTCTTCTTCATTTATTAGATTTGTTCCAAATCTTTTTAATCCCAAAGTTTTGGGATGTGCTGTTCATTTTAGTGTTTTGTCACCAAAACAATTTAAAAGTAAAGTTGACAAATAAAGGTCAACTTCAGGTCCTTTTTCAGTCTCTGACCAGACCAGACTAGACCAGAATTTCACTGCAGCAGCCTTGAGCTGCTTTCATCTTTTAAGGACTGTTATTAATGCAAAGACAAACGTACCTGGAAGCAGTTCTTTAAACATGAGCAAGGAGAAAGGACAAAAATGACCTATCTCGGCTCTGTCTCTTTTTCTTGGCTTTAAAATCTCACTGTGCTGTTGCTGTCAAAATCACTCCCCCGACCTGCACTGTACACCCCAATTCCTCTCTGAGTTGTCAAAACTCATTGCCAAAAAACCCCCCCAAGAAAACACAAGTACAAGTAAACAAGGTAGACTGAAGGAAAATTGAGTACACCAAATATCAATACTAAAACACTCCTGAGAGGCTTTGAACATAACAAACCCATTCAGTATTCTGTGTTATTGTTTGATATGGAGGCAAACTGAATTTCGGCAGTAATTGCTCATCATCTCTGTCCACCCTCACTCGTTTCTTTTGTTGCTCTCCTCTGTTCAGCTCGTCTTCCCCCTATTAGAGTGGAGGAGTCCAGCTTCTCCCAGGACATGCAGTGGTTGTTGGAGCGTGGCGTGCAGTTCGCCGATGTGGCTTTCTATGCCGGGGATTCTGGGAAAGAGCTGGGTTGGGCGCATGCCGCTGTGCTGTGTGCTGTCAGCCCGTACTTCAGACAGCTGCTCCTTGGGCCCAAGACCAGGTAGGAGAGATATTAACCTCTTCACAGCATGGGGTTTAATATCCTATTTCACCACCTGAGTCTGTAGCCAGCAAGAGCCCAACTATTTCTGTAAAACTTCTCTGTAACTCTGAAACACTTTCTTCTATCTCTGGTTGGATAGGGAACGTCCACAGTCGCGGTGTGTTTGCAGAGAGCGTGACGGAGGCCCCCACTCGCTGCTTTCCACCTGGGATGGGAGTATTATTGATGACATGCCGAGATCAGATGGACACCTGACGGGACGCCTCACTCGTTTGGTGGTGAAGGACCCCCTCCTGTGCATGTGCTTGTGGGAGACTCTCATGTTCATTTATAGAGGTAAAAACCTCCATCCAAAGAAAGCTTAGTTGCTGTTATCCTAAATTTGCTGTTATGTATCTTTATAGAAAATGCCATCATGTCCATTTATCCAATTTAACAGCCACTTGTAAGCTCTCGAGGTACTGAATGTGGAAATCCACCTGATTCCTAGTGTGACTGAATGAAATCGAACAATTTGACAAATTAGCTGATGGATGTTTTTTAAGGTCAAAGAAAATGAAACGCTATATCACAAACCTCTCTTTTTCCAAAAGGAAGAGAAGTGGTGTGATATCCCGTACTGTATGTGTTGTACCAGCTGACGAAAAGTAGAACTCACAGGCCTCACAGACCTAGCTGCAGACTGCAGATTAAAGGTTCTGTAATCTGAAAAATCCATTCTTTGCTAGAAAACTGTTCGCTGTTCGAAAACGGTACGCTTTGGATACATTGCTCATTGCTCGTATTAGTAATATGTAGACAGAAACAAAATGCATGAAGGTAAATGGTTGACAGGAAGAGGGTTTTTTTTGTTTTTTGTTTTCCTTACCTTTAATTTAGAGTCTGATCAGCTGAGAAAGGCTTCATTACCCCCCACAACCCTGAATTAGTTAAGTAGATGGATGGATGTGTGATTGGGCATTAAACTAATGTTGCTGTACATGTACAAGGACCTATATTAGTTAGAAAAGCTTTTTATAAGCAGTTATAAGCAGTAACACTGATAACAAGTCTAGTAAAGCAATTATTATTAGGACTGACATAGCTATCATGATGTCACTCATTAGTTTCTGGAGTGTGCATTTATGCTGGAGTATTGGCAGCTGCCATGCTGTTTTTTTGGTGCCAGAAATGACCATATTTGGATGAGAGGTTGGAGAATTAAGTAATAATCTAACACTAGTCAGCTTGGTTGGCAAGCTGCATCCTTAAACTGTACAGAGCGATGCTCAGATACAGACATGTACTATTTAGTGCTAAGCAACAGACTAAGAAAATATTACAGTTTCACACGGCATTATGAACACAGGCCAAAGATGAAAACGTTGTTAGCATTACTAAGGGGGCAAATTTTTCTGGCTGACTGGCCAGGGGCGGGCAGCTGAAGGGAGTTTTCTTCTCACAGATTTGCTGGATGAGGATTTGTGGCAGATTTGTGCAGTTTATGCATCAGAGACTGTTCAATAAACTATGGATATAATTTTGAGAGATGTTTGCAGACAGTAAATTTAAAATAACAAATGTTGGAGCCTGGTTTGATTGCATCATTGTTTGGCAGGATTCTTAGTCTTCATCTCTTGGTTGGCTTTTCCTGTGCTTGTGAAAAATAGAGGCTCACCATAATCTGATGGATTTTAACCATCATGACTGGTCAAAAATTTGATGGAAATCCATCCAGTAGTTGATGTTTTATTGTGATGTAAAGTGGGTACCTGATCTATAGTGTCATTCCTGCAGCCATGCTGCTAGTGTGGCTGAATAAAATGAGATTTTTTTGGTAAGTAAGAACAGTTATACCAGACTGCAATCTAAATACTGTGGTGTAGTTTGTGTTGCTAAATAATTTCTGCTGGACCAACTTAAATGGAAACAACAGATAAACCACAGACGAGCCTCTCATCTCAGCCGATTAGAGGCCTGTGATTTCACCAGGATCGAGTTGCCCAAATGGACACCCTGGCAGCAGGATCACATGTACAGAAAGTGCCAAACAGAAATTGGAAATCAGAAAAGACAAAAAGCGTCTCCAAGGATTGGAGTCCAAACAAAGTACTTTATCCAGATAAAACTCAGTCATTTCACTTCCATGGCGCTACATGATTTCTGGAAAGTGCACATTGAAATTATTATTTTTACTGAATACTACAGACTTCTATTTTGTTTTTTATTATTATTTGATCCATTGTATACATTTATGACATATTTAATAAATGCAGTCCTTTAGTGATATTTTTTTGTGTTGCCAAGGCCAGTGCTGCATCCTTGATGTTTCCTGTTTTGCTAATTTAGACACATTAGGTACATTACAACTGGAGCAAACATAGCTGGACTGACATTCACAGGAAGGGAAATCTATTCCCTAAAAGCAGTTACTCTTTTTCTAATAATTTAGATGTGATGATTAATGGTCCTGTGGCAGCAGAAGGCAGTTTTCCTGCCGCTGGGCCTTGTCCAACGTTCCATTACGCCGAGGAACAGAAATCAGTCAAGTTGAAAGTACTTAATAGTAAGCAACCGTAGTATTTTAATCTAGGACCAGATCAATCATTTTGTAATAGTGTGATCTTGAACTCCTTTCTGGAGCTACGTTTGCACTTCACTTGGCTCCCTCAGGACATGTGTGTGTCTTTTGTCTCTCTCTTAGCGTATTTCTATTAAACATTATGGAATGACAGCAGGATGGGTTGGCACACTGGTGCATCATTGTAATTGTGAATGTGATTAGCTGATAGAATCAGACTCTGTCACTTGTTCCTGGGGCCTTATATTTACATCAAGAAATGATAAAGTGCACCTGTCTTGTATAATTTCCAATGCCATCTATTAGCTTGTTCTCACGAACTAAGCATGCAGGCACAAAACATCTGAAGCACTCTAAACACTGAGGCAGTTGCATCCAATGTGTTCTCGAGTCGGGTGTGAAGCCAGTTAAACAGGCATGCAATATTTTCTTCAACTTTAGCAACGTAATAAAAAATCTTCTCGCTCCCACAGCTTAGAGTCTGCAGTGCTGTGCCTGCTGCATGTCAGCTCGCACTGCCTGCTAGCTGGCACTTCAACACAGGCTGCACGGTGGGCACAAATCCTTATGGCAAAAAAAGCTGTGCAAACATCTGATTCCTGGCTGCCTGTTAACGTGCATGTGAGTCGCGACGATGCTCTGACACACAAACAAATCAACGGCAGAAGTAGACACACAAACACATAAGCTGAGAGTGTATGTGGCTGGTGGAGGGTAAGCAGAGGAGGGAAGAAGATTATAGAGTTAGACTGATTCTCTCTGAGTGACTGTCTGAATAAGAATAAGAAAGCCAGCAGTTGAAATAAGGGGAGGGCAGTGTGTGTATTTTGAGTAAGAGAGGAAGATGGGATAGTATGGAGTGGAAAAACTGGGACCAGGGGGAAAATGAGAGGGGAGAAGAAAGTAAGGCCCTGCTCATCTGCAGTTCCCTAAGATAATGTGATGGTAAAAAGCTGAGCACTACCCTTAGTGTGTGTGTGGTGTGTGAGGCGGGGGGGGGCTTGGAGCAAATAACAGGAGGAGGAATGTGTGCGTGTGCTGAGTGGAATACGAATGCCCTGTTTTCATAAAAGACTGCAGGGAGACGGTGTTAAGTCTCGTGTAAAAATTGACTAATGTTAACCTTCAAAATGGTGGGTTTCACTGTATGTTTAAAGCAGCTGACCTCATATACCGAGTGCGTGCTAGTGTATTTTCTTGAATTGGCTAATCAGATGTGAATGAGCGTCTTCTTTGCCCACAGAAATATTCAGAGCTCAGCGAGCCAATATTTGTTCATTTGCAGTAAATCCACAACAAGCTGTACTTTGCCTTTCCAGAAATGGGACAGATATTTTTTTTGACGGTGATTCAACGACTGGCAGTTGTCGCTTATTTTATTTGGCTTTCCAGAGCTAATTTGCATAACAATATATCATGTATCAGTAAACACACACACCCATGGTGTTATTCCAGGCTTGGGGTTTTTGTCACATGAGTGTGAATGGACAGTCACAGAGGCCATGACTTTGCTTGTGTGATGTTAACACTGTGAGACTCTGTCTCCTTGTGTAGTGTGCTGCTGTACTATTGAATTTGTCACTTGGTTGCTGTGGTGTGTATGTGCATGTTTAACACGTTTAGTACATGTCTGTGACACAGATCTGTGTGTGTGTTGTGTGTGTGTGTGTGTGTGTGTGTGTGTGTGTGTGTGTGTGTGTGTGTGTGAGGACATTCAGGACTTAGACGACACACCAGTTGTTTTTTAGGGCATCTTATCTCAAATTATCTTAGAAGTTTGATTTGCTGACCTTGCTGCTGTCTTATTTGAATTTAGTTGAAGTTAGGGTAAACTTAAGAGCCAGGAATGAAACTTCTTGGAAATGCCTTTGTGATTGTTGTTTTTTTAATTGTTTAGGCATGATTTCTTCTCCAACTTGTCTGCCTGTCCACTTTCTGTCTACTTGAATCCATATTCTTGGTGTCCAGTTGCATCACGTAAAAGTACGACAGCGCTTGAGCTAATCTCTCAGCCTGCGTTTGAGGTGTCTGCACCACGCAGTTTCATTATCTGGCACCGCGTGTTGAGGTAATCCCTCTATCAGGCCAAATACCATCATTATGAACTAATGATGAGCTAAATCCTGACCAGTCCAGCTCCCTTCTTTCCTCGACAGCCTGTTTATGTCCCAGTGAGACAGAGTGTGCCACCCCAATCAAGCTACAGGAATGTGCAGCGTTTATAAAGCATCTACAATTTAAGACTGTAGTATACTGCAATGAAATCCAGCTGTTTTCTCCAGATGTCTCAGCTGAGGAAGCAGCATGAAGAATTTTATTTGTATTTCTGCTGTTTTGTGCATTTTTATGTTTAGGTTTATCATGTTCATCAGTGCTGATAATTACTGGGTCGTTATATTTTACATCCTGTTTTATAGAAACCTCTGTGCATTAAACCCTGACAATCTGTTCTCGTCCTTGTTTACTGTTGAGCGATCATTTTCAGCTGCATTAGTGGTGTGGCTATGAATATTTTGGCTCATTTATGTGTTTGTTTGTTTGGTTGGTTGGTTGACCTCTTAGGTCCAGGCTGAAATATCTGTGCAACTGCTGAATGCATTGTCATGATTTCTTTTGCAGGCATTCAGATTTTTCCACATGGTGACTCAGTGTGACTTTGGCAATCTCTTGTGTTTCTTGTTACTCCCACCCTGATTTTCACAACAGCTACTGAACATTTCTGTCAATGCTTCTTTTCCTTTTAATTGAAAGATAGGCATCACCCAGTCAAAATGTCCAGTATGTGTTTATCATAAAAACAAATGAGATTCTCATCAGATACAGCTGCACTTTGTGCTCAGTCCTATTTAGTATGCACACATGGAAACCGAAGATAGTAAACGATACCTTCTAAACATCAGCATGCAAGACTTTGTAAGCATGTTAGCATGCTCATGTTGGTATTTACCTGAAAGGAACATTGTGCAGTACAGCATGTGAAGAACAGGTTCACAAATTAAACTAGTATCTTATATATCCATCCATTTTTGTATCAAATTATCCAGCTCAGAATCATGGGGGCTTGAGCCTATGCCAAATGACTTTTGGCGAGAGGTGCGGTATAGCCTCAACAGACACAGACAACCACACAGTCTCACAATTATACCTAGAAAGGCCTGAGCTCACCAGGAGGTTTTTATCAGAAAACTTCTTGTGATTAGGCGACAGTTCTACCTACTGCACCGCTGTGCTCCTCTTTTACTTCTGTCACTTGTGATTTAACTGTAATATTAGTATAGAATAGAATAGAATAGAATAGAATAGAATAGCCCCTTATTGTCGTTGTACATGTACAACAGAATTATAAGTGCTCCACACCAACTGTGCAGGAATAAAATATAAATAATGAGACTGCAGAAATAAATAACAAATGTGAGAAATGTATAAAATCAAGAAGAATATATACAAAACAATTGAAAGACGCACATTGGAGAACAAAGTGCTTTAAAGCAGTGCAAAAGGACTTGGTCTGAGTATAGAGTCTGTATATGAGTGGCCAGTGTGATTAGGGTTACACAGACAAAGGCTCACATTGGTGAGGTGGGTGGGCAGGGGTGGGGGAATAGTGTTTGTTTAGAGCGGAAGGAGCTGTTTGTGAGTCTGGAGGTGTGGGACCTGATTGACCTGAGGCACCGACCAGAGGGCAGTGGGTCAAACAGTTTGTGGGTGGGGTGCATGGGGTCACCTGTGATGGGCCTGGTTTTCCTGAGACTGGAGGATCTGGCGATAGCCTCCAGAGGTGGCAAGAGGCAGTCAAGGATTTTTTTGGGAGGTGCTAATTACCCTCTGTGCAGCCTTCCTGTTCTCAGTTGTGGCCCCTGCGTAACAAACACCCAAGCAGTAGGAGAGGATGCTCTCCACTGAGGAGTGGGAGAAGGCCACCAGGAACGTCTGATCCAGGTTATTCTTCCTCAGGACACGGAGGAAGTGCAGCCGCTGCTGGGTCTTCTTTACTGGGGCATTTGTGTTGTGGATCCAGGTGAGATCAGCGGATATGTGGGTGCCCAGAAACCTGAAGGTAGAAACAGATTCCACCTCATTTCCATTTATAATGACAGGGGAGTGGACCCGTCTGTGCTTCCTGAAGTCCATTATGAGTTCTTTTGTTTTAAGGACATTCAGGTTCAGGTTATTTTCTACCACCGTGCCGTGCCATTGGCCATACGCCGTCTCATCTCCATCAGAGATGAGACAGCAGCATACTTGACTATGACATTTGTTGGGTGGGTTTGTGTACAGGGCGTACAGTAGGGAGAGGAGAGTTGGGGATTGGTGAGGCCTGATTGAGGCTGGTTGGTGAAGAAATCTTTGATCCAGGAGCAGGTGGCAGTGGGAATCTGAAGGTGATCCAGTTTGGGGGTGAGGATGTCTGGGATTATGGTGTCGAATGGTTCACGAAGAGCATCCTGACGTAGCTCTTCCTGTTCTCCAAATGGCTAAGTGCTCTGTGGAGTGTGATGGTGATGGCATCCTCTGTGGACCGATTTGCTCTGTAAGCAAACTGGTGGAGGATGAGGGGTGGGGGGTGGGGGGTAGATAGTCTCTGATGTGCTGAGACACTATCCGCTCAAAACACTTCATGACTACAGACGTGAGGGCTATAGGTCTGTAGTCCTTTGTACTCATTGAGGCTGTCTATACCAGTCACAGCTGAAAATGCTTTGATTTTTTAGCATGTCTAGTACCTTTTCTGATTCGTATGGACTATGCCAATATGACTATCCAGGAGACAGAGTGATATCAACAGCGAGTAGATTATAGACTTATATAGCATGTGCAGAGAAGACTTTTAGTGGTCCTCAAGACTCTGGTATGCTGCAGCATTGTGTAGAGGTCTGATTAACAGACTGGAGTGGTTGCTCACCTTTTTAACAAAAGGAACTGGAGAGTGTGCTCCAAATTTTGGGATCATGCTCCTGGGCCTCTCAGGAAGTCTGTGCTGGAGTAATGGAGAGGAGAATCCACTGATAAGTTGAACCTCAGATCCAGGAGAAACAATGAGGTTTTGCTCATTAGTCACTGTATCAGCTCTTTAACCTCTCAATGATAATTGAAGGTCTGTGGGAGTTTGCCCATCCAGTGTACATGGACTTGTATTATTGGATTGGATTGTTTCTCAGGGTAGTCTGTGGGGAGTATGCTGGTAGTATGGGGTATTGAACCTGTTGTTAAAGGCTATTTGGTCCATGTAGCGATGAATGGCTGGGTGTATTTTTATTTGTTCTATAAGGTAGATTGACAGTTCTGAACAATGTAGGTTCTTTACTTGCTACAAATTGTTAAATGTGGATGCTTCAACGAATTTGTAGCCTCTTAAAGCAGAAGATGGCGGATCACTAATTTAATATATGACTAAATGTAAAGTAAAATGTAAAAGATGGTCACATTCACTCCTTCAGTACCAGAGTTATGTCTTGAATAAAGGTCAGAAAAGTGTTGCAGTGTTAACCTTTTGATATGAAATGTCATCACTTCATAATATTCTCCTATTAATCATTTGTGTAAAAATTTGCCATAATTAGCAAATTAATTGTTGAATTATGGCCTAAAATGTGTTTTGTGAGATCACAGTGACCTTTAAACACCCAAATCAAATTTTTCACCCTGAAGTCCAAGCGAGTGCATCCGTTTGAGGGCATTTTGAACTCATATGGACTCTAGGCCCAGCTGTTCCTGGCATCAGGTACACTGACTTAAATGAAAGTAAAATATGAATTACTAACCAGGTAGTTTGAAGGCAGAATTACGATGTGTTCTACAAATGCCTTTTTTATTCACTGTTTCTGAGTTTGCTGGGTGGAATCTGGACTGGGCTCCCCACCCATAATGACAACAGATTACATAAACAGAAAAATTTTAGAACAAGCCAACTTTGACAAAAACAGGCCTCAAGTGTTTGGTGTAAGGTATGTGGGTGGTCAGAGCACAGTGCCAGCTAGAAAAGCGTTTGCCTGTGTGTTTCTGTAAACTATTGTGGATCCATAGAATTGGGTTGTTTGTGGATGTTTTGTAGGAGCGTGGGAGTGGGAGCACCTCCAGGAGGCCCTGGATGAGAAGCTGAAGAATTCTCTCGCTGTGGCTCAGCTTATAGATCGAATACGATCCCTCATCGGCAGAGAAAGGGTGAGGACAAGTTTCGCAATAATAAAAATCTTGTTTAAGGCTCGACTGTGTGTATGACACCGATACTCGGCTGTCCTTAATAAAGAGGTTAAATAACTTTAATGTGTTAAATCTGCTCTTTGAATGTATAAACGTGTTTTGCATTTGCAGACTAAGAGTGCCTTAATTAGTGCGACTTGTTTGGAAACAGCACAGTAATAATGTTGCTATAATTAGAATATTTACATAATTACTGCCTGTAATCACCTCTCAGATACTGTGGGAATTAGCAGAAAGTAAACAAGAGATACCCTCCAAGGAGCAAAAAGCACAACTCAAGAACACATGCACACTAAAATTATTTTAGAAACTGCAGCGTTACGCCTGTAATGTGTAATTGCAGCTGCTCAGAGAGCATGACATGGTTCTATGTTACAAAACAGCAGGCTTTAATATTTAGAGTGGGATAAAGAGATGTGACATAGCTGTGTCTGACAAGCCTTTGGCACCACGCATGGTCTACCAACCCATCTGGATAGAACTAGGTCTACCTGAGGCGGTGCTGGGATGAGCTGACACACCGAGACGGCTGGGCCACTTTAACGCAATGAGACACCCTAATGTCTTGTCATGATTTGATCGCATCATCTCCAGCACCTCTGGGTAATCTGACTCTGTGAGACCTGTAGAAATTAACTTCCCATAAGTTTTCCATGAGCTTTGACTGATTTATGAAATTTTAAGCCTCTTGATTTTGTTTCTGCCTCCAACTTAAACTGTGTGTGTTGATCTTGCTCTCTGTCTCACTCTCTCACTGTGAAATTATGGAGTTCTTTGCGCTTCAGTTGACTGAGAAAGGTCACATAGTGGAAATGGGATGCTTTGAATGCACTCTACTGTGCACTGAAATCCATGTGTGCACATACACTTTGCAAAAAACACAAACACACACACACATTGACAGATTTTCTTATTCCACCAGTTTCACCCGCTGTGCTGTACAGAATACATGAACATGTTGATAACAGACAGTTTGGACTGCCGTCTGCTTCTCACTGTGTTCTGTGTTAGCCAGTTCCACTCATGACATTCTTGGCGTTGCAGTTCAAGCATGTTTGGGTACTGCTAAGCAAGACTGGCAGAGACGCCATTAGTATTCCACAGGGGATGTGGGATAGATGCAAAGAATGGCAGTTGTGCTGGCAACGAGTACCTGACGTGCAGCAGAGGAATTTCAACTCTCACTGGCCGATTCTTCTGTCTTCCTCTCCACTGTTTGTGTGTGTGTGCAGGGCACCAGGGACACACCGAGTGCGAGGGCAGCTCAGCTTGGTCCCCAGACTCTCGTCAACCTCTTCAATTCTCCTCTATACTCTGATGTCATCTTCATGGTGCAAGGTAAGTTCACGTTGATCCTATTAGACACACACACATTTACAAATGCATGTAACACAGCAGAAGAAGGTCATGTTTTATTGCTGTGATTGAATTAGGATCTCCGTGCCTGGCCCGATCATCCATTTGGAGACAAAATAAGATCAAACAGCCCCAGCGATGGGCTCTCTTTCATTCTGGTCGTGTTTCAGCTCAGCAGAATCTCTTTTGCATTCAGCATTTCTCTATGAAATCGAGAAATTTAGAAATAATGCTAAAAAGCCTCTCCTAATCGATATTTATCTCATAAAAATTGCAGCAAGCTTTTCTTGTCCTTGTGCCCTTGAGCTGTGCGCTAAACTTCATGGAGGTCATGGAGAAAATCTGTCTTGTTAATGGTACTCGATGATGAGACTTGTGCCATTGAGAGGTTGTACAATAGTTTACTGTTCATTTAAATGGGCAGTTGTGACCGATCACTCATTAAAAGCCGAAATTACATTAATACTATACACTTCTGCTATATTAGCAGGAATGTGTGACTGAAGTCGGCTTGTGTTCATGGTGGCTATTGAAGTTTTTCATGCTGATGCATCAAGATGAAACATGTTACTCACAAACTCTTCACACTCTTTGGCCACCGAAAGGCTTCACAGAAACTTCAACTTTACATGTTAATTTTCCACACGTGTGATTTAGGGAGTGTGCTGCCAGCCCACCGGGCAGTGCTGGTGGCCCGCTGTGATGTCATGGCCGCCATGTTCAGCGGGAAGTATGCAGAGGCTCGTAGCCGAGTGGTGCCCATCCACGGCGTCTCCTCAGACACCTTCCTGTCTTTCCTCGAGTACCTCTACACTGATTCCTGCTGTCCTGGTGAGTTTCCTTCACTTAGTCAGCAGCAGTGGTATGACCACTGTCTCGTTGCACGCAGTAGGATGAATGATTAAGGTGGCTAAATACGGGAAACTAGCCCTAGATATTGCTTCCTTTTAATGGTGAATGATAGATCTGAACAGAAATTTGCTTGATTTTTGAAAGAGATGAAAGTCACGAGTCTGATCAGTGTAATGATAACAGCCCAACAACAACTGGAAATAACCAGCATTACCAGTCATAAAACACTCGAGAGAGGTATGTCAGCTTCTCCTCTGGGCTCTGCTTGCTCAACACAAACCAAAACTAAAGTGCAGATGACAAGTCCCATCAACCGTCTGTGTGACTGCCACATCCTGCCAGTGTTGTTCTCAGGAGGCGCTCTGAAACCAGCGCTGAGCTTAAAATTAAATTAGATTTACTGATGACAAAATCAACTCTTGGCATCACTGCTTTTAATGGTGCCAAATCACGGCCCCAGACGTCTTGTTTTTGTTTTCCTGTCGCTATGTGACACGCTGTGTGTTATGTCTTCAAAGTAATTAGTGCTGGTAATTCTCTCTGGTGACGGTGGTGAGCTTTAGGAAATTGCACGCATAGAAATAAAACACACTGGAGGCACTTCTACAACATTAAAGCTGCATTAAGCAGTATTTTTAGAACTTACTCCCTATCATTATCAAAACTTTTTCTTAAATATTGGACTTTTTGCTGCTTCTTCTTCTTCTTTTGTTTGGACAGATCGTATATAAATCTTTTGGAATAAGATATGAATAAACACTCATACATTTTTATTCTAATTCTAAAATGCCTTGGTCACCATATTTATGTGATATTCAGGCTGGCTCTGCTCCATGTTTGCAACTCTCAGCTTCTGGGCCAGTTAAAACATTTTGTAACCTGCGTTTTATTCTTCTTATTTATGATTTTTTCTGCCCCCTAATGTTAAAAGATCAGTCGGTGCTGCTGTGAATGAGTGTGTTTGCTGGGGTCTCTAAAGCAGCTTGTATCTAATCTGGACCTTATGAATACAAATTGAGAAAGAATAATGTGCTATGTTCATTGACTAGAAGTATAAAAATGATAACTTTAATGTATAGTTGCAGAGTGATTTACTGCAACCCTCCTCTGTAGCATTATATAACAAAGCTGCTGAATAGACAATGCAAAACTTCAGAATAATCAGCTTTGAATAACAAGCTCTCTGCATCTCACAATCCCATTATTCTGTGGCGTGAGATCGTTTGGTAAAAAAAAAAAAAAAAAAAATGATGAAAAAACTTCAACAAGCAGTCCTTATGATCCAGCTTAGGTTAGGGTATGATAAGCAAGCTTTTCCCAGAGATACAGCTCCAGGTTGAGTCATGGGAACAGGAAATTAAAGGCATGAAACTGCTTCAGAGGCTGCAACCACTGTAGTGTTATGTAAGAGCTCGGCACTCAAGGTCAAATCAAGGTAATTCCACCAGTAGCAGCAAAAAAAAAAAAGAAAGACAGAAGAAGGGTGTGAAATCAAAGCTAAAGTACCATCAGAGTATTTCCCTCAGATAAATAATGTATACTGTACATATGAGGGATGCTGTGCTCATTTGGGTGATTGTGCAGTGACATAGAACAAACCCTCTTGTTTTGCTGCTGCTCAGCTGCGGCCTGTCAGGGACGCACGCGGAGCATTAGCGCTCACGAGTGAGTGAAGGATGCTGAAGGTGGTGTTTGACATAAACGGCAGGAATCGGTTTGCATCAGGGGTAATTTAATTTGACATTTTGACATTACAGAAAAAGATCGACACTGCTTGTTTCGTATTTGCTGCATGCAAGCATGTAATTTGACAGCACAAAAAGAGCGATGGGTAATTATTTATTTGAGCATTAAGTGATTTGACTAAGGAGCTTTATTTAAATTCACAACCGGCTGAGATTTGATGTTAATATCTGATGATGAAATGTGTACGCTGTGGTGCAGTCTGTGTTGCACCAAAACAGAAATGGCAAGCTGGAGCAAGTATATAATGGGTTTTAAGGACATTAAACAAGTTCTGAATTAATACAGATTTGTTTGTATTCTTGGGTTGTGATTAAAGAGCGTCATTTAATTGTTTGTCAGTATTTTGCCTTTAAAATTTCCCATTATGATTATTTATTACTCATTTTGTTGTATCCCCCCCCCGGTTTCACAAAGCAACTTTCTCGTTATTTTGAGGTTCTACATGTGCACCTACGGCCGACCCTTGAAGTAATTTGACTCTTTAATCCAGCTAGTAGCCAACCTTGTGTACAGCTCGGCAGGTAGGACAGCTGCATACTTCTCAGAAATGTGGCTTACGCGCTAAGAGCTCAACAAAAAAAGGGAGGGGAACAGGTTTCAGATTGTCCGATCCATCAACTGTATGTGTCTAAGCTTTTTTTAATCACTTTGCCAGTGCTTGGCTAACATTTGCACATTGCAAAACAATGAGAACAAACTCATGTCAGAGGAGTTTTCACATGCAATCCTTTGTCTACTCTGTTTCTACACTGTGTTCATACTTAAAGGTAAAAAAACAGTTGGAATGACAGTTAATTTAAAAAAATCTGATCTGTAAGTGCAACAAGTATTTGCATGGGTGTGAATGAAATCCATCTGTAGAACTAAAACAATAAAAGTGTGGTCTTTAAAATGAAATCAGTCTTATGAAAGATCCTAAAATGCTTTGAGCGAAATGAAAGAAACAGCAGAGCTGAGTGATCATTTTTGTGCTCTGTGCAGTTTTACTGTTTTGGGAGCAGCTGAGCATTCAACCGTATCACTCCTGTCTGTGCTGTGCAAATGCAAACCAAACCATGTCAAATAATGTTGAGTTTAAATTCTGCTGGAAGTGGTTTGGACTGATAGCACTTATGTGTTGGAAATCTGCTCTTCAGATTCTAATTGTGTGTAAAAAAGACCCAAATTAGTTTTATTGTGACAGTGTTTGATTGATTTAAGCTCACTGTGGTGCTTTACCTGAATGATTTTTGGAACAAGAAGGATAAGAAAACATTTCAGCTTCAGGGAGAATATGTCCAGCTATCGCATACATTTGGAATAATGTATACAATAACTAGTAGTGGTGGGAATCACCAGACACCCCACAATACTATATTTTGACAATATATCAGTGTGATACCTAACAGTTTATGATTTATTGATTAGTGCAATAAAACATATTGTGACTTCTCACCCGTTTCCACCCACAAAATATGTCCTCAAAGTTAAAAGTTATCTCACTTCAGTTTTTTCTGCAAAACGAGATTGCCAAGTAAACAAACACTGCCACTAAAACCTGTCATAAATGTTGCTATGAGACTGAGTCAGTCTGCAATCAATCTGGTATCAGCCTGTGATTGATACATGCAATCTGTTTCTAATAATACAGCAGTTAACTGTGATAAATTGTAAAAATGTCACATATTTCTTGCTGTCTACACAGACAGATATTCACATTAAACTATTAAATTTGCACTCGTCAGACTTCCTGTTCTATAAGAAGATAACCAGAATACAACCAGCTGGCAGCCAGCTAAGAAAAGAGTTGGGTTGTGCTCAATGATGACACCTTATTCAGACTGATGGCAACATGTTGGTAATTGGTCTTTATTTATAAATTAGAAAATATTTGCAAGCCTTCCACAGTCTCTCTGAGAGTGACTGCAGTCAGTCCAAGTCAGACTGACTGTTTGCACATAGGTTGTTTATTCTCAAGAAATCACCTTGTGATCAAAAGTGGTTGTGAGTGTGCAACACCCTCAGGCTCTCGACAACAATTTAGTCACCGCAAGTTACAGCTGGTCGCTGTATGTGAATTCAATACAATCAATTTTGTCGATGCTAGGACATCACTGTCCTAATTTTAACTGACTGAGCCATTACCTTGCTCTTAATTAGGAGGTAGCTTTGTCAAGCTAAGTGTGTCCCGTGTTGGATGGTTTTTCATTTAAACCAATCTGATCTAAGTTTTCTCAGGATGGTGGTGCATAAGATGAGCCCTTTTGTTCATACTATTCAGAGTATTTTAATTTATATAATAATATATCAATATTTGGTGCCCATGTATTGATATTTCTCACCCTGTGGCAACTGGGATAAGCTCCAGCCCCCTGCGACCCTGAATTGGGTAAGCGGAAGAAAATGGATATCAATATTTTATTGCCATGCAAAATATTGCAATGCTATGCTGTATTGATTTTTTTTTTTCCTTTGCCCTAGTAAGCAGCATATCAGACAGTGCTGTGTGTTTGTGTGTCCAGCCAGTGTGCTTCAGGCCATGGCTGTGCTGGTTTGTGCCGAGATGTACCAAGTGAAACGACTGCAGCATCTGTGTGAGGTCTGCGTATGTGCTTACCTTCAGAGCATGCCCAGTAGAGAGCTGGCATCAACAGGCATCAGTGTAGTTCGACTACTCCGCAGGGCAAAGGTGAGTGAGTATCAAAGTGTCCAGTGCAATATTTTCTTGTTGAAACATAGTCTGTAAATCAGCAGCTGCCTTAGGCTCCATCTCTAGCAAATGTTCATACAATTTCATTTAGGAGAAGACTTGCATTTCATACAGTGTCTCTATTGATTTCCAGTGCCACAATGCAGAGCAGCTCTATATCTGGCTCCTCCACTTCATCGCCAACAACTACCTAATCTTCAGTCATAAACCTGACTTCCTGGAGCTCTCAGGTCAGAGTGCAATTTTAAAGGGATAACTTACTGTTCTAAACACTACTACAGGTATCCCCTGCGAATAAGGGAGCAGCCTTTACAGTGTTGAAACTACCCTGTGATTAAGTGTTTTGAAATAAACAGTGAAGCCCCCCCCCCCCCAAAAAAAATCACAGACTGTATAGAAAAGATGGAAATGACCTCGATCAAGATTTCCAATATTATTCCCCAAATTGAGCATTTCTTTTGTTGTGAAACCAGATGTCATATGTAAGGGATGTGAGAGAAACTAAGAATTAGTCACTCATACAACAGTGACACAAAATAGCCATGCGCTAAAGCATACCTTGCTTTACTGTCCATTTGACCCTAATTTACAAAATGAATATTTTGTATTCAATAACAAACTAGTGATTGAGACCATCAGCTCATCAGGAAAGTGTTTACTGAGGTCATAAAACAAGTAAACAGGAGGTTTGTTTTACCAGACTTCTAAACAATCTGACTTTTTTTTTTTAGCAGAGAAGTCATCCCCCTGCTGGACAGCAGAAAGAAAGCAGATTTAATGCACTGTAGTACCAGCTTCACTTTTTGACCCAGAGACAGGGCTGGACTGGACTGATTACCAGTCCCGCCCTGTCTCTGGGATTTCTCTTTATCGATGCACTTATGAGCCAATGGGTCAATATAATTTTTTCCTTGTCGATATAATTATACAGGCTGTAGCCAGCTTGAACACCTATTTGCATTGACCAATTAAATCTCTTAACACAACTGGCTCATCCCTTATCTTCTCTGTGTGACGTAAGGGATGGGCCAGAGTTTAATGTGAGTTTAATGTGGAAGAAGTGGTAAAGCTGGACAAACAAAAGTGAAAAGGTGGAGCTGAAAAGAGAGAAAAAAGAAACTACAAATAGATGCAGCAAACATGTCAAATTAACCAACGTGTTAGCAGCTGCACTGTCGACATTAGTAACAGGAACAACTAGTAAGAAGCCCCTGTTCTTTTGTTATTTAAAAATATATAATAACAAGCTCTTACAGTCATAAGAAACTGTTGCTCGCTTTAGTTGGGAAGAAATGCAGGAGGAGGGACTACAACTGTAAATCTGTGGATCAACAACAGAGTATAATTAACATGGTAAGAACATAGATGGGGTGACATAATTATAAATAGAGAGATTCAAGCAAAATGAATGGCTACTTTGACCACACTCTACTCCTAATACCTAAAGTGTAGCTTTTAATCGTCACATGCTGCCCTGCAGTGCAATTAAGAGAAACTGCTTTACTATAAATAATTACACTGACATATATACATATACACATAATTTGCATACATGTAATATATATAGACCTATCGCTTTTAAACAGTGTCTTTCCTTTATACATAAACAAAAGAGAAGAAAAGGATTACAGATGATCTGTACATTCGGGATAATCAGCCTGTACACTTAAGGCTGTGAAATATATAAGAAAAGAAAAAAAAAGTGAAAGAAAGAAAAACAAGTATTTCCTCAGATAACATAGTCCCTGCAAAATAATCCCATTTGTTGTTGTTTTTTGAGTCAGACATGGTCTCTGGGTCTCTGGGTGGGGCTCCGTCTAAAACTACATGAGGTATAATCAAAGTGCTCATCAGTTATGTGTGAATTGAAATTGAACCACACTGAACATTCACTTGTTTTTATATAATAAAATTAAAATCATTAATTTACTTTTTTTTGAGAATCAAGCATGGTCCTGGAAACCTGTGGAAACCTCCCATACAGCAGGATAAAGCACCGTGTTTGTGAATTAGATTGTGACCTGTCAGACCTTTAAATAGTGACTCCTCATACTAGGTTTAGTACTATAATTTTACCCTTATATTATATTTAATACTTATTGTTTGTGCATATTACTGACCACATCAAAGTAGATAAAGACAACATTAACAGCAAAATGGTGTAGCAATCCCACTTTTTTATTGTCATCATAGGTCATGCACATATCAGGCTCCTTAAAGGCCATTGGACGGATATTACAGGGCAACAGCAAGATTTAAAAAAACAGAAGCCCAATAAGTTCATATTACATGTGTCTGAGTATTGGTCAAGTATGATAAATCTTCCTCTAACATTTTAAGAACAAAAACATCCAGTAGAGTACAAATTAGTATAACATGTGATTGTGTTTATATGTGTCCAGATGAGGAGCGCGAGCAGGTGGAGAGGCTACGATGGCCGTCCAGAGGCTACCTACAAGAGCTCAGCGAGTACCAGCAGCGACGCCGCAAACTCCGCAAGTCCCGCTGCCTTGTCATGTGACCAAACCTGGACGCCAAAACCATCTGTGGGAGAGAGCAAAGGAAGACGATGACAAAAGAGAAGAAAGGATTACAGTGCACATCGACGTGTGGGAAACCTGACAGAAGACATGTTTTTTTCTTTTTATCCTGCTGCATGAAGGGCTGATCGAGAGACAACGATGCAGAGGAAGAAAACGAAAGACTTGTTAAACTGCTGCGGTGCGCCTCTCCTCCCTCAGTGGACTGACTGGCGCATCCTAATATGACTATTCCTTCGAGGGCAATAATAAAAAAACTGATCCATAAAACCCAATAAGACTTTAATATGACTGGCCACTGGCCGAATCTCTGTGAAAGATCGCATTTCTAATGGCGTGCAAAGCTGTGGATTTCAATATTGACCAGTGACACAAAACAGCTTCAGTATAATTACTGATATATCAAATGACCACACATCTGTCAGGAAAACAACCAGGATCATGTGCAAACTATTACAAACTACATTAACGGGTAATGTGACTTCAGGTTGATTAAACAGGAAGATCTCCTCAACACTCAATAGCTTCTGCGTGTTTTCTGTAGGATTGACGCAGGACCTCTCTGTCATAGATGAAACCCTTGATCACTCATGATGCATCCCATCTGATCTAAAGATTGTGAACTTGTGAAAACAGTTTCTCAAAGTGCCCATATATAGCTCATTTACAGGCTCGCACTTTTATTTTGGGGCTCCTCAAGAATAGGTTTACATACTTTCTTGTTCCACAACATGAAAGCATGCAGCACATTTCTGAAACGCTCCCCTTTTTCTGTTCATGGCTCCTGTCTTTTTAATGCCCCCGGCTGAAAAGCCCAGTTTCTGATTGGCCCAATGAAAAGCCCTCTAAGATCTAACAGTTAACAAAAAGTCATGGGAAATATTACTTTGTGTTTTATTTTTTGCAGCAATGTTCATTTTATTCTGTTCAACTCGTTCCCTTTCAGTTTGTGTAAATAATGTTAAAGAGTGAGCTAGATATCACCAGTAAGTCATGTGACTCAAGTACGGGTCTCCTGTTCAGTCACATGACCAAGAGATGGCCTATCTGAGTTACCTTTTCACTCATTCACTCAGTCCTTGTATGTCATTAAACTCTGGTTCATTCGCTGTAAGTGTCCAAGTCAGCTTCCAGCAGATTTGCTCAATAGCTCCACTTTTCACTGGCCACAGCAATTTAATAAAAATACCTGGGAACGGAGGGAAGCTAACCTTTGCGTACAACATCTCTATAACAAAAGCTCCGTGTTTATTTAATTTATTTCTCCATTTTTAACTTTTAAAAGTCTCTGGGGTTACTGTTACTGTGTTTTTATGTCACCTTTTGCGCTAAATTAGATCCTAAAATTTCCTGACAATACAGATGAAAGATTCCTCCCAGTGCCCTAATCTTAAACAATCCAGATCTGCACCAAACATCATTCTTTCTTTGGCTGTGCTTCACCTCTCCCCAGGTTTAAGAAACTGGGTTAGGTAGTTTTGTGAGTGAGTCAGTTAAACAGCACTGAAATCATAAATTATTGACTCTAGGGTAAACAAATGGTCACGATGCAAGTCATCCACGATTGCTGCTGGTAGCAGTGTCATATGTATTTTCATGTGTAAGCAAATGAGCAGGACAGGTTTAATTACAACACTTTAGTCGATCCTTTCACATCGATGACGCAGCCTCATAAACTGTCTTGCAGCCAGACTGATTTTTATAACCACACAGTAGAGTACATAGGTGTCAAATGAAGCAGTTACACTATCATGGAGAAAAGGCTTCAAATTTAAGCCTCAAATCAAACAGCATCTAACCTGTAATTAATATCTGTAAACCAAATCAGCAACAGTAATAACATTTTTCTTTCAAAACTCCTTTTTAAAATCTACTGAGGCGGACTTTTACACGCTTTCCTTTGCGGGTTAATAAGAAAACATGCTTTTCTGTTTGCAATAATAAATAACGACCTGTCGCTGTCACAAAAAGGCAAAAGCCTTTCGCTGCAGTTATAGTGGTGGTATGGTATGAAGATGCTGAAAAAAAAAAAAAAAAAGCACCATATCATGAACATAAGTTAGTACAGTAAAAATCTCAAAGCCTCTGGGTGAATACGAGATATTTCTTTTATCTTTTTTTTTTAATTTAAAATGTTTTTTAATCATAAAGAGATTATGATTTATTGGTGCTCAATTATTTTTGTAAACTATACAGTATGTGGACATGATTTTTGTTTTTTTAACATTTGAAGTCGAGACAAACAGGGTGGCACTACTTTCCAGTCTAATGTTTCACGGCTGTTTACTCGATTTTAAAAACGGGGAAACAGAACATAACGGCTCAATTTGTTAAATAAACCTTCACCTACGTGAGGGTGAAAGCGATCAGTAGTGACAGCTAGCAGATGTTTTTTTTAATCTCTGGATCACAATCAATCAGGAAGCGGCGTGTAATGCTTTCATATTCTATTTCTGCAGTATTAACAGAAATTCTGTGTATATATAGTACAAGCAAGCTCCCACTGTCAAGTTTTGACAGTGTGCAGTTGGTATCTTTAACCAGCTGCTGCACAAATTCCACTAAATTCTGTGTGTAAATAGCCTCGAATACATCTTGATCTGCTAATAAACAGGAATGTAGCAATTTATTGATTGATAGTCACCTTGTAGATGTACATCAGCCTATTGCCAAAAAAGATGACATTCACCAATAGCATTGGCTGATGTTTATCTCTTCGCTCGCAAGAGTTTGCCGTTATCATCTCTGGGATCCAGTTTCATAAATATGTATGACTGAATTTGTGCTCACTGCGAGATAGTGTGATGAAAGGCTGAAAGACGCTGAAACGGTTCACTTATTTATTTAGGATTTGTTTTTTTGTCCCATCACAATACTAAAGAAAACTAACTAGGATCAGAAATCAGCCAAATTGTTATTTTAAACATTGGCAAAGACGCAGAACGTTACAATCCTTGTGGTGCATCCCTACTAATACGAATCAGCAAACAGCAGGTGAAACTGTGGACTGTGAAACAAAGTGTACCCCAGTGCTGCATCCACACCTAGTGCGGAGACACATGGCTCCTCTGGGCCTGTGCTGTACAGACTGTAGATTACATGGCGTCTGACTTTAAATAAAGACATGTTTTAACATACCACTGACTCCATCACTGGCAAGTTACTGATTATACGTTTTTGTCTTTCCCTGGAATTATGCATTTTACACTAAAAACCTCTTAATAATCATACTGTAATGATCATAGCGCATGTCTCCTCCTGAATAACTGGAACGATCTTAATGAAATGTTGCATAAATATTAGAGCGATGTGATTGCAAACAGCTGTATGGTGTATACAAATATTTTATACAAATCCCACAATCGTATATATTTGTACATTTTGAGAGTTCAACTGAGTACCAAACGAAGACATGCACCGGTTTGCTAGTACCTATTAATACCAATTTCCAAACCTAGTGACAAGCGAAACCCTGATGGGCCACAGGTATATATATATATATATATACATATATATATATATATATATAAAATAAAAATAAAAAAAATCACCCAGCCGTGCTGTCTGCCTTTATATTTGTGAAAGAGTAGGTTACTCTAAAGAGCTCTCTGAATTCAAGTGTGGTAACAGGAGGCCACTGCTGTAACAAGTCAGTTTGTGAAATTTCTTGAATCCTAAATACTCCACCAATAATCCCACTCATTACCTGCAGAGCTCCAAACACCAAATGTTATTAATATCAGCACAGAAACTGTGTGCTGGGAGCTTCCTGGCATCAGTTTCCATGGCTGAGCAGATCCAGTAACAGCTTTTATAAAATACATAAAACAAACTATATAACTTATAAAATGATTTTTTAAGAATACGGAATGTGATCTGCAAACATCACCACTTTTTTTGTTATTAAATAATATTTTCCTTAAGTATAATCGATTCTTAACTTACACTTTATAAGCGGTTGTTATTATATCGAGCATTAGTAACAGGTTGTGTGCTGTACTTTAAGGTGAAGGAAAGCTGCATTCTCAGAGTCCATGCCATACCTGGAGATCTTCAGGTGAATCACTGCAGGGCCCCAATGGATTTCAACATGCCCTCCAGTTTGCCACTCCTCTGGAGGGCCGCCACATCACTGCCACCACCGATGCACTCCTCACCGATGAACACTCGTGGGACCTGAACCAATACAAGAAAAAAGGAAGAAATTCTCTTTCAGCTTCATGCACAGGGTCAGTGATCTGTGAAACATAAGCATGAATATCAGAATATCTTTGTGGTACTGTTGGCCTGCCACGGCTTCTGCATCAAAGGCAGCATGCACGAGCGGCAAAATCTGATAACGCATTTTATCTCGTCACAATCAAAATCAGCCCAGGGAGCTTCTCTCATGTTACAAACGCTTGCTTTTTTCAGTTTTCAAGTGGGAGATGGGGGTGAAGTCGGGTGACTATGAAGCTTGTGACAGTCAGAACTTCCCCACAGGGACCCAACCCCAGACTTCTTTCTCCTGTTTGTCTCATTACATATTCTCTCATGTTACTGCCACCAATCATATCCTAGTACACTTCTCAAGTAGTTACTTCTACCACAGTACATTTGCTTTTTGCATAGAAAACCAAACAGAGATCATAAAAAAGCAGAACAGATTCTAAATAATACTTTAAGGACAAAAAACTGAAAGTAGCTGACGTGTGTTGGTTTTGAAAAATGTCGTAATCAGAGGAGGTGAAATTCCTTCTTGAAATTGTGATTCATGTAATAATGGTGATTTCCAGATTATCAAATAGGCATTCTTACTTGGGATCTGATCTACTGGGATTTTCCTGAACAACTATCTGTAGGGTTTATAAAGAATGGTTTGAAACAGTAACTTGTTAGAGAAGATGCAGAAGAGCATCTCTTAACGCACAACATGTTGAACCTTGAAAGCAGGCAGGCTGCAGCAGCAGAAGAGCACACTTGGTCACTCCTGACAGGAAAATGAGGCTACAAGCCTGACAGCCTCGCCAAAACAGATGTTTGGAAAAACGTTGCCTGGTCTGATGAGTCTCAAAATGAACACAGTGTACCATCATCTGTTGGCTGCTTCCAGCAGAAAAAATGTACCATGTCATGAAGACGAAATTATCTCAAACTCGTTTTTTGATCATAACAATGAGTTTACTGTACTTCTCAGTCAATCCAGTAGAGCGAATTTTGGGGTGTGGAGGAAGTAAGGATTCAGACACGACTCAGCAGCTACTCTGTAATGTCATCATTTCAAAATTGACTAAAATCTCCGAGGAACATTTCCTGCACTCACTGGACATTTCATATACCTTAATCCCATATGGAAAATCTCTATCTGCTTTATCTTCCATTTAATATCGAATGCTTTAAGGCCATGATGCTTACTTTTCATTTCCCACAAATATGTAGAAATGTTCTTTAAAGTTTGTGTCAGTGCCCTGAAGATACAACTATATTAACACTGCATTTATGGGTGTGTGTATTAAAGTTTGTGCCCTGTTTGTGACGGAGAGGCTGTAAGCTTACCGTACGGGCTCCAGTAAGTTCCAGGAAGTAGTCCTGCACACTGTCCATTTCGCTGTGGTTACTTATATCAACGCACTCATAATGTCCCGGCTTGAACTTGTATTTCTCCAAAACCTCTTGAGCCATGGTACAGTAAGGACAGGTGGGTTTCAGAAACACCACCACTTTGTCGCCCTTAATTTTCGCCTGGACAAACTGCTGCGCCATTTTAAGGTTCTTGGTAAAGTGACGAGGAGATGGGGATATGTGGGTTCCCACCAACTCGTTCTTTTTTTTCCTTTTCTGATTTTTTTTTCAATGCAGAAGAAGAAATGTGATCTCTTTGTTTTCAGTCATTGGTTAAGTCAATCATTCCAAGTCACGCCCTCCTTCTTAAAGAGACAGCGCACAGATTGGGCACGAACCGGACAGCCACAACAGTAAAACCACTGAGTAGGGGAAGTGGTTGTTGGCCATCTGACACAAAATCTGAACACACAGTAGACAGTGTAAGATGCACGTAGCTTCTGGGTCTGAAAAAGTAGAGCCAGCTCAGAAGTATCTTAAACCTCCATTCTGTCTAACGGGCAGCAGGGGGCGACTCCGCTGGAGTTTGTAGGCTCAAGTGGTAGTTTCAGGCTGTACTGAATGCAGGCGTGCCCATTTATCCTGTGAGCATCCAGTGTCCTCCCTGAGGTTTCATAATCAGACGCCACAAACCAATAGGTGACATCGCTGCTGCATTTGACATAGCAACAGCGATTTTAATCTCTGGCTCTCTTCCACAGTGAGTCTTCCTCCTCTCACTGCCAACCAGCTGCAACAGGAGACTGCCCCTCCCTGATCCTGGTTCTGCCTGAGGTTTCTTCTTGTTAAAAGGGACTTTTTCCTTCCCTCTGTTGCCAAGTGCTTACTCACGGGGAGCATCTGATTGTTACTGTAGGGTCTTTACCGTACAATATAAAACACCTTGAGACGACTGTTGTTGTGATTCGACACTATATAAATAAAACTGAATTGAATGTTTTATACTGTCTATGTGTAGACTGCATTAGAGCATGAGCACCCACAGACAGCTGCAGCCTCCTCCAACAGAACAACACAACACACAGAGACAGATCCCGATTGACTGTGGGATGTACCAGAACAAACCCAATTCACAGAAGAAGCACCAAGTTCATGTTGTAGGAATTTTTGGGCTCTTCCCCCAAGTCTCACTTGCCAAATGAGTGATTCAAATACAGCTGACAGCATAAAAACTTATAGTCAGTGATGTAAAGTAACTTGTTATGTACATCAGCGTTATACAGTTAGATTAAAAATTCATGTTATTTCAAATACTTAAAATTAAAAAGAAATCATATTGCAATAACCAATGGAAGTGTTGGTGATTACAGAGGGGTTACATCCAAGTCTATTCTTTTCTGGCTTCTCTGTGGATTATGTCTTCTCAGCCTGTGGCAATGCCTCGTCAGCAAAGCCACTGGGATAAATTTGAGACATCATAAAGGGTAGGAACATTTGAATGCTGAATTGTTATAGTGAGAGCAGTATAATAAGAACCAAAGTGATATTTTGGAATTCAGAACGGCATCTGTCACTGATTTAATTGAGTCTCACCGGTTTTCTTCCCCAAGCCACAGGGACAAGCTACATGGAGGCCGGAGGCATATTATGTATGCAGCTGTTTCCTTGTCTGGTGCAGGGAAAGCTTCCAGGCATATGAGAGACTCCAGGGACCACATGAATCTTTGTTAAACAAGGGATGTTATATCCGAACAGGTAGCCTGATTTTTATTTATTTTTTGCATTTAAATGTGGTTGGAACATACATGAGTGTTAGCATTTTTGTTTCCAAGAACTGAAACTGAAGGTGTGAAGAATGCAAGTTCTCACGCCACACATCTTCAAACATACTCAAACATCAGATCAAGCTGCCTCTCACAGTGAGTCACAGGATGCATGGTACAGATTAAAAAGAATAAATGATGCCCCTTACTCCGTGTTTGTGGGTCAGACTCAACCATCATTTTGATCTCAACTACTCTGTTATAAAGTTTCATGATTATATCTTGCACATTTTTATTGGGTTTTTTTTTGTGTGTGCCCATAAGTACCCATAACTGTTTTACAGTTGTGGGTATTTTTGCGTACACCAGTCCCTCTAAGCTATGTTATTACCAGCTGCATCACCGAGGCTGGTATTGTTTACACCCTGTGATCTTGTCTGTCTCTTTGTGTGTATGATCGTGGCAAAATGTGCTGCTAGACACACTTTAACCACAAAAGCAGTTTTGACGACTTCAGCAGTGTTTGTGTGTCTGTCTGTCCGTTTCTGTGCATGAAGAGATTTTATCAACATGAAGCTGTTGCAGCACTGTATAAAATGTTAATGAGGTGAAGCTGAAAAATGAAAGAATTGGAAGATGAGTGTGGACTGCTTGTTATATAGCACTTTTTTTTGCTATACTGGAGCACTCAAAGTGCTTTACACAACATACCTCATTCACCCAGGCAGTTATTTTCTACACCTTTCTAACATTTAAACTGGTAAGCAAATATCTTGCTCAAAGAGACTTTGACATACAGACTGGAGCAGCGAGGGATCAAACCACCAACCTTTCAGTTAGTGGATGACCTGCTCTACCTCCTGAGGTTCAGCCACCCCAGGCGTTGGTATTTATCTGCCCTGTCATCAAGCGAACAGAAATGCACCATCTGAATGTTAGTCACAGAAAATATGATCCCTTTCTGGACCCACTCAGTAACCAGGACACTAGTACCAGATAACTCATGTTCTACCTTGTGTTCATTTCTTGCGGACATTAGTAGTAGGCATCTGCTCATATAACAGTTATTTAGTTTCTGAAAACCAATCTTATATTAAAATAAGTGACGGGTCACAGGATATTTTAACATTAGTTGTACCTCTCATTGAAATTGAATTTTGAAACACTGGATTAGTGCCAGCTAGCTTGTACCTCATTCCTATGAAGCTACTCTGACGCCATTAGAAAAAGTTATATTTAAGTACCTTTTAATTACTCACCCACTCTTAAGTCTTTGTACTATACGTCTTTCTACTCTTAAGTCGTGTCTTTTGCATACAAGCCTTTGTTAAAAAAAATCTAAATCCCAACACGATTGAATAATAACTATATTTTGTCATTAAAATCTGAAAAAAAGAAGAGAAACATCTTTCAGGTAAAACTGTGTTGATGTTTATTGAAATGTCTTGTACATTTTCAGATGGGCAGAATCAGATTTCTTTCAGAATGGACTTGTGGCTTCTTGTGTTTAAACACTGCTGGGAAATCTAAAACTTCCTCTGTATTCCTTACTAAACCCCTCCACACTGATTCATATACTGTTTGTTCATTATATTCTGAATTAGCTCTTACAGGGAAACCCCCCCCAAAAACATCTTTGGAAGGTCGAGAAGAGGACACAGTTATGTGAAGTAGCCCTTTGTAGCTCTTAATTCTGGGAAATTATCACAACCAGGAAAAACAGTACAAATACCAGCCCTTTCCCCCACAGCGGGATGGACATTTTTCTGTTGTTGTGACACTTTGTCGATACAAGTGCTAATTATCTGTCCAAAATAACAAGTCAAGGAGAGTTTGCAATAAACCTAAATTGATTCTGACAACCAACCCAAAGAGCCAGTCTACTGCAGAGACTGACTATCTGACAGAATGCCACAATCAAGTACAATAAAAACAGGACAGAAAAATATTCATTTTTGCGGGAAATGAAAATAAACAGTGCCACCCCCCAAAAGAAAGTACAGACTCTTACTTGTCTGCAAAATATTTCACACTTCAACACCAAAATGACCAAGTTCCTCTTTTACATTCCTACATTTAAGGAAGTTTTATTTCAGCGAAAGAGACACATCGCATAATCAATGACTTCTTAACATTAGCCCCAATCAGAAATTTGACTCCATGGAAGCATGACCCCCCAAAAAAAGAAAAAAAAAAAAAAAAAGGCAATTACATTTTTTGGCAAACATTCTTAAACAACTTAGTAAATAAAATTTCCCTCATTGAAATAATTTCATAGAAGCCATTCATCCAAATCTGTATCCATGTTGAAAAAGAAAATGCTCCAACTCACATCTTTCATTGCTGCGTGGAGCTCTAACTGAGAATCAAACGCACTGACATCATAATACAGACAAGTCCTCTGGTGGATGATAACATTTTGCTTCCTTTCAAACTTTTTTTAAAAAAAACCTGTTTGCCGCTGGATAAAGCTTGAGAGGTTGGGAGGGGGGCAGTCCTTTGCAGGGTCTAGAGAAGAACCGAATAAGGATCTTCTTTCTTTCTTCAGGTAGGATCAGGTACTCTTACTCCAGCCAGGTTGATCCTGAGTGTTCCTGGCTGGTTTTAAACACTATAGCAGCTTTTTTTGTTTGTTTTCTATATATTTCTTCACTTCTTCTCCACATTTCTATTTTTCCTTTCATTCAACATAATACACATCCATACAACTATACACACAATTTGTAACACTCCTTCCAGACTTTACATCCCTTCCTCTCTCCATCACGGACATCTGCACACCACCCACCCACACACGCGCACGCACACACACACACACACACACACACACACAGACCTGTTTCTAGGCAGTTGTAGTTCCTTTGTACAGCCAGTGGACTCCAAGGCCCAGCTCGACATTTCCGAATGTAAACACCTTAAGGCATCCATAATGCACTGTGAACATTAAATATTGTTTGGTGCGGGAAATACTGCCCCCTACTGACACGGTGGGGGGAGGGGGAGGGGTTGGCTTACGCCAACCTTCAACACCATTTTGTCATTGCAATTAAATTCACAACCCATGCACACAAACTGTTGCTTCTCAATCAGCTCAAGTGATTTTTTCTTCCTGTCTCATTTCCTTCCTCTTCAGCTTCAAACTCAGCAATTTATTGAAGTGTGGTTATCCACTGCCGTTTGAAGTGATGAGAGGAAATGAGGCAAGACAGGCATCTTTGTCAGATGAGATGACAGATGGATCTGCGTGCAAAATGGCTTCACAAAGTCAAAACACATAAGGCCTGTGGTATTTTTTTTTGCATTGTTTAAAAAAAATTAAACAATATATCATTTGCAGACTCTTACTTTGCACTACGAGTCTCAAAATAAATAGATCTCCCTCTTTTTTGTTTTACTTAAATACAAGTTAATATTTTATCTGATGCTCAAAAATACTTTTGTCTGAAGAGAAAGTCCTTCAAAAGTTAGAGACAAACCAGCTCACACATGCAGACGGCCCCTTCCACTGGTCCAGTGGTGTCAAATCCACAGGAGAAGAAGAAGAAAAAAAAAAATACTGCAAAAGCAAAGGATTGATGGGTAAAGTCGAAAAGCAGGATTGCAGGCACCAATGAAGCCTGTGGAATCAAAGGTCAAAAAGAAAAGGAGGAATGAAGCAAGATAACAGGAGAAGGAAAAATGGTAAGGAAAGTGGGGGAAGGAGCTGTTGCGGAGGCAGCAACTGAAGGGGTCTCAATAGTTAAGAGACAGCTGGACAGATGCTCTTGGTTTGACCCTCCATTCTCAATACTGATGAGTGAAGATGTTTTCTACTGTGCTCTCAGCACCAGGCCTGGGCTCTGCGCTGGTCAAAATCAGCTATGAGCCGCTTGATGTGGGCCAGCTTGTTGTGCAGGTACTCGCAGCGCAGTTTCTCTTTGTGGTAGTTGGGGCTGTGCTATTTAAAATTAAAAAAAAAGAAAGAAAGAAAATATCAGTTCACCAGCAGCACTGTTTGATTTTTTTAAAGTGCAGAACAAATTACACATTTTGTTCGTCCTTAAAGCAAAAGAAGTCAACCTGCTAATGCACTGTTATTTCCTGACCAATCGTGGCATGCGCTCTTCCTTACAGAGCACTTCAGGTTATGAGACTTTTAGGGCGTCCTTCAAGAAACACTAAAAAGGTTGAAAATTGTGATTAAAATGTTTAACTTTGCTGTGGATGTTTGTCTGCTTTGTTTCACTGACCACGACTCTAGTTTATCCAGATTTTACTCTGCATACTTCAGGCACTTTTGTTATGAATTGGCAGAGAGTTCGCTTCTGAAAGCTCTCCTTTGACACCCTGTTCATGAACAAACACAGCAAAAAGAAACAGTGCACTACCGTTCCCTGCACTAGCTAAACATGCCTGACATTCCTATACAGATCCATGAGGAGGTGCTTTGTCTTCCTGCTCAGAAGTTAAGTTTTCTAAGCATGCCGTCATGACTTCAGCACTTTCTCACAGCTGCCATTCCTTACTGGTATTTGTGACCAATCATATTTAGCCTGCTTTAATATGTTTTATAGCCATATTGAGTTGACTGGTATGAAAAAAAGAGGAGTCAAAGAAATAATCAGGCTCTAAACTAGTTAAATAAGTTCACAGTTCCGAATGGTCTTAGGACAGAAAGAGCTTCTGCATATGCCCAATTATGTAATCATTTTTATGCACATGGAATATAAAGTAACGATACTGCACTAACATTTGAAGGATTTAATGTTTAACGTTAATGCACCTTTTCACATCAGTTAAAACACTGTGTCGTTTACACAGGTGTGCACATACCACCCTGCCAGTACATGTATGCATAGTGTGTCTAATTCAGATAAGAATGAGCGTGATTGTGGAGTGTGAGAATATTTTGGCCAAATTTAATGCAGCGAACATTCAAAGAGGTAAAGACCTGGTTAAAGGGTTCGCAGTGTTATTAGGTTATATCAGGGGAAAAGGCAGAAATGCACACAAAGATTTAAAATGATGACAGCCTGTGTAACTTACTTGTTTGATCTTTTTGTACTCTTTCACGACTTCTTCTTGCACCTTCTGTAAAGATGATTAAAGTCATAAGTTGTTCCCAATGGACATCATGTATAAACATTACAAACAACACATGTTCTTTCAGTTTTTGTAGATAAATGAAATACTGACCCACCTACACTTATTTTAAGGAAATAAAAAAAAAAAGCTGTGATAGCTAGGGACAAAAGCAGGACCCTGAACCGAAGCACAGAATGAAACTATTAGCACTCTAAACAAATGTCTGTCGCCTGCTGGTTGCAGATGTCTCTGGACTGAGGAGCAGCTGTGAAACTTTGACAACACTATTACTTTTTGTTGATTACGAATAAGCCCGTCCATCATTACTGCCTCCTGTTTGTTTGACAGCAGTATACAAAGAGCCAGTTGTGAATGGTTAAAAGACTTCATTATATTCTGTCATCACCAACAGGACCACAAATTTATAATAATGTAGAAAATGATTAAAACACACATACAGAGAGAGAACAGCCTGTGTCACGTTTCTATGATTGTGGTCTTTCTGCAGTCATCATCATCATCAAAAATGTATCCAAGTAAAACGTTTCAATATGACCTGATGCTCTTTGGTGCCAGGGGCCAACTTCCGACACTGGGAGTCCAACTGGGTAAAGCGGCGGGTGATGTTCTCCACGCGTGCGTGCAACAGGCGGTACTCATCATACTCTGCATTGAAATCGTCCTTGTAGCTTTGCCGCTGGTCAAGGGACACCAATGCTGTGTACTTCCTGTGAAGAAAGGAAAATTAGATCCTTTTTAAAGTGGTGACAAAGTAAGTTTTAATTTGAAATTTCAATTCAGAAAGAGCTGTTACAGACAACACCAATACCAGCACTGGACTCTCCATGCTCTTTCCAAACTTTATTTATTCTGAATGCACCTTTGAAAAGGTCATGCCATTTATAGAGATATGGGAAGCTCAACATCTGTTGCACTTCTCCATTTCAAATGTGCTATGGATAAGATATTCCCTGAACTCATTACCACTGATGTGGAAAGTACAAAACAGTCCTAGTACAGCAATGAACAAAGAATACTAGCATGCACACTGAAACACATCTGTGTTTACAACAGCATTTCACGTGTCCTAATTCTCATCTACTCTAATTCACTTGTGTTTGTTCTAAACATCCTCTTTTGCAATCGTTTCACAATTTGTGCTGAGAAAAGAGGAAATTTAAAAAAAAAAAAAAAAAAGCTGAAACCTGAGAGGTAAAAAAGACACACTGTGTTGATAATGGATCCTTTTAGAATTATAACAGTTACTTACAGGATATAGTCAGGCGTCTCTATTTTGGATGAAAATTCAGTGGATTGGACTGGCCTCCCTTTGTCTGAAGAGTCTGAGGAGAGACAGCAATATGCAAGAATCTAAGTACAGAATTTATAATGAACATTAAACATAAGCAACACTGCTGTGATGGAAAACTGTCTAACAAACTGTACTATGAACAGTCAGAATATAGTAAGTACTATCATCATATAGGATTGTATTTTTAACCATCTTGATCTGATGTAAAGAATATGAACAGGTCTCTTTTAGTTGATCCCTGATGTTTCAACAGTAATTTAAATGTTTGTTGCATGATGACATTAACCCACAGCACAAGGATTTCTCATTCAATATAATCAGAACAGAAAGGTATTGATGGCCAGACATGCACTGCTTTTATAGGAAAGGGCAAACCCATTTTCTCATAAAATCAGTGGTGCAGCTGCTGAAGAAGCAAAGGCTGCTGCAAAGAAATGGAAGCCTGTAATGTAAAGGTTGCTGTCCTGTTTTCTGAGTTAAAGTGACAACATAAAATTTCCAGAACTGCTGGTATCTGATTCAGCAGTCCATATAAGAGATTCAGAAACACACCTTGATCTTTGTGAGAACTTTTGCTGATAACTCTCCTGGTCTCTTCAACAGGGCTCTGCCTCTTCTTGGCTCTATGACTTTCTACAGACTGCTCCGCAACACCATGAGAACTACTGCCGTCTCTTTCCTTTCGCTTCCCTTTCTCCCTTTCTCGATCCTTGTCTTTGTGCTTCTTAGACTTCTTTTTAACCTTCTTACTGGTGATGTTGGACAAGGGAGGGCTAGAAATGACAGTGGAGGTAACTGTGAGTGAGGTGCAAGGCGGAGGGCTGGGGGATGGTCTGGGACCGGGGTTAGGATGCTGATAGCGATCCTGCAGGGATCTATCGGACGAAAAGGACTTGGGTGAAGGATCTCTGCAGGAGGAACTCTGGTCCACGGGCAGGTCCTGGGTGCCACAGCCCTCGGGGGTGCTTGGTGAGTTGGTGTTAGAAGCTGGGCTAGGCTGCTGGTGAGAGGGGGCAGGTGGGTGGGATGAGATGGGGAGATGAGTGGGAGGGCCTGAGGTGACATTGGAGGGTAGGGATGAGCGTTTAGAGCTGAGGCTGCCCTCGTCCTCACGGCGATCCGAGGTGGAGGATGCGGCTGGCCCTCGATTACTGAGGTGGGAGATGCGGGCTTTCTTCGGTGCCAAAGGATCAATGAAATCAAAGTCTGGCTGACGCTTCTGCCAAAACCCCCCCAACAAAACCAAACACAGAATTTAGTCTGAAAATCATAACACCATGGGTTGAGCTTTAGAGAATTTTTGTTCAGGTACCTGAGGCGATGTGGGAACGCTGTCTTTGGGAGAACCACTGGATGAGGTTGCGGTTATCTCATTAGGAAGACCTAATTTGCTATTGAAGAAAAGAGAGTGTTATCAGTGGGGAACAGTATAAGTGGCAAGAAAGGTCAACTTAGAGGGCAGCCTTCAACCATCATTACACTAAGACCTGCTAAAAATGTGGATTGGTTATATTCATGAAGCTTAATTTACATCTTTCCAATGCCACAACACAAGAAGGAGAAGAAATGGCTCTAAAACACAAATCTGTAGTGCAGCTAATGGCAAAATAAACCGTACCATAAGCCATTTTAAACAGTGTGGATGTTTTCATAGAAGCTACAGCATGTACTGCAGGCTGATGCCACACATCAAGATAACAGAACTGTGTTTTCTTCACTCTCTCACGAGTTTCAGCGTTTCATTCATTCTTTTGGAAACTGTGCTCATGTATGTAAAACCACTTCTGCTTAAAATTTAAACAGTGTTAGTCCAATTACACACCATGAAGAACAAACGCTTTATCAGTACAGGCAGGCAGGAGACCATTTAGGAGCATAATTGACGCTACATGTTGGCATTTGCCATGTGACCAAATGACTGATGATTCTATTCAAGCATGAGGATCTCTGCTCTCTATTTCACGTCCTATCTTTCTGTACATTTCCTTTCAATATCTCTACTGCTTTTAATTTAATCAAAGGCAACTCAAAATTAATCAGAATAAAAAGCTGAACTGGCTGTTTGTGTACCGAGTCAGGATCCGGTCAATCTGAGACTTCTCATCTTCTGAGTAACCAGGCCAGTCTCGCTGGACGTCACGGTATATGTAGTCCTTCAGAAAATATGCATTGTCTTTGGGATTCAGGTTTGCCACCTAATTTGCATAGAAACACACAGAGTTTCAAAGTTAAGCTGTGGCAGCAGGAATACTGGTATAGATACTTCATACATCCTGTGCTGGCTAAACATCTGTGTATGTAAATACTGTTCAACGACTAAGAGTCTCATTTCTCATGAATGAAGCATTAATAAAGTGAGCAGGATTTCATCAGGCAGATCTGCAAGCAACAATCTTGTTAGCCTGCATAAACAGACAAATCGGTTCAAATTCATGCATTTAAATCTCCTGTCGTGAAATACCTGCTGCAGGGTGGTCCCCAATGAGTTGCGGTCCTTCTGGTTGATACCGTCACGCTGCAAACGTGCTAGCACTTCCAGCTTCTTGTAGGGCCTGAGTGCCAGCAGTTGAATGATGCGGTCTCGGAACGGCCGCTGCGATACGGGGTTATTGGAAAGGCACTTACGAATAGTGTTGGCTGGGTTGATGGGGGTGGAGCGTTTACGCTCTGGGACCACTTCTGGAGCTGATAGTGCAGGCTTACGGATATGTACTTGCTTTCCTGCAAAACAGAAGGAAAATGGAAAGTTATGACTTCTTTTCTCTGCAGACTGGCTCATCACAGATGATTCTTTTACACGGACAGATAAGAGGAACTTTTGATTAACATCTGTTATTAAAAGTGTGTGTCAATTGTATCTACATTACACATACATTAGGACTGATCCAATGATTATAAGAGTGAGAGCTCAAAGAAATGGATCAGGGTTTCCACCAGTGTATTACAATCCTGCCAATGTGCTTAGGCTAAATGGACCTATGCCAAACCTATGGACTGGGGGACACACACACACACACCCCCCCCCCGATACGGGGTTATTGGAAAGGCGCACACACATTTTTTTTTTTTTTTTTAAAGGACCAGGAATAACTTATACCATAATACTATTTTACCTGTGTTCACTAATGGATTACAATAGGCTAAATCCTCCAATGCTTTATGTGAATGAGGTTAACCAGGACTTGGTCACCTACACATGGGTTTAACTTTTCTGAGAGGAAATCATGTGAGAGTGTCAGTGACATGTAGGAAGACCAAAGAAGCTGAGCTGCTCAACTCAAACTTTATTTCAAACTGACATTAGGAACTGTAACTACAGGATATAAGAGACACAATGAATACTTTTGTTATGTCAGTGACATTCACGATTTCAGTTTTTGAAACCAGTGACAATATGGCCTGATGTTAATGCCATTTGCAGTGAAAGTGTAGGCAGCAAGAAAACTGACCATACCAAACTACATAACTACACTAAGCAGTTTAGAGAACCCATTTTAAAGTGTTGACATTAAAGCCAGAGAAACCTTATTACTGAGCAATGTGCTTAATCATGGTGTCAACGCTTCCCTGTATACCTCTTCATGGTCATTATGAAATTCTAAAGCTCTTTAAAAGATTAAGGTTAGGGAAAGGAAGAGAAAGGAAAAACTCCTCCCCTCCCTCCTCGTCAAAGAAAAGGAAAAAGACTGGACACTCGCACACAGTGACAGAGACCAGTGACAGATTGTAGCAGGCGTAATGCTTTTGCTAACACATTTTTCTTCTTCAGAAAGAGTTATTCTGTACAGACCATCGGTACATTTATTAAGAGTTACTGCTTTTAAATGCGACTGCAGAAGGCAGACAAAGATTAGGGCAAGTTAGAGGCTGCCACCTGAAACAAAAAGCCTGTGAAAACAAGAATCTAAAGGCCCCTGGCGCATCTGTAAGTATGATACTTACTTCAAACCAGGTGCTACAAACTATTGACCCACCCCCTTTTCTGTACATCATCTCGTTTCCCAGTTTCTATATGTGACAGTATATGCAAATATACAAATATATCCCTAGGGTTTAGAAAAAAAGGCTTTTAGACTACATCTACAGTAAATAGTATACATTTTTAAATGCTTACTTGTATGTGTGAAAATAATGACATTTTAACCACAAACTGGGATTTGTAGCGATTTCTATAGTGAAATGGGACTGATATACTTTGCCCTCCTTTTCTTTTTGGCAAGCAACAAAAATTCATCACAATTCAGATCAGGATAGAGATCAGAAAACTTAACATAAATACAGAACATGGCAACAGCTCTTTATCGTGGGTTAAAGTTTAAAATACTTGATTACTGTAGAAGGTGAAGACAACAAAGTTGTCTTCTTAAATTTGCTGCCACCCAGGCGCGGTCTGTGAATGCCGTCTGGTTACATTGCTGAGTATCAACTCTCTGTGATCAGTCAAACTATCTTTTTATGTTGCACAAGCCAAAGTATTTGAATTTTACACATTCTTTTTTTTGTTGTCAGACAACTGAAAAGCAGGGAATACCTAATGTAAGCCTAGATTAGCTGCATGTACCAGGAGTCATTCTAAACATGCAGCAACTTTAAGAGCAACAGCTATCTGTATATAAAACACTGTAACAATTATACATTCCTCATGTGTAAGGAAAACATGAAGACATAGCTTTGTTGAAAAGATAAATGTTAAACACAATAAAACAAATGTAAAGCGTGTACTGTGTGGCAAGCTATGCATTACTAAAACAGCATTAGCTTTATCTGCCACCATTTGTCATTATCAGACAGACTCCTAATCTGGAAAAAACTGAGACGGCAAAATAGCTTAGTCAGTCGCAATAATGGCTTTGAATAGAGTTAGGCTGTCAGCTTTCACCTATTCAGTCTCTCAAAAGAGGCAGAGTTTGAAAAGAGAGAAGAGGTGTTGTAAAGCCATGGTGACATGTGGGATCCACACCGCCCTTTGACTGCGGCAGTGGGAAATAAGCGAGATTGTAGGAAGGGTCTTACCTCTGTATTGACCACCAGGCTTGATGACTTTGGTCCCACGTTCTCGTGTGTCCTCCACAGCCTGGGTCATGCGCTCCCGGGTCACCTGGTAGGAGTCATTAGTGGCACACACTGTGACCTTGTCGTGTACTGTTGCCAACAATGCCAGGTGTGAGGCCCCTGAGCTGGAGACAAAGAGGGAGTATAAGGGAGAAATGTGATGCAAGAGAGGGATTACCTTCCAGCAATGTGTGGTAAGACAGTAACAGTTGATTCAGCTGACCAGCGATTAACACTACCTCGACGCATACTGATGGATGCACTCGAAGCTTCCCTGAGGGTTGTCCTTGCCCACATTAGACAGGTAGAATTCAAAATTGTGGAAGGCGTCTGAAGAAGAGTCACTCTTGGGAATCTTAATGCGCTGTCAAATAATTCACATACATATAAAGTATAACACAAACAGTATAACAGTGTATTCAGCAGTAGAGCTATAGAGGATGATGTGAACCATTTAAGAGTTACAAGGAAACAGGACAACCCAAGTTCTTATCATCTACTGGGAGGTGAGTCATGCCATTATGGAGTAAATACATCATACAAAAATATATATGAACCAATTATTAACTTGATATTTTATCGTGTTAAACATCAGAGGAAAACACACATTTAAAAAATAAAGAAAAAAGAAATCTTGCTTTATAAACAACTCCGTTTGAATCATTAAATTGGCCATTTTGTATTGAATTTATATTTTATTACAAGTGCTAAAATGAGTTAATGCCTTGGCAGAAATTGTTAAGATCTTTTACTGATTTGAGGATCAATGAATACAACTGGCAAGCTTATTTTCATCAGTTAATGCAACACTCACAACCTAAAATACAACCAGATTTTTTGTTTTCCTTGTTGGACTTACCCCTTGTAGTCCCTTGAATTGTATCGTTGGCCGCAGAGAAGGAACATTCTGAAAATAAGGGGAAAAACACACACTTTAATCCCTGAAAAAAAAAAAAAAAAAAAAAACAGACTTGTAAAGCATTTAAAAAACAGAAAATAAAGACCTAGAATCTACACTACACTTTACTCCCAGTCCTCCTATAACACATGCTTCCATCATAACGCAGACAAATGCTGAACGCTTAGCCACTTGCTTTGCATGTTTTGTTAAAGGCTACATTTAAAAACATGCTGCTAGGACTATAGCTGACAGCCAGCTGATATGTGACGTGCACGTGCCTTCTTTGTCTGTGTAAGAGCAAGTAACTAGGTCATAATCAGTATTCATGATGCAAAAGAGAAAAAATGAAGAGGCAGCACAGCAAAGATAATCCCTGTCAATCACGCAACTGGGAACTTGTTAACAGTGCTGTGTCTGATGCAGTGCTGCTGATGATCTTCAGATTATTTCACCAATTAACCAACTGGTTGTTTGGTCAGTAAATTATCAGACAAATAGTGTTTAGCCTCACATTTCCAAAGCTCAAAGTGCTATATGGCCATCGGTCTCGCCAGAGCTATTTAAACAGTCACCCAATTATTGCAGTTTTCCTTGTATGGACAGCTGGCATGTTTTTTTCTGAAGCCATGGGTGATTTGCAGCATATAATGCTCAGTGAGCCACTTAAAGACAATCTTTACCTGAGGGCTATAAAGCCACTAGTCTGAGAGAGAGAGAAACTATATAAATCAAAATTACCTGTGTCTTTAAGTGGTAGGTGAAATGGTTTGTTTTGACACTAAAAACAAACTAGATATTTTTAATAGTAGAGTTCTAAATCTCTTTTTATTTACATTTGCGCCAGTGGCTACTTGAAATAAGAGTGACAGCCACAAATATGTGGTGGCTGCTCTTCAGTGGTATACAATAAGCTGGGAGAAGCACATGACTCCCAGTTTCTTCACCCGGCTTAAGTACACAGAAGAACCAGTCAGCTAGACTTGTGAACTAGTCTGAGTGGGAGGTATGCGTATTTTATTAACAACAGATTCTCCACGTTGCTGAGTATAAACCAGTCTTTCTAAAGTGACTCCAGAAATAGGTGACCGGATAAAATGTGCATTTTTTTTCCTTTTTTGTTTTTTAAAACATTGAAATAAATATGTCATGGTTGTAAAAGCTGTGCTACTCCAAGCCACACTCCCTCCTCCCCCCACTCGCACTGTTCTGATCACATTTCACATCACCACAGAAAGACAAAGATAGCCGGCTTCCAGAGTTCGATGACTGGGTTAGCTACAGCACACATTACCGAGAGGGAGAGAGAAACAAAAAGCAGGCAGTTTTTGGCTGCTCAGTCAGCAAGAGATTGCAGGCTGCTGTTCAGTGCAGAGAACAGACCAACATTACCACATCCAATAAGGTTGTAGCACGGGCTGTCACAAAAGAATTCCCTCAACTAAGTGATAACGCAGCCTGCCAGCTGTCACAAAACCGTGTGAATAATCATTTTGGATTTTGCTTTATATCCACATTTTATAAACACATATATTTGCAAGAGGAATTCTCACGGGGCTGACAATAAGCCAAAGCTTATCATACAAGAATGTATACAATGTGTGGCTGGCAGACAGACAGGTAAGTGTATATGCAATGAAGAGAATTCTCAGAAACCTCAGCACACTATAACCTACTAGCAAGCTATAATGTATCATCCCTGAGTGGAGACCTAGACCTGGCCAGTGTGTTATGTAACAGCGCTGTTGTTGGCAGAGAAAAGTCAGGTAACCTGGCTTTAGGCCTCCTTATTCAAGACTGCAGATGTTCTCCAGATTAGTTCACCTGCATTCACCTCAACAAGATTACACCATTCGTACAGTTCAAGATTAACAAGTTATATTTAATCGGCACAGGCATGCAGTGATCCAGAGCAAACAGTAGTTTCAAAAGCAGTACTTTGTGTTACCGCACACTGGCTTGAATAAGTTCAGAAAAAGTATGGAAATACATTACATTAATGCAAAAAAAAAAGAAAAGAAAAAGACAAAAATAAGCTGTTGTTCTTGCTTTCCTTTCATTTTTTAAAGGTCTTGTATTATACATATTTATAAATCCTGCCTCATTCTTCTCAGTGAAGCTTGACGCCAAGTAGAAAAAGCTAAATTTATATATATATATATATATATATATATATATATATATATATCTATTAAACGAATAAATAAAAAAAGAAAAACTCAATAAATAAATATTTGTCCTGTGTAAACCTTGGAGATGCTTGCTCAGTGTATCTCTAGCTAGTGTTGGACTGAAACAGATTATAACAAAGTTAAATAGTTAAAAAAAGGGCGAGCCTGACTAGGAGCTCCATATCCCTGCCAGGTTTTTGTTAGGTTTTGCCAGCTGGCTAAATCTAAACATATGGTAAGCTCATGGACATGCTTCAAACGGCACGAACCTGTGATCAAAGTTAGCAATAAATGAGGGATAACCTATGTTTCATTCCTGCTCTTAATATATAACGTCGTCGAAAAAAAGTTCAGGTTACCTGACTGCGATTTAATGTTTTAATGTTAAAACGCTATGCTCATGACGCTTGTCTAGTGTACTCGTCGATATGAGATTACCACTTTCCTAATTTGGTAAGCAACATTAGTTTGGCAAGAAAAAAATGGACTAGGTTGGTCAGCACAACACACTAACGTAGAGCTAGCGTTAGCTAATCAGCGTCCAGCTCAACCAACAGGTTTTTACGTTAAATCATATTTGTCAGCTCGTAAAACCTGGTTAGAACATAAGACCAAGGCCTCATTTATCTTCTGCCGTTGATTACTTTCACGACACCCGACTAATGTGATCAAAAAACCCAGCTGAAAACTCGCTCTGTCAACAGCTTAGCTAACTTTGTAGCTTTTAGCTATGCGTGGCAGTTAGGACTTCCTAGCTGATCCGAGCAGTGTCATTTTGAGTCCTTATCCGTGAAATACACGGCGTTTTACTCACCGTACAGTTTTGGTAGGTCTCTATTGCCCTCAGTGCTGTCTCGGTTAACTTTACATGTAATACAGTGACTCTTTCTGCGCTTTGTTGGCCACAATTTAATCCGTATCTCCCATCCACGGAGAGCGCCGCCATCTTTACCAGCCCTCCACCATCGTCCCTCTGAAGGCTGGAGCATTTAGCAGTCCAAGCTCACTGTTCGCACTCTGACGGGGAGGGATTACACTTACTGCCCTCAGGACTCACACTTCTATATGTCTTCCCTTGTCATCTTGATATTTTCTTCTTCAACTTTTACCACAGTGACTTTTAAGTACGTCATAAATATATATATATATGTTTTTTTAATTTTATTTTATTGTTTAAGGCTTTTGGGATACATTAAGTATTTCTTCTATCACTTAGATATGATTAGCAGCCTAATTCAGCTGTATCTTGCTATGTGTTTAATGAAACGAGACTGCAGGAGTTATGTTTGGTCTCTTATTACTATAAGAGGAGAAATTACTAGTTAGTAGTTCCCTTTCTGTGTAAGCCAATAACCTCTTTCAGCTGCGCATTCTTCCTCTGCCTGCTGTGTTTTGCTGACATGGTGAAACTGATTCTAACCTGCCGAAACTGTTAAAGGTAGCTGCTGGAGCAACATACAGTCTACAACAAGTACCTTTCCTTTCAAATAAGTTTTTACCACTGTTATCCTGAATTTCAGTTACTTTTGGACCTCTCTGAACTATAAACACCCGTACTGGCCTATAGCTTGATAGTATTTTATATGGTGCCTTTAATGATATGGCATATAAGATAACATCAGCACAATGGGCACAAGTTTTCACCCCCCTGTAAGCTGGACGACTATCTCCCAGTGTCAGTCCCCTGGAATGGTGATTATTGGCTTAGCCCCAGGCAGGGTGGGGAAAGGCTTGTGTGAATCAAGCAGATTATCATGGCTCTTCACCCCACCCTTCCACTTGAGTAGTTACACACACTTGCATGCGCGCCCACACACACACACATGCACACAAAAACATATTTAGAACCTATACATCAATGCACTGACAAAGTAACTCTTTTCATTTCTCTAAAAAACATACGCACATATAAAGTTTATTTAAACTTGATTTCAACAGTGTGCTCATTAATACCACTGACTGTAAGCTACCTTTATCTGCTTGACAATAGTGAAACACAACCCTGGCTGGGAGGAAAGCTGTGCTTCATAAGCATTACATAACCTGATCTGTGGCTTCTCTTGGATCAAATACATGCAAATATGAAGTGTGAGGTCGTTTCAACTCAAGTCGTGCTCTACTTTATCTGATGGGTTGCCTGGTGTGCAAACAATTAAACAAAGATAGGACTCCTTGATTTTAAAGCTTCTGTGTTTACAGAGGTGTCAAGTGTCACCTGGTAGAAGCTTAGGAATACCTAAAAATTACACACCCTTTGTTTTCAGGTTAAACATTAAACACATGACGCTTAAGTTCGTTACCTGGAGCACAAAAACAGTTTAAACTGAGCTGAGTGTTGATATTAATGAATGCATAATTTGACCAGCCCGGCTTCCGTTTTGATGCCAAACAGAGGTTTTAGTGAGTGGAGTCTGGAGCTTACAGTCAATAAGAGTGATGAAGATGCACTTATTCTACTTAGATCAAAGGGTTTACATTTAGAGGTATGATTCCTCAGCCTTTGAACACTCCTTCTTACATGTTCTTTAATATATCAATAATGAAGAAAACTCCATCCAGTATGTTAACACACATTAAACTCCACAGGGTTTTCATATACATTAATGTGAACGAGAAGTATCAGCTTCTGTCATGCTGTTGTGTCTGTGGTTATATTTTAAGAAGTAGTGCAATATTGTTAATGCTTGGAACTATTTATCGCACTTTCTATAAACACTGCCAATAGTGTGGACAATGTGTTTTCTTCAAAAAGCTGCATATAAAAGTATCAACAGCTTTTGTCACAGAGAAGCAAATTGATCACATAAACTGCAAGCTCGATTTCATTCTCCAGCTGCTGGTTAGTGTGATGCTCTCCGACATCATGTATAACTTGCCTCGGCCTGTTGGAATATCATTTCAACAAAATGAAGTATTTCTCCAGCTGGAGACCTAAGCTGTTAAAGCTCTAATTTTTATGTGAAACATTTTGTTGCACCATCATCACCGGTGTTCTCCAGCACTTCAACCTACTTCTTCAGTGAACACCACTCATAGGCAGGCAGAGGTGTGCCTCTCCAGCACTTCAATCCAGATGCTTCAAGATACTTCTTCAGTGAACTGTAGTTGACACTAATAGGCAGGCAGAGGTACAGTGCCTCACGGCAACATCCTCGACTGGATTTTATCCAGATGCTTCAAGATTTCTCCTTTAGCACAGACACTTTAACATTTCAACAGGTAATTTTGCATTTGTGTAAAGCCCACCCAAGGAAGTATATGAGTTTGAACCCTATTCTATATAATAAGAATTTAAGGAGTCCCCCGTGTCCTATTCATCCAGCACAACAGATTTATCTGTCAGCAAAGTAAGATTTGATATTCAGATTAATATCTTCTCACATCACTGATTTCTGTGTTGTCTCTTTTTTGCTTTAGGTTATGCTGCTCCTGGAAATGTGCTCTCTTTGACCACCACTAAACCTGCTTTAACTTGCTTTGCATAGTGGAATGAAAAAGGGGCACTGAGCATGGATCAGACTGACAGTATAAAGGTAAACTAAGCAACATACCCTTTATACTGTCGGTAACAAAGGTTTTCAAAGCAGGTGTTCAAAGCAAAATCTAGCAGGGAGTGGTTTCATAGGCTGATCTATAGTTCTGGTGACTGCTGATCTAATTAAAGCAATACAGATTCATAAAATCATGTATTTTCCCCTTTTTACAGCCAAAGAAGAAATAGGTTTCCATTGTAACAGCCACAGTGATAGTGGCTTCAAAAAAGATAAAAAATTCTCAAGATGGGTTTTTTTTCTCAGTACATTAATTTGACTACTTAGATGTAAGGCACAGTCAGTCTGCCTTAGTGAAACTAGCCCCAGATGTTGAGGAACTCTGCACACGGAAATCACTTTGTGTTCTGTGCATTTGTTGATATGTGAAAGCAGGGTGTTATGAGACAGAAAGTCCACTGAGTAATTCTGTTCCAATTTGAATACCAGTAATGAGTCAAAAAACAAGCAGGTAGCAAGCCGCGATGGCTTGTATCGCAGGATTATTTGAAGTCCACCTTCAACTTCACTCCACGTGGCGGTCTGGCCCTGAGGACAGATTCTGTTGGCAGTGAGAAGAAAACATCTGCTGCTGTTTAACCCTCCCATTAAAACACAGCACACATGGAAAAGAAAGCAAAGTGAGAATGTGGGTGTATGTTTGTGTGTGTGTGTGTGTGTGTGTGTGTGTGTGTGTGTGTGTGTGTGTGTGTGTGTGTGTGTGTGTGTGTGTGTGTGTGTGTGTGTGTGTGTGTGTGTGAATGAGAGAGAGCGAGAAAGGCCAAGGCACAGACAACACAAAACAACCACCATCAGGTCGTTTGAGTTTGCTTTTTACTCCAAGTCATAAATGTAAAAAAAAAAAAAAGGAAACAGCTTATAGTGGAAAATATTCAGTACATCCTGAAACATTTTCAAAAACATTTACTCTCACAAAGCTCAAATTTAGACATGTGCAATCTGGACAGACAGCATCCTGTTGTGTCCATTTTCAGCCACCTGGTCTTTAAAAACCTTGAAACAGCAGCTCTTCTAGTTAATGATTGGCCACTGTGGGGAAAAGAGTGCACTTACTCTGTTGACTCTTATCGCCGCTGACCACAAAGCCAATGGAGCAGTATCTCTGAGGCTGACATTAATGGAGTGGACAGGACTTTCCTTTTAAAGAGACAGGTCAATTTCTTTTTGTCTGCTCTGGCAGAGATAGGAGGTGCAGGGGATCGTTCCCCAAATGAATCTTTAATTCAGTGCAGATTGCGCAGTTTGCTCTGGTGTGATTGCAGGCTGCATTTATTGGCCTATAGAACAAACAGTTAAATGGAAATTGTGACGCTAACTGCAGTATGTGCCCCTCCGTTATCTTTTCTTTCCATCATCTGTCCTATCATAACAGCACAGTCTGATATAACAATAGAAACAGTCCTTTGTGTAGACTTATGGGTCTTTTTTTTCATTTAAAAAAAATAAATCAACATTTGTGTTCTTCTCTCTGCTTATCGTTATAAGACTCACATTGCCTTCCCAAGGACAGCAGCCTATGTACAGGCACGTGAGCAGACAGGTCAGAATCCCACCAGCTGTACTCTGGGGACAGCACGCAGGTCGGCCTGTGGTCAATCAGGTATCGGTTCAGGTAGCTCTCCTCTAGGCCCCTGGCTGTTATCCCATCAGCGTGGTCCTGAAGAATGAGCAAAGAGCAAGCGCGAGCCAGTTTGTACATCTCAGATACCGCCCCGCCATAAAACTCAGAGGTGTAGTAAAAGTCTCCTTCATCCTCCTCCACGTAAGCTGATGAGCCTTCATCGACCTCATAAGGGAAAGCATTTCTTGGCATCCCATAGAGTTCTGGGTGCAGTGTAGCCACCAGGTCTCCAAGGATTTCCGCTCTAACAGGAGCAACAAACTCCTGATCAACATCAGCACAGAAGATGTAGTCAGTCTCACTGTCAATTGATTCTCGGATGGCATTGCCAAGAAGGGTCATTCGACGATGAGCCAGCCTTTCCCACCCGGGTAGCTCGGCAATAGGAACCACCTTCATCTCTCGTTCAGGCCCCAGCTTGATGGGGGGATCCAGAGAGCGGGGATTATCTGTGAGGATGTAGTATGTGACTACTTGACCAGGAAGAAAGTAGGTTTCAGCCGAGTACAGGAAACGCCTGATGAACTGGGCATAAGTCCCCACCACAAAGGCCAACAGACCTATGCGGATTTCCCGTTGTGCAAATTTAGCCCTGCGTGACGCCGAGTGGCGGCTGTCACCCCACACCAAGGGAGCACCCCATGGTGTCTCTGCAGGAGTCTGCGATTCTGCTCCCTTGAGCACTGCCATGTCTGTCACTTTTCTCCCCCCCTCCATTTCCAAGGGACGAAATATAGGGTGAGCTGGGTGTACTCGGACAGCAGCTCTACTGCCATGAAGGTAGTCTGAGGAGGAAACACCAGACGCTTATTTGTGCAGTACAAACTGATCTTATATACTTCTACTTTGTAACTTGTACTATGTGCGAAATATTTAGAGGAGATGATTTATAACAATCTGTCCCAAGGTAAGCCAAAAGCAAAAAAACAGATATTTTTCCATGGAAATTAATTAAAAGCATGTGTTTTACTAAGCACACGACTCAGCTGAGGTTTTTTTACTGTATACTCTTCTAGGTGTATGCAGTGTTCAGAGTAGAGCAGAACACATTATTCTGTACACTTACATATGATAAGAGACAGGAGAAAACAGCACAGGACTAGTTGTATTCTGCTCACTCTGATTGGTCCTGCTTGAAAGACAAACACACAGATGCAAAGAAAGACTGACATTACATGGGATTGCGTGAGATAAAGCTAACATTTTTCTGTATCACATGACAGGTTTAAAAAACACTTTATGTCTGTTCTTCTTTCCGATTGATTCAATGTACGTCTCCTCGTCTTAAAAGTAACCCAGTTTTTAGCGTTCATAAATACAGCACAAATCAATGAGATTTCAGGCGTAAACAACCAGATTTGACATCAGTCGAAGAGGTGGAGCAGTGGTCATAGAGATTGCACTAACCTGATGACGCCTTGCAGAAAGGGAACAGTGCCATACTGTGACCTGCTGGTGGATAAACACGCAGAGCTTTTCCCGAGGGCACTATTTTTTTGCTCCTCTGTCTGTGTTTCTCTGCTGCTCACTCTGTCTCTTCCTGGAAATCCACTGTTGAACTCACCGTTTTTCCGTCAGGAATGTTTTTGGGGGGGTCACTTTTCCCACATCTTTCCTATGGTTTGTATTTTTCTCTCGCTGCGTTTACAATATTTTCCTCTCCCTTTTCTTCACATACCTTTCTTCATCTCCCCCCTCTCACATTTTTCTTCAGGCTTTTTGCAGTATTCACTTCTGGAGCAAAACCAAAGAAGCCAGATGTGAGGGGAAAAGAGAGAAATGGGAGGAGATGAGGGGAGGAGAGTAAGACACAACAGGGCAAGAAAACCATTAAAAGGTAGTGTTACACGCACACTTCTTTCCTTCTTCCCCTCTGTTTAGACAGTACGGGGTACTCAAAATAGAATGACAACTTCCTCAAATTAATTTTTAAATCTCAAGATTTGCACAGATGAGAAGTCATACAGCAGGCATTAGGCATTTTTTTCCTTTCTCCTTCTGGTCCACAAGGTGGCAGTATTCAATATCAAATCCAGTGACAGAAGCTACTCCGACTGCTTGTTGCATGGTTGCAACAAGTATCATACAATAAGACAAAACATTGTCACTCTCATATGAATAAAAAGCAATTAAAGAGGGTTATTATAAAGTAACTGAAGCAAATATTTGAAGGTTTATGGGTTTAATGCATGTTTATGAGGTTTAAAACAAATCTGGACAGTATACATATGCAGCTCAGTGGCCCCATTTCAGAGGTGTCAATGCAGGGCTTTGGTCCCTACACCGAGAAATGATCACTATGTAAGTTCAGGATCACAGAAGACTAAGCAACACTACACTAATCCATTTTTGTTATTTATTTTCTGGGTATCATAAATGCCTCTACCAGTTTTTAATGTAAATGCTGCTTATGCAAGTTCTAGTGCTAAAAGACAAGCCAGGGGATTCCAGAGTCTGTAGTCTGCAGAATTCATCCTCAGGAAACCACAATTATATTATGATAAATCTATAAATCAACTATTGGAAGGTTTTAGAAGGTTTGTGGATTAAACAGCAGATTTAGTCATGCTCTATAAATGGCAATACTGTTCTTTATAGAACATGGCTAAGTGAGTGTTTGCATTGTATGGCTTAAATTTACTTCGATTAAGAAAAATATGAATGTTCATTTTGAGCCTCAAAAAAGAGAAGCTTTTCAGAAAAATCCAAAGTACATCTGCTGGTTAATCTGCACCCACTGCTTGTCTTTCTGGACAAAATATCAATGTAGTCATACACTCAACAGTTATTCAGCTGCACGCAATCACATGGCAATAAATTCAGTGCTTTTAGTGCCTCCTTGAAATTGTGATTCATGTGTTCAATAATGTTGATTTCTAGATTTCATAAAGTATAATCTGGACTTGATTATCTGTTGGGAAACTTATCTAATGTTCAGCTGTAATGCAAATATCAAAGCATGGATCCATCCTGTATCAATGGTTCAGGCTGCTGTTAGTGGATTAATAGTGGGAGGGATATCTTTTTTTGGCACACTTTGGGCTCCTTAGTAGCAACTGAGCACCGTTTAAACACCACAGCTTAGCTGAGTATTGTCAGTGATCATGTTCGTGCCTTTGTGACCACAGTGTAGCCATCTTCATTCAGCAGGATAATGCACCATGTCACAAACCTTAAAAAATTGCAAACTAGTTTTTGGAACATGACTTTACTGTACCCAGGTTGTCTCAAGAGTCCATTGGTCACCAATAGAAGACCTTTGGGATGTGGTGGAATGGAAGAGTCACATGATGGATGTGCAGCCAACAAGTCTGCAGCAACTGTGTGATGCTCTCATGTCAATATGGACTAAAAATCTGTGAGGAATGTTTGCGGCACCTTGTTGAATTACGGCAGTGCAGAAAGAAAAAGGGAGATGCAACTCGGTATTAGCAAGGTGGCCCTAACCTATTGCCAAAGACTCAAACACACGCAAGAAGTCACTTTGCAGTTTATTACGATAAATAATAATAATTATTATTTTTTTGTCCACCCATACAGAAATCGCAACATAACATTGGTTTGTGTAAACAACTCTGGCCTGAAGTCTCAGCCAGAAACAAAAACATAAAGGAAACAGCACGGACCACACTAAAGAATGGCTAAATTACAGGGTGCATGTAAAGCGTTTTTCCAAACATCGTTGTTTTCCTGTCACCGTGTTGGCAGAGAAGTGGGGGGCGGGCAGCTCCAAGCTGGAGGGTAGGGACTATGCATAAAGACTTCATAGCTATTTATGTCATAAACACTTACACTAGCATCTCTAAACCAACCTACATCACATAGAGATGAGTATGCACATGTGTTACAGCATATTTTAAGGCGTTCAACATGAATGTGCTTAAGAGTTGTACTGCAGAGCCCCTACTCTACACAGCTTTTGGTCAATCAATAGATTGATTAAAATCAAGCAACACTAGAGAAGTGGTTCATTTGCAAATAATAATGCAAAAAAAAAAAAAAATTAAAAAAAATTTGCGTCCAGGATTCACAGAACTGTTTGTAGATGGCATATTACAAATTATGGTTAAAGAGCTTTTTGCACAGGAGCTTCTTTGTAAGAGCAGGATTTTTGGCAGTGCTCATTTGCAGTGATTATAACTACACTGACTTTACTGAACTATGTCACAAGAAAATAAATAGTTCAAGACTTTGAGACTCTATATATTGTTTCATAACCTATAAGGTATCCATAGAAAAATATTTAATTTAATGCAGCATTATACTCATACAAAATTAAACAAATTGCACAAGAAGATTAACCTGTAATTCGCTCCAACTGAAAAGATTTCCAGTGCTCTTTCAGTCATTTGTTGCTATCATAATCTTTTCTAGTTTTAATGTTTCGTCTGTATTATTGTCATCTGTATCATTTTACACTAAATAATGTGTCACACTACATATATTTCTCTAAATACTTTGAAAAGTCCTCTGTTGAGGTTCGCTGACACCCTGAGAATAAATCTTTAGTCAACACTTTTAAACCTTTTCAAACGACTAATCGAATTCAAATTTAATTTCACTCTTAAATTCACGCTGATTGGAATTAGGATCAATTTGTCCCCTACAGTAAATAAATTCAGAGTTTGTAGTGTGAAACATACATAAACTTTGGACAATGCCAAAAAAAGTCAGTCGAAATGGGATTTTTGAATCAGAATGTCAAGATTTTTGATGTCAAGTAATTACAAATCCATGTTACAATCCATGTTTCTGAATAATATATAGATAATATATAGCTACTATTACAAAACTTAGATTCTAAAGGTGGCATGCTTCAGCAGGCAGTAAAGAGATGAGAGAAAAGGCCACCGTCAACCCCATCACCACCAACTTCACTTTTCATCTGGTGTAAATGCTTTTTTTTACTTTCACTACATGGAGATAAAGCAGATGCTTTGAATCACATTTGGACATTATGCACTGAATGAAGGAATTTAAATATTTGTTTACAAAAGGTGATTGGCAAGTGAAGGTTAATAGGTCAGATATGCAGCATTTTGGGGGGAACAACAGAACAGGAAGAGTTCTCTTTCTTTCTGTATCTTTTTTCCTCCTCCTCTCCCAGTGCCTGGTCTCAGCCTTCTTCGTTTCACCTTGTTCCACAGCTCCCAAACCAACAGTCTCTTCCACTTAGATCTCCTCACTGCTCTGTTAGACTTTCACTTGCGGGCATCATCGAGCATCTCAAACAGGGCCTGGAGCAGACGGTCATCTCTGTGCCTGTACGGCTTGGTGCTGTAGAAGCCATCACTGTAGTCACTGTAGACACTGTCCTCGGGGCTCCGGTACTTGTTGATCATGTCCAGAGCCTGGTACAGCTTCTGAGGCGGGAGTCTCGTAGCAGGGGGAGAGAAGCTCTGGCCCAGCTGCTGCTGCTTCCTCCAGGCCTTAGCAATGGGCTCAGACTGCTGCAGCGCTGGAGTCTGCCGGTTGAAGGCCGTCTGCAGGAGACGCAGCAGAGCAAGGGAGGGGGAGAAGGGTGAATTTGAGGGTTTTTTGAGCTCCTTCTCTTGATTATTAGGAGAGGCTTGGGCATTCTCAGTCTTCTGAGGTTGGGCCTGTGTTGGCTCCTGTAACAGCAGACACAAAGAGAGAAAGGAGGCTAGCCATTAGTTTGGCACACTCACAGTGATACCAGAATAATCCAGTGAGGAGGTCTAAAGTTTGGTTTTGGTTCTTGTGGGCCGTAAAATGTGTTTAATCATTTATATGGACAAGATACCTGTATCACTGCTTTGCAGATGTAGACAGGCTAGCTAAAATAAAACAACATCTGTTATCAGATCTAAACAAGGTTCCTGTCATCTCCTTAACGTTTAACCCTCTGAGGTCAAAGTTATCATATGTGCTAACCCTAATCTAATCGTGCCCCACGCTGCTGGGAGAGCAGCACCAACAATTGCTTGCAAACTTAGTCTAATACTCAAATCCCACACATCTTTTGAGATTATCTGAAATGTAACACTGACTGGGATTCAGAACATTTCTTGCTTTTGCATGGATTCTTTTACATAGTTAACAGGATCATTACTACATCGTCAAATATCTGAAAAGCTTCTGTGTTTGTTACAGTAAGATAACATAAGCACGGTTGTCGTGTTGGCTTTGAACCGATTCTGTGGTGTAGGATTTATATGCATCAAGCTGCCAATCACTGTTAGAATTAAAAACTGGTACATAGTTTAAACTTCGCGCTTTCGACTCAAGTTGATTTTAAATGGATGCTTTGATCTGTGCCTTTGTGCACTTATTACTGTCTGTCATTCGTCTAGCATCCAAATCTTTGTAGGCATTCACCTGCAGTTTTAATTTATGTTGGACTTACACTCACCTCCATCATGTCATCCATATGTTCTACACCACGGCGGTCGTTCTGCACGGCATTGTAAGGTATGTACACTCGAGGTTTCTTCATGTGCTCCGGTTTTTCTGATGTTCCATGAAGGATCAGCTTCCAGTTCAAAATCCGACCCTTGTTCTCCATACGACCGGACTGGGAAAGGTTTGAAAAATATATATAAAATATATATGATATATAAAAAAGACATTTTACTTATAGTAGACAGTGGAATTTGTATTCGAATTACATGTAGAAAGAAGATTTTCATCACAACATATATAGATATATATATGTAGGCATTACTCACAGTATCTGTGATTTTTAGGGTCCATGTACCAGCAGGGTCCTCCCCCCATGTGTGGACAGACATGAAGTCCCAGTTTCTGAAGCCGTTAGAGGATGTGTCCCTCTCTCTCTCTGCCAGCAGCACTGTACTGGTCCCTGAGGGAAAAGCCAAAAGGGATTATTTGAGAGCTTTGTCATTTTGCTCGTGTGTGTTATTTGTGTTTGTATGAATGTCTCTAACCAGCTGGAGAGGTGAGTGTGATGTGTAGGTCCCCCCTCCTGGTATATTCAATGCTCGCCTCCACCTGCACATGCTCCAGTGAGCGGACCGCGTTCTCTTGGCCTGCACAGGCTTTGGTTGGAATCTCTATAGTGATCTCCCCCGTTGCTTTTAGCTCCCTGCGGGATGCATTAAAATAGCAGTGAAATAGAGGCAGCAAACAGCTCCTCATGATGACACTAATTGATCATATGTGACATTTTCTCATTTTTGCAGGTAACTCAGCTAAAACAAGCAAAACGACAACAACAACAACAAAAAATCCTGCACTACTTTAGTTGCACAGCTTGCATATCAGCTTATAGTTAGTTCAGACACACATATATATATGCACATATAAAATGCATATGAGGTGTTTGAAACCTCTGCTCATTTATTTGCATAAAAAAAAAAAAAAGCTAATCCCCATCTCTCCCAGACATGAATGAAAGGATTTCTGTGTTCAAGCTGGCATAAAGCTGGAGGGGGGGTTGTAGCCCACTAAGCATTGACGGAAATGTAAAGCCAAATCCCCGGGATTAAACATGGATGTTGGGCAGTAATGGGGAAACTGGGTGCTATTGAGTCCCATAATCCAAAGTAAACTGCAGAACGGACACTTTCAGGAAGACACAGCTCAGCTGACCTCGGCTGCCTGTCTGTCTTTCCAACATGCTCTCAAAAGTTTCAATGACGGATCAATTTTCTTTGATTTCTTGTTAATATAAACATGACATCTGGTGAGATAGCGAGAAAGGGAGGTGCTTTTTTTTTTTACTTTTTCCATGGCTGGTAGCTTATGTATTTGAATATTTAATCCCACTGCTCAACAAACAGGTAAACGTAAAGGTAAAGACTGGCATAAAATTTAAATGACTGTGGCTTTCGTGCGTTTTCATTGCAAAGAAATCTCCTGTGCTCAGGCTTAAGACTTAATATTCTCATGGCTCGAATCAACAAGCAACAGATGCGTCTTTAATAACACAGATGGGTTTGTCTGTTTGCTCTGCTGGAATCAACATGTCAGGACAAAAGGAAACAAGCTTTCTCCCTATATATCTAAAATTAGATACTGAAAATGATTGTTGGATTGTGTTGTGGACTTAATCATGATCGGGATATATTAGTTACAGTGTGCACGTGTCATACAGCTAGTATCATCATGCATCATTTGATTCAAAAATCTTGTCCTTTTGTTGCCATTAATAAGTAAAAAAACCCCAGAAAAACAGAAAAAAAAAAGAAATTACAACATGAAATAAAACTAACACCATGCAGACAAAAGGAGCAGCAGCAGCTGTAAAATTTTACACACCTTGGCTGAAAAGAATCATCCCTGACTATACATTGCTTCTTCTCTGGCACATGCTTCCAAGTGGCCGGGTCAGCTAGGTCCACCAAGGCTTTGGCGTTGAGGAGGCCAAACCCAAAGCGGCTGTTGACCATCAGCCCTGCTCCGTTCCTCTTCCAGCCGGGGTTATTGGCCAAAGGATCAAACTCTGATGTCCAGACCACGATGTGCTGCAGGTCTCTCCAGGTAAGGTCAGGACTGAGTAGTGAGATGGACAAAGAAGCAGATCAGTCAGCATTTAATAATACTTAAACTGTCACATGGCATGAATATATTTTAAATAAGATCAAATTTTAGGTCATACTTTTGTTCCAGTGCCAGGGCAAATATTCCAGCAGCCAGTGGGGCAGAAGCTGAAGTTCCAGTGTGAGTCTGAGTGCACTCATTATGGAGATCGGCACTGGTCTGAAAACCGAGCAGGCAACGAATGACGTGAAAACGAAAATCATGCCACAATCTAACCTTACATGTGACACAAACAGACGTAGTTACATACAATCCTCTGGTCAGTGTAGTCTCCACTGCTGTACGCCGTAGCCAGAGTGGAGGAGCACTTCTCAGCGTACCACGGGGACAGGCCCTGCTGGGAGGCACTGCTGATTGAGATAGTGTAGATGCTGTCTGTGTAGCCGTCACAGTCACAGTTATCGCCCTGGCGGCCGCCGTTCCCCGATGCCCAAACAAAGATAGAGCCTTTTCCACCACGGCCCTACAGAAGGCATGAAAGACAAAAGCAAGCGCTACTTGGCTTTGTGCTATCAGATATTGCCCTGTAGCTTATACTCCTAATAAGACACATGTAAACTGTACAAAACACTGTAATGCTGTCATATAGGATTACACACTAATATATAAATGTTGGCATTTAATAAATTATTTAGAGGTGTAGGGTGTAATAAATTTCATGTGAAAAGCTTGTGTCTTATTTTGACAAAAGCAGTCTGAGAGTAAATCAGTGCTGTCCGCTGCCAATCTTTGCCAATAAACTGGAAGTCATGGCACTTTGTCATTAGCGGTTTTATTCTCAGGAGCTAATTATGTTGTCCATATTGATTTTTTCCAATCACACTTCCTTTCTGCTGCACATAGCAGCTCCTATTAAGAATGCCAAATGTGTTTCAAAGCTCCCAGTTGGATCATATACCTTCTGAATGCCATATTCAAAAGCTTTCTGCGCCAGACGACCAGGGCCCTCCACTGTCTTGCCGTCATCATTTGGTCCCCAGCTGGCACTGTAAATGTCCACGTGTTCCGGATTGAACCCAATAGAGCTCGCCTCAATGGCATCGGTCACAATCCCGTCCAGCATACGAATCCCTGAGCAGAGAAAAACAGGAAAGTTAGAGCGGTGTCCAGACACTTGGACTTACTGTCAGTTACCAACTATTCATTATGGTTGAATTAAAACAGAAAGAAAAGTCAAGAACTTTAATTAATTTGCTATAAATAAAACTCTTCTCTTTAGATTTTAAAGATGATGTTGCTGCTGCCCATTCATATTTTTTTGAGCCATAATATGCAGATCATTGTTTCAGTGGATTGGAGCTGAGTAATTTTGTAGATTGACATTATGCAACCATCTGGTATCAAAATCAGGCCTCCATCAGGAAGTCTTTCCTCCGCACATGCTTAAAATAAAACTAAAACAACAAAAATCCCAGGACACGCAGCCAGAGTACCGAAAAAAAGAGCTTCCAACCATTTCTGCTCTTTTGCATCCTGAACATTAACAAGAACATTAAAAGAAGACGGGATTGCTTCACAATGTGTTCCAACTGTTTTGAGGTTCTTAACGTGGTATATTGTTAACATTTGGGTTAGTATCTGTTTTACACACAAAGACAAAGATGCTGTGAGAGGTGGCTTATAATAAATATATGAACAGTTAAAGCTGGGTCAACATGTTTTTGTCATCGGACAAAAATCCTCAATCACCTCTCAGCAGAGTGTAACATCAGGAAATCTAAAGAAAAAAACTAAATGTGATTTTAAACTGGAAGAGTAGTGTTTTAATCCTGCATAGAGAACAAATATCACCATTTACTCTTGGCACTCATGAGCCTTGTCCCCTCTCTTAGAGGAGCGATCTGCAACAGTCTATCTATAAATTCTTGTGTTTTTTCCCCTCCCTCCTTCCCCTACATATCTGTCTACTGTTGGTCTAAAAAACAGGGAAACTAAACCTCTTACCTCCAACCTTAGAGTTGTAGGCCACTCCAACCCCACATTTATTGTTGTCTGCCTGCATTGCAATCTCCCCAGCACACCTAGTGCCATGCCTGAGAAGAAAAAACACAATTAATTAACAACCACCCAAAAATGTATTTTGTAAAAAATATTGCAGGGAGAGCTCTTTTCAACTGTTTAATTTGCAGTCGTTATTTCAGTGAATGTAAACTCATTACCCACTACCCACTACCTTGTTTAGTTACATAACTTATCTCATTGAATTTCATATTTAGAGCAGTGGCTATTTTTTGTGATGACAGGGTCATCTGCATCATCTGAAAACAGAGGTGTTTTTGTTTGACTGGCTCCAATTCATCCGGGAGGCTTTGAACTGGAGTGGAGTATTCTGATAACAAAGGAGCTCGGGGTTGCTGGCGGAGGATAAAGTGTGTGGATGTGCATGCGTGTGCGGCAGCTGGCAGAGGGAGGATTGTTAACCTAAGCAGGAGTAAAGTGAGTCCAACGTGAGCGCTGTTTTCCAATTTTCTTGCTGTTATCTGAAGCTACTGCAGGATTTACACTGCTAAACTACGTATGACGACCCCTGCCCCTTTTTTTCAGTCCTTTCTCATGCGTTTCAGGTCTTTGCTACACCTGGACCTTGTGTTTCCAGACTATAAATCTGGCACTCTCCCATTTCCCGCTTGTGCGCTGCACTTGTTTTTCTTTCATTTTTGGTTATTTACTACATTTGCAACACTTGCAATATCTTTTCACACATGCACACCCTACCCCACTGATCCTGTTGATTTACACACCTCATTAGCTTGTATTTCATTTGTTGTAATTGATAGTGTTTAAATTGGCAAACGGTGTGTCCATCTTTTTGTCACGGCTCTACGAGCCAGGTTGTGACAGGAGGAAAATTTATTCCTATTTTGTTAAAAAAAAAAAAAAGGAAAGACAGATGAAGCAGTGAGAATACCAGTGCCATTAACTTACTTGTTTTCATTAGTGGAGTCATATCTGGGAAAAGGGTCGGGATCATTGTCATTGAAATCATAGCTGGCTGCTGGATCCTGGAAAATGTGACAAGGGAACACAACAGTCAGGGGGGCGTTTCTGAAAAGATGGGATGATGTCGGCTCACGTCAGTGACGACACATGCTTCAAACACAGATTCGCCATGGTCTACCTCCTGTCATGGTAACACATATGATTGCGTTCAGAGAAAAGGGGTGTTGTGGTCAAACAGTGAAACCACACATACTGAATTGTTGCTCTTGCCAGGAGGTTGCGGCATGAATTTACAAACTGCCCTTTTTATTTATAGCAAGATATATCTGCTCTCCATTTTTCTCATTCCTGTCATTCTCCTGCATTACAAGCACAGTCAATCATAGAAATTATCCTCCAGCTGAAAGGGTAGTCAAACAGAGCTGTTTTAGCTTCTTTTCCATTTCTGGTTCTCAGCAACAGCTTTAACATCAAATTAATGGCCGTGACTGTCATCTTTAAATGGACTGCCATTAAGTAAATGCAAATGCATGCCACTCATATGCCCTGATCGCTGAGGATGAGTGTCTCACTTGATTGGCCCTAGTTGATTAACCAGTGTTAACTTGATTACAGTGGGAGTCTTTTCCATCAGGCCTGTGGATGACCCCTGTCACACATCATTTCTCTTCTTCCCTTGCTCAATCCCTCTCTCTTCCGCCTTCATTCTCTTGCTTTCTGCTCGCTTCTGACAGCAACGGCACTGTTTGAAACCAAACCACAGATGGAGCCTTTAGAGTTTTTCTCAACAAGAGAAACTATGCCAAACTGAAACGTCTCTTTGAGCTTCTTTTCAGTCGCCCTCGGTCTCATCGGCTCGCAATTACGAGACAGTCAAAACATTCATGGAGGAACAACAAATGTTTTCAAATTTTGCATCCTCGTTCGCTAGGAGTGCAGTCGTTCGCAGTGAAATCGTCATTACAGTTAAACGCCGATTTCGGATCTAGAAATGAAAGCTCATAAAGCTCCTCTGAGGTAGGCATTATCATATAGATGATTTAATACTGCCTTTATGAATCGTCTTGCAAGGTGTCACCAGCAGCATTGCTATGGCAACGACAGACCTAGACTACAGAGGCTGTCTCCATGGAAACGGTGTCTTACGTAGTTGGAGTAGATGTCTGTGTGGTTCCACTCCAGCCCGTCATCGAGAACGGTGATGACCACTCCTTTCCCCGTGATGCCTTTCTGCCACACGGGGATCACGTGCAGGTCGAGCTTCGGCAGCGAGGAGGACGTCCGCGTGTCTTGCTGGAAGAGAGGCACGACATAACAAAATGACACACGAGTAATTTCAAGTTAGATTACGTGCGAAATATCTACGACCACTTCATTTAGTCAGGCTATTAAAGCATTATCATGCAACGGTCAGCTAAAGTTCTCCAGTCTCCTGGTTCTTCCACTGACCTTTACAGAAATTCATTACCGGATTGGAGGCATTTCCTTTGTCACTTCACTTTCACTGCTGGGCCACTTGAAAACAGATTGCTATGTGAAGGTCATATAATTCAGGCTTTTGTGTTTTCAAAAACATCAACTCGGCTCATTAGCCTAACCCTCAAAGTGCCTAACAATATCTGGAGATGAAGTGTGTGTCAGCCCACAGTTTTTCTGGTTTTCCTGCCTCGACACACATTCAATCTCCTGTCGGCATATTTAGAAATCCATCTCTGCGGCTGTATAACATTACACAGTGTGGAGTGCATCAAGCCTGTTTTAAATGGAAAATCAGCAGGGGGTGGATGGAGAGGGAGCAGGGCTGAAGCCTGTTTGCTTTGGGAAGAGCATGATTCAGAGCTGGAGACAGTTAAGCCTAAAAAAAGAACTCTGCTCTTTCGCTCTTTGTGCATTATGCACAGACACTGCAGAACGCTTCCCCAAGATGTGACTCATCCCTGTGATATATTCCCCCCCCCGACTTCCACCTCAGTTCCCTGTTTTCACCCCATCCTCTCAGTTGCAGCTGACAGTGAAGAGAACTCAAATCTCAGAGAAAATACACAACAACTGTCACACTTTTACACAACGTTTGTTCACCAGCAGTTTGTCAGAACGGCTTGTACACCCAAGACAGCACATAGCTACACATTGCCTGTCTCAGTGTGACCAAATGACTCACTTGTTGATGCTGACAGCAGCTGAGGGGGTCTTTCAGTAGCCTGCAATGCACTGATTTTAATGGTAATCACAGCAGCAGCTTTCTCAAGTCTCTCCACGCTCATTGCACATATAATAAATGAGTGGTGACTTAAAACCAGAGAACAAAGATCCCTTGATGCACAATTAAAGTGGACCGACACATGTACAGCCATGGATACACACTCACACACACACACGCGCGGACAGGGGGGATTTCAGGCTACAAGTATGAGTCACTCTCTGATTAAATTCAGGCAGTCACCCACTCACGATAGATAACGACACTCATCCCATCTCTCCTCCCCTGCCATTATGCTGGCCTCTGCCCCCGTCACACAGCTCCTCCTCAAATCCAGTATCAGTGATCATCGAGTCTTGTAACCTGTCGCACCTCTTTGCTTTACTCGTACACTGCAACCCTCTATTACCATTCAGCACTCTTTTTTTTTCTTCGCTTATTATCTACTTATTATGTGTGTGTGTGTCGGTGTGTGCATACACTAGAGCTAAAAACCCCCATATTATACTATAGTGGCTGAGACCATCGCTTTATCTACCTCTGCTTTTGTCCGTGCTGAGTGGAGGAAGTGAATAAATCATGATGCTTGAGGAGGAATATCTTGTGGGCCATGCAGCAGCACAGACACAGGCTGATGTGGAAATACACTAAGCGGCACTTTAAGGCCAATTCCATTAGTGTCATCATCCCTCATCGGCAAAAATGATTCATCTCAATTTGTTTTCTTATTCTGCACAAGCGTGTGACTCATGTTCAGTTAGTGCAGGTGCAAAAAAGTCGGGGCTGAGCGTAATGCGTATCTCTTGCTCTCTATTTCTTTCACCCTAAACGCACACACCAGCACATATGCAGCACACAGTTGTGTAGCCAATTTTGACGTAGGATAGCAGGTAAAGCAGGTGTTGCACATTGCTTTAATGAAGCATTAGGGTCAGTTAATTATTATGATCAGCGACATTTGTGTTTACCTACTTTGCTGGTAAAAGGGCTGCTCTGAAAAAAAAAAAGGTTTATTATTTTTCCTTTTGGGTAAGAGCAAAAGCAGTTACTCGATTGATCAGCTAAAATTAATAAAATTAATCAGAATTTTAATGATTTTTATAAAAAAGCCAAACATCTCTTTAAAAAAAAAAAAAATAAAGCTGTGTTTTGTCCAATCAATATTTGTCCAATTGTGTGTTTTCATGTAATTTGTGTGTCTTCTGTTTTACTCTTCATGCCCTGAAAAGCTTACAAAAAAACAAGCAGCTGCAATAGTAGGCACTTTGCATTCAACCATGCTAAAAGTCCTGAACTTATGGATCAAACTCAGTGAAGATGTTGGGGTCAGTTGGTGCTCAGGGTTTAAATGAATATGGTAGTAATGGATCTGGAAAGGGATATGATGCTGTGACATGCTACTGTTGTATGCTACTACTTGGCCTCACAGGGCTAAAACATCCAATTGAGGGTAAATTGAGACCTAATGTTCTACTCTACACCATCCCGCTGGATTATAGTCTCTCCACCCCTCTCATCTCCACGAGGGACTGGATAACCAATTAAGCAAATGGCTCTTTTGGCAAGAACTGCTTGATAGCATGCTATTGTTTCACTGTTGTCATGTTTTTCCTCTACTCTTTGGGCAGAGGTTATGGGAACAAATGGAAGCATTTGCTGTTCGTTTTGTAGACCAGAGAGTGCAAATTTTGCACATATTCATGCATTAATCCCCCTCTCAAAGCACAAGGGCTCTGTGGGGACAGAGCGAAACTGTAGGGAGCTGTCCAGCACTCACAGGGCTTTGGGATATATGTCTCGTGGGTAGACAGACTGGGTGCATGCAAACAGAAGGCCAAACCAAGCCCAAAGTACACAACACAACGTGAGTTGAAGTGTGGTTGCTGACTTAGATCTGGCGTTTAAAGAGTTCTAGTGAGTACAAAGTGTTTTAATGTTTTATACTTTGAGGCTTAATTCAGTGTAACTCACCAGGTACCACTGCTGGTTCCACATGGGATCATCAAAAAGCTTGTCCACCGGGCAGTCCCTACACTCCCTGAGGGATGCTCGTTTGCTGCGCCGTTTCTCATACTGCTGTTCAGCCCACAACACCTACACATACACAGATAGATGAAGGCATTGGATTTTGTTTTTTTCAGTCTTTAAAGGTTAGACTAGGAGAGAGACAATCCACTCACCCTATCATCCTCCGACAGCTGCCTGGTGATGTGGCTGGCGCTGCGTTTCATTCTGCGAGGATGGCTGCGGTGCTTGAACAAAAAATGGTCTTCCAGGGCCCCAATCTGCCGAGAAGACAAGATGTGCGATAGGAGTGATATTTTATTCATTTATTTCATTTTACAGCACGTGACCAACTGCATCATTAGAAATCAGCCTATTTACACTTTTTGTTTCTAATAATTACAGCTGGAAGCAAATAAAATGCAGTGCCTACAGAAAAGCGGCCTACAGCTATGGAAGCTCACATCTGGATACATTACATCAATCTTTAAGGTTGTTAAAGCTTTTATTGATTACTGTTCGTGGTCTGTTCCACAGCTGAACCAATCACATGTCATTTCCACTGAGGATGAATGCAATTATTTCAAACTTCTGTGGACACGTGTAGACTAACATACTGAATTCACGTAGGAGAAACTGCACAGATGAACACTGCTTATAACATTTACACCCGGAAGATCAGTTAATCATTGACCGCTGCTGTTCAAAGTCAGGGGATCACTAAGAATTAATGAATTGAGTTTCTAATTGAGACTCGGTGTAATATGTTTGCATAGGTCTGCATTAGTCAGTCTCCAGTAACAGGAAAAGCAGTGATGCACACAGCAGGGATATTAAAACCCGGACTCCCAGGTATGGGTTACCAGAAGGATGTAAACAGTGAGTCATAGCTTGATTAAATAATTTTCCTATAATGAAACAGGGTGCTGAAAATGCAGTGTGTGCTTTAGGGCTATCGTAAAACCAATAAGCTTCCACTTTAATGGTTTTACCAAGAAAAACCAGAGTAACTGACAGAGCTATATCCTCCTGGTCTGTTGTTTGAGCACAGCCCACAGCCTGTACTGTAGGCAGCACGTTTAATTACCTTTTCCGTCACTGCTTTCAGATTTATAACTGTTAAATGAGCTGTTTGTTACATGAAAACGAGCCTGCAACAATTCTGTACAGGTTCCAGTTTGCCTTCATGTCTTGCCAAATGCGGGAACTGCCAATACACAGTTCATTTCAGACTCGTTCACGCATATTGCCGCTGGGCGTTGGTGCCTACCTGTCGGACCAGTTCGTAGTCCAGCTCTCTGGCGATCGCCTCCGCAGCGGACAGCCCGCCCGGGATCTCCACTGCCCACTCGTTCAGGTACTGTCTGTCCCCGTAAGAAGACTGTCGGGGAAGCGCGGAGCAGAGAACGGCAAAAACACAGCACATCACCACCGGACGACATCTCACTTCCATGTCAGAGGAAATTCAACCAGAGAGGAAAAATATTTACAAAGATGCTTTGATTCCCTCCAAGACAAGATAAGCAGCCAGAATTCTCAGATATGAACGCCGTGGAGTGATAATAAATAAATCTTCTTCTTCTTTTTTAGTTTATTCTTGAAGAAACCGCTGGCTGAGATGGAGGAAGAGTGAAACTGCGCGTTATTGGTCCACCAAGGAGAGGAAATACTGGTGATGGGGAGGGCTGGCTTGTGCGCTGCATGGGTGTGCGTGTGGTCGGGATGGGGAGGGGGGATGAGGGAGGTGATCACACGTCAAATTACTGGTGCTCTGACGTCAATTTGGCGTCTACCTTTGGTGGGATGTGAGCGCAAGTCTCAGAGGATGTAACTCAAAATGGGGTGGGGTTGGGGGGCTCGGACTAAAAATATCTCTCAGTGCCCCCCAACCCCACCCCACCAGAGGAAGAGAAGGAGGAGGAGGAAGAGGAGACACCGTGAAGAAAACAACAATAACAGAAGTCTTATGTGATCCCCTTTAAGATGGCTTATCCTCATGAGGCAAACGTCCTCGCAGTCTCTCTTTCACGCATTTATTTGTGCTTTTATTCCTGTGTTTTGGGATGCACCTCGTAGCGTGGATGAGGGAAATCTGTCCCAGTTCACGAAACATCCCACTCTCCCAACACACATACATACACGCGCGCAAGCGGTTTCAGCACCGCGGACAGCTCCTTGTCCACACCGCTGATTCACGTCAGAGAACGAGATGATAAAACTAAAGCAAACACGGAACTACCCGTGAGGGGGAAATGGTTCTTCCACAAACTGAGGACAAAATCCCAACATTATATTTATGGAACCAGACAGTTTATTATTTATTAGCTCAGCATTATGTTATTTCAGCTTACACGATAAGAGCGTAATTACTGATACAGCTTTAGTGCAGCAGGTGGAGGTGGACATGGCTGTCAAAAACAGTAATAATGCTCCATATTTCATAAGTCCATTGACAGCAGCGTGAAATCATAAACTAAAAGGAAGCTATATTTTAAATATAAGAAATTGCACTCACAATAGTACAATATTTGAGTCTGATTTAAAGCTGCAGAGACAATAACGTGGTTTCATTCTTTCTCCCTATATACAATTATAATTAGTTTTACATAAATATAATATAAAACTGCTTCTAAGGAAATCTGATAGTTACTGTAGATCTAAGAGTCACAGAAACAGCAGTGCTGCTCAGAGACAGGTGACATTAGTTGCATCTTTCTGGTATAAGCACGCACAGGACATTGAAATTATGTAAATGTTTATTATTCTCATATTTGTGGTTTTTTCACCCTATATCTAAACCAAATGATACAAAGGTTTTGACAGTGCTGGCATTAAGTGAAAATATTTAAAGGTTATTGTGCGTTGATTCTAGTCAGGTTATGTTTTTAGTGTCTATTTGCAGTTTTGATTAGTTTTGATTTAAATAGTCTTTTTCTGAATTTATTTTTAATATGTGTATATTTGGTCACTAAATTCACATGATCAACATATGTTGTGAGCTACAGAGCTCATTGTATTTGTTAGTCTGGTAAATATAAAATCAAACACAAATATGGCAAAAATACGTCCATATACACTGGACAGTGTTGAGTCCCTAAGAATATCTACAGATTTTGTCAAAAATAATGCAACACTACATTTTTTAAAAAGAGGCAAACCATGCAACATTTGGTATTATAGGATGAATTGTTGTTATGTGGAACAGCGTTAATAACTACGTGAAGCATCATCAGAGTTGCTGGATTTATATTTAATATGAATCCTGTGACTTTATGATATGAACCTCAGATTCTGCCGTCATGGTGTGACACATGCAGAGGTACATTAAAACGAATCCAAACCAGCATATGGGTTGTAAATGTTGTCTCGCATGATCTAGAAAGAAAATAGTTTTTGCATTTAAAAATACAATGCTGCCCCCACTGACTGCAGGTAGATATTTGTAACAGTTATATAGCTTATCACGAATGCTGTTGAGCTTGTTTACTAATGGAAAATCTGTTTCAGTGTGCTCTGATTGCATTTAGGTGCAATGACCCAGAGGCAAAAGTACCATGATTATGGACATAATAGAAATTGTTTAGCTGCAGTGCATGGCACACAAACTGTATAAATAAAGAACCACAAAAGAACCATGAAAATAAAAACACTATTATAGTAATGGACTTATTCATTCCAGTGTACACTGTTTTTTCCCTTCTTTTTTTTTATAGAGTGAGCTTGTTAGTCATTGTGCTCTAAACTTGTCAGAGCTGATAATGACTGATATGTCTGGTCATCTGGCAGTGTGCAAACAGGTCTGCACCAGATCTGCAGTATAATCCATCCTTACCTAGCAACCACTGTTTGCTCTGACCACAGAGGCACACTCAGGCGGACACAAACACACTTGAAGAGCTGTAGGAATATGAGCAAGCTGGGCAGTTTATTTCAGGGGATTATGGTTTCATTACAGATCACTGAATCTTTGACTTGGTTGTCATCGATTCTCTGCATCCTCTGCCTTTATCTCTGGGATGTGTGCGTGTTTCAGTGAGTGGTGTGAGCTTACTCATCCTCCTTTCCTTATTCCGCTGAGCGGACACTCACACCAGTGTACTAAAAAGATATGCACAATGAGTTCATCAAAATGAGGTCAAAGGTCCCACCGTGTTTCGTCAGCTAATTATTTTTCCAGCTCTACAGACAGGCAGTGACGGAAAGCAGGAGCTTTTAGCTGGAGGTTGACGCAGAGGTGGCTGGAGAGCCGCCTCAACACACAAATGTTCAACCCCGAATCAATTAGGTGTGGCAAATAGATGTGACGACTTGAGCTGCACTTCCTGTCCCTCTCATGGTTCAGTGGCAGCTACAATATTCTAGGTTGTTTAGTGATTTATGAGCATATTACTTTTTTAAGAGCCACAGATCAAATTTCAAGCACATAAAAAAATGAACAATAATGAAAAAGTTTAATGATGATTCACAGTGCATTCAGCTGAAGTTTGTTATGCAGCAAACACAAAGCAAATACTTGTGACATGAGGAGATGCCTTACAAGTTATACAAGTTAGTAACCAATGGAATCTGCAGCCTGTGACACATGGTTGCCATGCCAACCCACATTACAAGCGTGTGACACATCTTCACCCACAAGTCTCAATAAGTCGTCTAGAAGGACTACAGTTCATTTGAAATAAGTTCATAAGTGTCTCCTTTATTACATTGCATGTGTCATGTGTTGGTCAAATTATTGCTTAGCTGAAGTCATAGTGTGACATTTTTACACAGACATGCAGTGCAGAAAAAAGCTAATAAGACTTGCAATACTGCCCTGTAAATACTACTGAACATCCCAAAATGTAATGTAATCTGTAATGATGACTTTCAGATATAAAGCTCTTGGCCGAATCAAAAGTTTGCCTATGTTAGTTTAGTTTCTGGGAGGTACTGCGGTGTTATGATGCTATTAGGAGAAAACACTACAAGTGCAATTTAACTAGTCATCACTGAGAAACGTCCCCAGCCACATTTTGCAATCTGAACCTTGCTTTGTGAAAGCAATGTTGCACTATTTTGACGCAATGTTTGGCAACTCATTACATAATCTTTTAGCTATTGTAAATAAATATAAGCAAACCTAAACTGTTAACCAAAGCAAAGGTTAAGATTTTGATTAAGTCATTCACGTCCCCAAAGTTCAATCAACGCTGCACAAATGCCATGTGCTATCAGAGGGTGCTGTGAAATTGTCTTTCTGGTGTCAGACAGATTAGCCTCACTTTGCAGGTGATAGAGTGAGGAAACAGTTGATTGATGTGGGGGTGTGGTGGAGTTTAAACTGTTATCGGGACGTGCAGGTGTCAAACGCACTTTGCCTCTAAAGGGCATCAGAGTGTTGTTCGGACATGTTAGTCAGTACGTCACTTCAGGGGTGTCAGCACTGAAAAACAGCGATGCGGGAAGCATAGATTTACAGGAAGTAGATAAAATGTGGAAAAGGCTTGGTGTTTACGGGTGGTAGATTAGACAGGAAGTGTAACTCAGTGGGGTGCAATCGTCTTTGAAGACTTTGGTGTCTTATCTAGTGGTCTCTTTTAATTTACAGAAGAAGACTGTTTCTGTACATGTCAGTCAAATTCTCTGTTCTGACAGTTTCTCATTATTTAAAATAAACAACTTCATAAACACAAAAGCAGTCCTGAAAAAACTTACCCTGAGCAGTGGTGTATGTGGAAATGGGTGGACATTCCCATTAAATATAATGATCCATACATTTAAAACGAAATGTTTTGAATTGATGCGTCACAGACATGAACATATTAGGTATAGAGAACAATCTCGCATTAATCTGCAAAAAATTCAACATCTATGATGTCAGAAAATGTGTTATTAGGAGTCACTGGAGAAAGCAAATAGATAAAAGAGACTACAGAATATCCAATTCAGGCTCATTTAACCTAATCTGCATGTCTGCTGCATACAAAATTTAGTTTATGCCAGTATGTATCTATGTATGTATTGTTGACAGTTTCAATGTTATCATTACTACTTATTATGGAAAAACAACTCTCAAAGAAGGATATATATTTATATTATACATTAGAGAAGCGCATTCAACAGATCATCTTTAAATGGTCTTCATCTTGTGTGATGCTTAATTTGCAATGTGATCAGTGACCTTCTTAAGGTGCTGCTACGACCAGGTTAGTGTTTTAAGGGTGGAAAAAAGCTGACATAGCTAAACCCTAGTGAGTTGGGGCTTGTGTAAACAAAATATTTTTCCATGTTGTCACGTTATTGAAGGAGCCCCATCACCTGATATTTACTGAACATGACTGAGTGTTGGTTTGCACATTCGCCCTACACGTGAAGCACCCCAGTTTGTGTCAAAAAGTGTTTGCCTTTATTTAAACTGTTGTAAATGACTTCTTGACCCATGAGCAGTCACACATATCCTTTATGAGTAATATCAAGTCATTTTGAGCCAGAAAGAATATTCATGTCATAAGTTAAAAGATACAGCAGTTTTTTGCAACATGATTTTGTCATTTATATATACAGGTAAGAAGTGCCACTGACATTTTTTTCAAGGTTTGGCAAACAGGGAAGCAGAAATTGCAAAAAATATATTATCACAGTTCTATAAAGATATTTTTAATGGCCAAAAAACACTGAATTTATTATAATGTAGATTCTAAAAAAAGAGTCTTAAAGATACTATATCCATTTCTTTATGTTATATATAACCCCTTCATAAAACACGATGACTGCACGCTATCTAGAAGAAATTATATGGAGGTTTTTTTTCTAAAAAGAACTTTTTGGCACAAAACCGTAAAAGGGACACAAATCTCTCTGAGGATTGCCTCGTGAAGGTCATGCGGTGTCTGCCGATTCAAATTCAAACGAGATTCTTTCAGTGCAATCAAAATAAGCTTTTGTTTTTTGTCCCCCTACTTCATACCACTTTTTTCCTAAAAATGTTGTCTGTTAAATGTTTTATGTTCACTCGGGTGAAGGCCAAAACCAAAACCTCTTGTCATGCATTCACATTATTCATTAGTAAATAAAGTAAGTAAATGAATTTTAACACTGGACATTTTTCCTGTCACGTAGAAACTAGATAAGAATGGACAACCAGTAACATCGCCATAGAAAAGGCTAATTTCGTCACTGAACACTGTATTCAAACCTGCTGCTGCTGCTGCTTCGTGTTGACCCAGACTGTCCTCGATTTATCCAGCAGAGGGCAGCATTGTGCCTCGTAAGAAAAACATCTCGCTGGGAAGGTAAAAAATAACCAGGGGTGAGTCAACTCTTCCTGGAGCTGTGGGGCGTTTCCTCTCACACACCCAAATGTGTTGGATACTTGTTTAAAATGCAAAAGACTACATTTGTGAATGCGAATCGATCCCAGTTATTTCCACTGATAGCCCCTCGTGAACACCGAGTCTTCCCAATCACGTGATCAAATTAGAGTTTTGTGTGTACTTGGGTAACTTTTGGCTTAGTTTCTGGACCAGTCTGCACTATAAATCCTAAAAAGCAGCAGACGAACGAGACCTTACATGCTTACGCGATTAAATAAACTCCACGTTGAGAAATTTTCTGGTTTTGCCAACTGCTTTACTCATCAAGGACGAAAGCTCTTTCAGCGGGAGGGGCAGCCTAATTAAAACCAAAGGCTGTGTGTCAGTCTGTAGAGTTTGATTTCCCAAAGAGAACTGAGGGCACTAACGAAACTTTGTAAAGAAGTTCATCCATTTAGATTTTTGAAGATGCCACATAAGAAGAGAAGCCATGGCCACCATAAACCTACAAAGGAGGCAAAGGAAGAGGTAGGGTTTTTCCGTATTTAGAGAAATGCGGAATTCAGTTAATGTGTTTAAAGATGTAAACATCTCCGATATATCACAGCTGATTATTCTTAGACAAAGCTGCAGAAGTTTTGATACTGATTTAAGCTGATAAACTGCATCCCATTGCCATCTGTGTGCTCAAGCGAGAAACTGTGTTCTGCAGATGTTAGAGCGTGGCTGTGTCATCGTTTGCAGAGGAATTGCTCAGGGCTCGTTGATTTATTTATAATGTCAGTAATTGGTTTTACTCGGCGTCACGAATGATTTGCCAGTGCCAAATGCCTATAAGGCTTTCATGTTATCTTTTGTAACCACAGGCGCATCGTGCTATTGCGTAAAGCCCACCCCCCCGTTAGCGTGCACCACTGAGCCAGAAACAAACACAATAGAGATCTACGAAGTTCCTTCTTTGGAAATATAAACGTGTGTGTGTGGTGATGTGAATCAGTGGGGTGGTTTAATGCCAGGCCTACAGGTTAATGCTGGATTGTTTTTGGTTATGCGCAAGAACCAGAAAATTTCACTGGAAAAAAAATAGAGAGTGAAATTCTTTTGTAATCTCGCTGAGTAAGAAATTGCACCCCGGACAGAAGTGTGTGTCGATAATTTGGCGTCTGCTGGGAGTGGCGCTCTGTTCGGCAAGGTATGAGAAAAGATATCTGTCAGTGAGGACAGGAGAGAGCGGCATTGTAGCAGAGTGGAAGTTTTATTTCGGACCGTTGTTTTCGCCTCCTGCTCTCTCATGGCGTATGCGGCATACTGGAGTAGTATTGTGAGTACATCTCCCTCTTTTTTTCCCCCTTTACCTTCCTCTCCCTCTTTCTTTTATTTGAGCTTCTGGCATTAGCACTTTCAAAGTAAATCTTGGCACCCTTATAGACGCTAGGTGTGCTTTTATTGCAGAAAACCCGCACAGCTAGTCTGAAAGTGTAGGAGCGGTTCTGGATGCTCTGTGGGCTGTACAAGATATTGTTAGAACCGAAGTAAAGTGCCGAAAAGACTTCGCCCACTTTTTGTCAAACACTATTCATACATGAGGGCGTGTGGCTGTTTAAACGGCCTTCAGCCCTCACATTTCAGATCTGGATTATCTCCAGTTATTGTGTCTCGGTACTATTGCATATCAATAATGAACATTTTAGAATGTTAACTAATGCAGTTAATGAGCAGGTGTTATCTTGCTTACATACCTTAATGCTACAAACTATGAAAATCTATTTGAGCAGAGCTTTTTCACAGTTAAGAATATTACAAAAATGTTACAAAAAAAAAGAAAAAAAGAGGAAAAGCTAGAAAAATACGCCACCAACACAGTAACACAATAGATTGAAATCACTGCTTCCTGTCCAGAAGTTCTGTTTAATTTATTGCCAACAACTGACTCACCCTTCAAAGCCCTAACAAACTGTTGCGTGTGTGTTTGTAGCATGGAAAAGCAGATCCTTGCACAGCTGAAGTCGAAAAGAGTAGACAAACTTCAGCCTTCTGTCCCACTGCAGGGTCCTACTATGGCAAGGTACTGACTTCATTTTCTCCTGAATGACACAATGCCTTCAGCAATGTTCTGCAGCTCAAGGTTAAAACAGGGCGGGGATGCAGTAAGTTACTTTGCTCCATGTAAACCTCACAGGATACATTAAAAGATAGAGGCTGCTGTGTGATTTTTGCCTCTCAACACTGCCCAGTAACTGAGAGTGGATAAAAGTAGAAGTATGTCTGTAAAAAAGAATCACCGCTGTGCAGCAGAATTTCAGCTGAACCCATTGGCCTGTTAATGTAGATGCAAACAAGTAGGTGACAATATTTACAGTTTGAATTTTCAGCTGTGTTTGCTATCAGAGCCTCAAAATTAGACCGTGGCCTTTCCAGACATGTTGAATATTTCAGATCTATCTTATCTTTGTTTTTCTTTGTGGATCAAGAGTTGGAGTTGCAGGATGGATGGGAACAAAACTCAACTCTTTGTGTTTGTCTCCCTCTGCTTAGTGCAGTGCTGCTTTTGGCTGCAGATGTTTAAGGACTGCATGTCTTTTTTGTTACCCAAAAATCAGGAGACACAATGAGCCTGCACGCTTATTTAACCTGCTGCTTAAATAAAAAAAAGATGTACATGTTTGTGATTGTTAAGAGTAATTTACTGTGACTGACAACTTTAGGAATCACACGTGAAGCCATTTATCAAGGATCACTTTTACCTGTAATAACTCTTAAGTATCTTTAGCTGCAGCACAATATAAATTCTGTTATTCTTGTTTTCTAAAAATAATAATAATTAAAAAAAAAAATACAGGCTTCTGTCTACATCTGATCATGGTCCATACATTTGATGCAGCTAGACGGGAGGAGCTTATAGGTGACTGAAGTGCAGCCTGGATCTAAATATAAAGATGAATGCCACTTTGGTCAGAGGGAGTCCAGTTACCCACTTTATGCTCCGTGCAGTCATGTCTCTTACACCAGCACGTTGGTGACAACATCTGCTATTTTGTTTTCTGACACAGTTAAATATGTTGAGCATACTGCTATCAGCTGATTCTCTGATAATCTCAGTCTAGGTGAAAAAGATTTTTTTTTAAAAAGACAACCTACCACATGCCACACAGCTGCTGCAGGTTCACACCGGTTTTGGGGAGGTTACGGGAACGGATGGCTTGCTTGCCGTGGTGGATGAGCTAGTTTTACAGGTTTGATCAGTTGACACTTTGAAGGAGATATGTCAGTCTCAGAGGGAGTGCATAGTGAGTTATGAACAGCCTGTGTGTCTCTGTGCATGCAGCATCATTTCACAATATGATCCTGGAGACACCTCATATCACCCTGAGTACTTTCCCAATAATATATTAGGTACAATAATATAAATATTCACAGGTACAGATGGTCTCTAGCTCATAATGTTTGTTGATGTAATCTGTTTTTAGTAGTGTCAGATGTTATGCACAAGGTTACGTCCTTTTTAAAAAACAAAGCCGGTGATGGGGTTTCTCAGCCGCGAGTGTTATCATCAGTATCGCGTTGCATTGCTGAAAACAAGCGGATTATCCTCAAAGTGTGCTTTGTGCATAAAGGGCTGATTCACCACTTGTAGCTTTTTGCAGATCAAATAGGAGTGTCAGTTTCTGTCTGTTTGATTTAAAGTGATTAGTGGTAGGGTGCGTGATTGCCATATTTTTCTGAGGTGTGCCGTTAAAACGCTCAAAAAGTGAAAGGCTTGGCTGTCAGACTGATTCCATCACAGTGATTCAATCAGAGGCTGCACTGTTTGCACACCCCACCCGTAAACTACCCAGAGAGGCAGATAAACTCACACTTTACAGGTGAGGTACAACCCCATAGGTATGGATGGGATTGCACTTTCACTGGTTTTCATCACCTTTGCAACTTAATTGCCTTCCGATGTTTCTCAGTTTACTTTTTCATGCTTTCCACAGTTCTTCTCGGATAATTCTTAGAAATAAAGTTGAAAAAAGGGACCAGACTGGTGAAGTTTCAGAAGGCCAACACCCGTGTTTTATGCTTCAGTCATGTGTTTACAGAGACACTCCCCACATTCCTCTTTAACACACTTTGTTTGTTGCTCAGGCTGTGGTGCAGAGAGACATGATGAAATCTCCTCTGTTGTCATTAGACAGGTTTTCTTTGGCTCAACTAGATCTTGAGATTAGCCAGCATCTAATCAGTATCTCTTCCTGCTATTATCCTTTGCAGGCTTTATTACTGCAATACAGAATAGAATTGAAGATTTCAGCTTCGGCCTTTTCTCTCATGGAAAATAGCTGACACAGGCAGAATATAAAAGTTGGCCTCTTGTTTTATATATGCAGTGTGGATAGATGTATGCGCCCATGTGTGCTCAAGGCTATATCTAGGTGTGTTCTTGCTAATATATAACTTGAACATTGTCCCAAATAAAACCGGTTCTGTTTTAGGTATGCTGAGAAAATTCTTTAAAACCACACACCTGCCTGTGCGTGCATATCTTCGTGCATGTGTGCCCCCGTGTGCGTTAGAGCTGGATCTGCTTCCCCAAGCAGAAGCTCACATGTTGCCCCCCTTTAAGTGGGAGTCGACCCATGGTCAGCTCACTTCCTAGTATAGCCCGGAGAGTTACGCCCCTCCCGGTTGTGACTTCCACATCAGATCCTCTTCTCCCTGGCTACGCCCAGTTTAGTCCTTCTGCCCTCCCCTTTTCTCTGTCTGGGTTCATTCCCCGTTTGCTGCAGGGAAACATGCTGCAAGCCGACAGACAAGGCAGAGGCTGACACGCGCGCACACACACACACACACTCACACAAACGAACACTCGCAGACACGTTCAGCCAACATGGGTCAGATACTGAGCTGGATCCGAGGCCCACGGGACAACCCGGCCCTGCAGGATGTGGCAGTGGAGGAGCAGGTGTGTAGTAAAAGTGTGTCTGTGTGCTAGTGTAGTGGTATGTGCTGAGTAACAAAAGTATCCATGTGTGTTTTGTTTTGTTTGTGACCCCCCCTCTCCTTAGATATAAAAGCATATCTGCTGTTACTGTTTTGTTAGCTGTCCTAGTCTTTTGTGTACTGTATGTTTAACAAAGGACTTATAAGGGAAACTCACACGAGGAGGAAAACTGTCTTGGAGCCAGTCCAAATCCGGCCACACTCTCTCTCTGCTGGAATGTCTGAGGCTCCCGGTCAGCCTCTGTGAGTTCAGTGTGCTTTCTGTATTTGGATATTAAACCAAGGCTGCACCAAGGCCTCCTGTATTTGCTATGAGGTGCTTAAAACATCAAACTACATGGGAAACTGATAGACTCCTTAAAGTGATAATGGTTGTATTGAAGGATATCCCAGTTTTTTTCTTTGTAAAGGCTCCCACCCCAAATAGCATTCTCCTGTGATAACCCACAGCTGCAGATGGAGCTGTCTGAAAGGGTGTGTTTAGCTGGAGTGAGCTTAAGTGCTCTGTTTTTTATTTGGACAAGTTAAAGTTGAATGCAATGTAGGTCATATGCTGCACCCTTTTGTTAAATTTTCACTCATCTGGCAGAGAATGTGATTGCATGTTGATGTGTGACAGTTCAGCATTGGCTGTCCTCATGTCAGTGCTGTGTTATCAGGGCTGTGTTAGTTTGCTGTGAGTCATTCTATGTGTTAAAGGTCAAAGAATAAATGTGTCCCAGGAGGCCGACTGCACACAGATAGCCTTTGGACTTCTGGTCAGACCATTTTTGTTGTGTGTTGTTGTGCATTTTCCCAGCTCTGGGCTGCAGAGATCAACCTCCCTTGGGGTCTGGCAGCGTTATCATGAAACTTAACAGGAAATGGCCACTGGGAAAATATATCTTGCCTGCACATGCATAACCGTTACAACAAAGTCAAAGACAAAAAGGCATAAACAGGCTTTCCTCAGTGCCAGCTAGGCGCATCCATTAAGAACTGAGGGGATACTGTGCAAGTTAGTCATGACATACCTGTTTTTACATGGTGTGATACATTAGAGGGCTTTACAGTTGATTTCTTATGAACTATAGCGTGAACCCATATCTTTAAATTGAACTAAACAGAAACTGATGGCTTCACAGATCTTAAAAGCCAGTTTCAATCCTTTGTTTAGTCACTCGGCTCATTGCTGTACTGTTCTGGTTCACGCTCACAGAGCTTTGTCTTGTTGTCCTTGGCTGCAACGTGCAACCGAACATGCTACAAATACCTGCTTCATACCTGCTCTCAGTAGATGGACAAAGATAAAGAGACAATAGCGGTGGAAATGGAAAAACAGAGCTAAAAAGAGATTTCTGGACTGGCATTTGTCAAGCTTGTATCTGCTTTGTCAAGTTTGATCTGCAAACAACTGTCAAGGAATGTGGATGAGGATCTGAGACATATTATTAGTTGGAAAATCTAACACTGCTGGTAGGAACGATGAAAAGTGTCACTTCATAGAGCCACCATAAGGCACCTTTAAATACAATATCATGCTGTTTCCTGTTGCCTGAAGTTACCTGTGTTACTGTTGTATTATTCATATTATCTTGGCTTAAGCAGTATTTGTTATTCTAGGTTTTTGACTTTTATCCTGTTGAGACGTCTCAGCCTCTGTATGTATTTTTCATCTTTAAGATCGATGTAGTCATGTGAAATGATCCCCTCGGTTTTACGGTTGGGCATTTGAACAATGAGTTACACTGTACGGTTCAGTTATGAAGGACTGTAGCACTGTGTGCAACTAGAATACAAAGTATTGAGCAATCAGTAAGACAGTGAGACACAACTGACTCACTTGATTAGATCACAGTCTGATGTCAAGCATGCACCTATCTGCCCCCACTGTTAGGAAATGCTGACACTCAAATTTCCATCTTTCATGTTTTGGTGGTAACTAAGAGCCATGACATCATGACACACAGTGCTCGATTGCTTCAGGTCATACGTCATAACCACCTCTGACTGCCTTCTGAAGCCACACCTCAAAAAGATCATTTTAAACATGCTGACCGCAGGAGAGAATCAGACCACGGTACTAAAACCCAGTTTGCACTGAAGTGGAGGAACACACTGTGTATGCGACCAGACATACACAGACACTTTGTTGACACATATCCTGCTCAGCTAAATTAGCCTTCCATTTCCTGTTGAGGGTGTTGTTGTTTATCCCGTTGGTAGGTACGGTACTACTTTCCATCACTCCTCAATACTCCTGCCTTCAGATTTGACACTGCGCTCTCAGTTTGGCCTGACACCTCATCTAAATGTTGCTCGCTGAATTTTGCTATGTCCGTTTCGGTACACCCGTCCTCCTGTCTGTTTACTGCAATGCTCGAGCAACAGCCTGTACTTGGAGCCAGATGACATTCGTCCTGACAAGTATGGATAAGTAATGTGAAGGCAGCAGACTCACGCTTGCTGGAAAATGTAATGTGATGCAATGATTCAGATTCTCAGTATCACTCCTCATAAACACACAGAAGAGGTAAACTGAAGTCAGTAGAACATGTTAGCAGGCATATGATTATTGGTAATTGCTGACAAGTCCCAACTCAATCGTGTTATTGTAGTTCTTGTTCTTCTTCTGTCATGTAGCTGACAGAGTCGAGCTGTTTCCTCTGGATAGGCTCTAGCCCTCCATGACCCTGAACTGCACTGATGGATAGACGGATGACATAATGTGGAAGTGCAAGAGACATTTATAGTTTAGTAGGTTTTGTGGTGATGATATTTCTATTTGTATCTGGCTAATCTGGCTGAAAATCTAGTTATAGTATAGCATAGCATCATTGCATGGCTAACACAACTTTAAATTCATGGTACAACCTAATAAGCTAATGCAGAGGTAATTTTAGCTGAAGCAAACGAACCTGCACTGAAGATGATACAAGTCTGAAACTGAAGCTGAGCTCGCTAAAATAGCCTCAATCTGGACACTTGATTTAGCATACTTCCCGTCCCTAATAATCTGTGGTTTGTTGGCAGCCATGGTAGGCAACACAAGCTGACATATTATTTAAAAAAGTATTTGTCTACTTTTCCTAGAAATAAGGAAACCTTGAGCAGATGTAATGTTTTCTCTAAAGCTTTTTTTAAATTCACTTTTTAAAAAACTGACCCTTTTGATGCCTCTGTGTTTGAAATGTTTCACAGTGAGTGTGTCTCGCTTTACAGTTGGAAGGCTGGTGGATGGATTCCCCAGCTACTCTAGTCTGCATGTTGAAGTATCCTTGACCAAGACACTACACCCCAAGTTATCCTCGATACATCCATGAGTGTGTGTGTAAATGTAACAAGGTGCTGTGGTATAACTGGAGAAATGAGGCTTGTAGTAAAAATGATTTGAGTGCTCAGAGTAGAAGTGTGCTATATAAGCAGCAAACACTGGTTGGACCACTTGCCATGCTTCTGGCTGGAAGCAAAGTGTGTTTCTCAGATTTACCTTGGTCAAACTTGCAGGCTGTTGCTCCTGAAAACCCTGCTGGTGAGACATTTAGAACCCAGCTTCAAAGTAAACCAACACAATGAGCAAAACGAGGATGCAGAGCTGCTGTGTTTGGTTAGGTTAATCACTACCAAATCAAATGCATCCTTTTGTTTTGACTTCACTGCGTCTATTTAAAAAATATATACGATTAGGATTTGTCGAGTTCCTCGGGCCACTCCTCTACATTTTTTTTTTTTTTTTTGGCTGTTTGTGCACAGTCAGCACAACACTCACTGGTTTTCCATCTGCACTTTTTTAAGTGCTTCCTTGCATCTAGTTCACACTGACGGCACAGATTGTGTATGGCAGCTCCTGCTCCTAATCAGACCTGATTCACATGCTCTTTCATAACAGCTAGAACTTTCTGGCAAAACACGTTTCTACTAGTCTAATCTCTCTGCAGAGTTCCAATTGATTTGACTGCAGACTTTTGCCAATATAAATATCCCACATTAGTCTTTGCTTAAAGTCTTAGTTTAGGACATGTGATACCATACAGCCTCCCACCAAGTTTTCCTGTGAACTCTTAGAAACAGAGCCCATGTTTCATACTAGAAACCTCCAGCCTCTAGGTTTACCGTTCCTATTGGTTGATTCCGCATGAAAGGGTGGGTCTGATGTTGTTAATGAAGATAGCTGTTGCCAGGGGTTACAAACTAAGGCATTTGAGCATGTTATCTTCCAGAAAAAGGGGCAGGCTCTGGTGTGTTTTTGGAGTCAGTCAGGCGAAAGCTGTTAGAGATTTATTTTGAAGGGTCCCAGGACAGACACAAGAATTTCTGCCAGGGAGATGCCAGGGCAGGAGATGTGCAACACATTAAGAAAATCAGAAGTCTGTCTGCTTGTTCTTTTAAAGTTATTTTAAAACAAACATGGCTAAAGCCAATCCGATAAAAGCCAGACCATAGCTCTCGAAGAATACAGCGATATGTCATGATCATGCTTACCCTCTGTGCGGTTTATCTTCATTCGAGCTGATAATCCTGGTGCTTGATTTTCAGCTGGCTTTGGCTGATTTTTAACCATGTATGTTCATGCTTATGTCAAAGTAGCTTCCACATAGAATAAGAGTATTTCCTATAATTCTCTTTGGCACCTCTATAATAACATTAAATTTGATGCCAAGTCTAAATGCAAAGTACTTAGAGTTGTTTTAACTCCCCATTTTAACCGCAGCATTAATGTACTAAGACTGAACAAACATGACACACATAAAGGCCGACCTTGTGTCCAAACAACAGTCTGCAAGTTAACAGAGCAGGCATGCGCAACAGTTTCAGATGACACACGTGAACACAATGCTCCTCTTTAAGTTTCATCTACATGCTGTGAGTGTTTTTTGACACGAGGGGGCGCTGCTCTCCAAAGCACTCACCTCTTAACGTGTTTGACATGTTTTGCGGTGTGGAGTGCTTGAAGAAGTTGACATTATAAGGATGAACTTAAACACTTGTTGACCTATCTGAAAGCTGCTGTTTAAAGAGAGGGGAAGCGTTACACTGCCTCTTGCTCTCTCTTGTGTTTTTATTTTTTCCAAAATTCCTGTGTCATCTCTGGGTGGTATTTCCTGTGTGTTCCTTTGTCTAGGGTCCACTTTGACGACCTGTGAAGGAAACAAACATGTCTGAACATTCGCCTTCCTGCCTTCGCCCTTTAAATGTTGTCTTTTTCCCCCATTTTAATTTTCTTCTCTGTCTGCCTTAGGGTGTGGTTTGAGCTGCATGTGATGGACCCTCCTCCCTCCCTCTTTTCTGCCTTTGTTGTTCAGTAGCTCTGCATTCCAAAGCTGTGAGTGTACCTGACACACCCAGACTCCTGCCAAACAGCACTGCTGCAGAAAATCTACATCTGCCACTTTCCTGCTTCACCCCTCAGCTCTTTTTCACCTCTTCCGGCTTGATGCAGGCTATCATGTGGTGAGCTGCATCATGCGTCTTCTCCGAGCCCAGCCTGACCCAAAGCTTGTTCAGTTTTCCTGGCATGCATCGAGCAATGGGTGGGACGTCATGTGCTCAACTGCCCAATCTGACTAAGCCTGCTCTGCCCTGTTGGATGAATGGGTGGAGCCTGATGCAGGAGGGTCTTGTTGTGCTGATTCAAAGAGGGCGGAGCAGCAAGTTTTTCGCTGCTGGGTGTGTGTATGTGTTTACACGTGTGCGTGTGCATGACATAAAGTACGAGCTAAAGTATTTCTAAAGCAGGGGTCTTAGGTTAAGCAGCCTGAAGAGAGCCTCTTGGCAGTATTCGCAGCAACATATAAAGAGGATACACACTCACAGTCTGACCTATGGTATGTATCTGGATGGTATTTCCCTTTATGCTTGCTCATTTGTAAATGCTTACGTGGAGAAGCTTCCTGTTTGATATCTGTCAGGTCACTTTGGTGGCTGAACGTTTGTTCAGATCAGCATTTGACAGTTTATCGCTCATGTGATCCTCCATGTTGCGGTAAGATCATCGTGCTTCCCTTTAAGCCTCAAATTATGGAAAGTTGGCAAAGGACTAAAGATTGTGTTAGTCTCTCTCAAATGGACCTTGAGAGCAGTTGTTGCCAGTGTAACAAACTTTGTTCCAAGTAAACGTGAACAATCAACAATCAAATGTTTCATTACTGTCTATGTATGTGGCATTCGAGGTTGACACCTGGCTCTTTATGGCTTTATATCATCTTTTTGTACTCTCCATACTGGTTTTTCTCACTGTAAACATGTGATACAATAATCCTGATGGGAAAATGGAGTACAAACATTGTGAAGCACAGTGCTAGGTTTGTTTGTCTTAGATAATTAAGAATCCGTTTGTTAGGCCGCAGTTGTAATTTTGCCATGGTTGTCCTGTTTCTTGTCCTTGCCCGATGTGACAGTTAAATGCGTTACCACCCCATCAGAGCAGGTTGCCTTTTAAAGTTTAGTCAACGCCATTACTCCTGATTTCGCCCAGCTCTCTTGAAATCTGCCCTGCGGCAATAATGCTCCTCCTGCTGCAGCTCTCTGCTAAAACTGAAACGCTTAACTTTCACACTATTGCTCCACTTTCTTTCCTTGTTACGCAGCTGACTGCAGCTTTCGTCATTTCCACCACTTGTCAGAGGTGAGCCACTTATCACTACTGACCTTTTTCCACAAGTTGCCAGTGCTATTTTAAAACAGAAAGCTGAGGAGTCGTTTCCAGCCATTTTCACATGTGCGTGTTTGTGGTGTGTTGGGTGGGGCCAGCATTAGTCATCAGTTTTCATAAGAGGGCAAAGCTACTGCTTCAGTCCCTGTTGTTTGGCAGGGCCTGGATATATGTACTGCATTATTCCTTGACCAGTGACAAATGCACAATATGGAGTGCGGTCTTGGCGTTTCATGCCCGTGTGTGTTTCTATCATTCATATCTGACAGCAGACAAAGACTTGAGCTATAAACCTCAAGCTGACAGGCAGTTTCCTGTCGTGCTAAAGTAAATGACTACCAAAACCTGTTGGTTTCAAATGGCAGTGCGCCGCCCTTGCCACACTGTCACTGCTGGGCCAAGTCATGTGACAGAAACGGTGAAGATCTAAAGTGTTGCATCTATTTTGGACACACTCACTTAAACTATGCCCAGCATTGCGTCTAGCTCTCTCAGAATGACCATGATGTTACTGGTGTCCCGTTATCAACTACGTCAGGCAGTGTCCTCACTGCTTACCCTGTGGCTCTATCTATGGACATGCACAGCATGTCAGTGTTTGCATATGTCATGTGTCTTACATGGAAAATGATTAAACAACAAATGCCCACATATCACGATATCACTGTTGTGTTTCAGACTACAACTGCACTGAATCCCAGTCTACTGTATGTGCTGTATGTGTCTGACAAAATCAATATGTCCTTTGCAAAACAGATCCATGCTAACTATTGAGTCTTTTCCACGCTTCGGCTAAATTTGGAACCCTGCATCATTTTTATGACACGCCTCCCCCTTCTTTTACTGTCTTATGCATTTCTGTGCTGCATAACAGAAACACAGAATGCTGTTTAAGAAGACAACATCACAAGCTGCAGAAGTTAGTTCAGTGTCACAGGTTCAACCAAAGAAGGTCTCATAAAGATTGTATTATCTGCAGTTTTCATATATGATGCATGGTGCAAAGGTCATTTCTGTTCTATTGGCTGTTTCATCAAACCTGTATACATGTTGTGTGTATAAAGAATGAGCCAAACTTGAAGTCTGGACAGAATGGCAAGTGACATCTTGTATACTGTCAGTTCTACTATTGAGTGCATCTTCTGATCATTTGGACCTTTTAAGTTTTGCTGTGCAGTATGCTCCACGTATACAGCTTATAACTCTCCTCCATCAACTTCACTTCTCTTTCACACAGTCCAATATATACTCAGATCAATACAATAAATACTTTATCAAGAAGGCAGAGATTTATGAGAATGGATGTTTGGCCTTTTCAGGTTGTTTGGTAAAATGACTAAATTCCTCCCAACAAATGATTCTGAAACTATAACCCAGAAAAAAAAAATGTGGCCCACATCTGCAATCGTGTTTGGGCCACATTTGACACTGCCTGACCTCATGGCAGCACAAGGCAACACAAGGCAGCTACAACTGAGCCACAGGTCTACCAAATACTGGGTCACATCTGGAACACTCAGCACCTGCTATAAACCACGTCAAGCACGGCTTATGACATTTATGGAACACCTGGTCTGTAGAAAACAACTGTGTACCAAATCCAAATGTGTCTGCTCTGTGGGAAGACTGGTTGCTAGTTCCTTTCTTTCTGTGGTCCGTTGTGGTTTGTGTTAACCAAGAAAGTGGTCCTTTCCCCCCCACTTGTTGTCTAATGTGAGTGAACAGACTTGGGCTCTTTGTCAAGAGGATCTGAAACAATATTTTCTCTATTAGAAAATAAGTGCATAAAAAATTATGCATGCTAACAACACCAGAATGTATATCATAACTGGTCTTTGAGGTGCTGTGGATGATCTATGGATGGCATCACATTTAAATTATGTGCTAAAAGCAGCCTGTACTATACACTCACCAGCCACTCTGTTGAGTAGACCTGTTTAGCTGCTTTTTAACACAAATGTCTAACCAGCTAATTATGTGACAGCAACTCAGTGCCTTTAAGCATGTAGACAAGTTTAAACCAAGCATAAGAAGGGCCAAGAAAGGTGATTTGAGCATGGTGTGGTCTTGGTGCCAGACAGAAACTGCTCATCTACTAGGATATTCCCACTAACACCTCTAGGGTTTACGGAGAATCATCTGAAAAAGAGAAAATATCCAGTTCTTTATGTGAAATAGCCTTATTGATACAAGGCTCAGAGGAGAACGGCCAAACAGCTTTGAGTTTATAGAAGGAAGAAGAGCAACTCTTAATGCACAACATATCAGACCTTGAAGCTACAGTAGCAGAAGACCGCACCAGGTTGCCACTCCTGTCAGCTAAGAGCAGGAAACTATTGGCCGCTTAGTAAGTTTAAGTATTATTGGTCACTACGGCAATCCCTTTATGAGCCCAGTGTGCCCGTCCTCTGATGGCTGCTTCAAGCAGGTCGCATGTAGACAAATCTGCGGCAGTTGCTTGATTCTATTATATCAATATGCACCAAAATTTAAAAGGGAAAAACTCCAGCTCTTCGAGTCAATGGCTTGAAAAATTAGAGAAGTTTTAAATCGAAAGTGGGCTTAACCCAGTAATGACAAGGTGTACCTAATGAGTGTACGTGTACTTGCAGTGTGTGTCTGCTGCTGCCGTAGTCATGAGGAATGTAGGAATGCAGAAGTCTGGAGTCACTACAGACTTCCTGAGAGTTTGGGTTGGTCTCAGGTGAACACAGAAGGTGACACATGAACATTTGTTTGTAATTTACCTAAATCAGTTAGTAGGCCTAATCCACAAAATGTTTCATGCCTCATGCTTTTTTAATTTGAGTTAAAGTTGGTGATTTAAAAAAAAAAAAAAAAAAACCTTTCTGATTCCTAACCGTAGTGAGGCTTTCAGTCCTCGTCTTTGTTCATTTTTCTTGTAAGTAATTCTTTCTTTCTTTCTTTTTTGTAGCACATCTTCCATTGTTGGCTTCCTTTAAGAGGATATCTCTTTTTATCTCTTATATTTTATATTTTTGTGATCATCTGATATTGACAGCACGAGTCACTGTAAACATACTGATGAACTGAACGGTTTACTACTTATTTTTTCAGTGCATTATTTCTTTTAATGGATTGGAAATGAACTAAGAGCTCTGTCTGTTTGCCTACTGTACAATTATAAAAGCAGGTCGTGCTTCCTGGCCTATCTTTGTCAAGTGGCATCTGTGAGTGGTGTCAGAGTTCTGCAGGGGTGATGAGTCACCTGTTTGTGTGTGGTTTTGAAGAATAGTTTCAACAGAGAATCCCTCATGAGGTAAATGCAAAAGCGCATGGAAAATACACTGATTTATACAGTGATATGGAAATATGTCATTTGTTCTGATCTGTACAGTGTTACTCTTTGTTTTTTTAACTCACAAATCTGTTATAGGGTTTGCCATAATGTACGCTTCTGCAAAAGAAAGTTTTGACCACGTAATGATGTAATTCATGTGGTCAGTATGATTACTCTGATGACACATCAGAATACTTTTTGTAGATAAGAACGGGGACGACAATACTGCGACTGCCTAAACACCTTTCATCAAATAGAATTAGAGGTGCTTTCACTGCTTCTTTAAATTATTCCTGTGTTGAATCAAACACTGCAGGAAAAACCTAAATAAAAGCTAGCGCCACTAGGATGGCTTTAGTGTGTCTCTATTAGTTCTAGAAGTTCTTGGAAGGAATGGAAAACCATGCTGTGAAAAGATATTCCAAGTTTTCTTACTCATTAAACCCTTTAGCGATCTCTTGTGCTCTATATTTAGTGGAAATTCTGCTTCCAGAACAGATCACCGCCATGAGAATACAAGGCTTCAAATATCCAACGCTACTTTCATCATTTTGTCATGAAAATATCCAGGCTAGTGGAGTTCTTGTCTCACATGCAAGTTCATCCAGTAAAATTCTCCTGACACATCATGCAGCACAGCTCATCTGTTTCTTGGTTATTTAAGTAACTTGGCAACGTTCAGTATTTACAGTGGTAACGGGATCAACACAACTTCCCCTTGGCTGCTTGTGACCTCACTTCCTCATCTGTGCCGCTTCCTTTTTATTCTCGATTTAAATAATATTAAGTTGACTCTTAACTGTCGGTTAATATTTGAAAATTGTGAAAGGTAGTAAGACATGTGATTTGCGTGTGCTAATCATGACCTGGGTTGTGACTTTGTGAGCCCGAGTGACTATTTGAGCATGTGAGGAAATCATTGATTATGCCGAGGTGCAATCATTACTAACTCAGAGTTCCCCAAATGCAGATGGTTCACAGTGGTGAAATTTACTATGTGCTCTGTCTCTGTATGTTATTTACCTTATGCCATACTTATGCCATTCACATGCATACATATGTGCTTTACCCCCACGCTACCTGTCTAGCTGTAAAACAGGACGCATAGCTGGCTGGACAGGTTAACTCACACAGTAGCTTACGTGTGATTAGAAGTAGCATAATAACGTTTTTTTTCCACAAAATTGTATTTGTTATGGATACTTTGAAAGTCCAAACAGATGGAAAAACTGTCATCTAAAATATATACAGAACATTAGCATGTACTGACAGTTAGGCATGTTTTGCAGTGCACTGATTGATAGCCTGTGTATTTATAGTCAGGTAAAAAGTTCATTTCTCTTATTCTTTTATTACGTTATTTATCATTATTATTATTAATATTATTATGAACAAATGGGAAAAAAACAGTAATTCACTGACGGGCTGGGCTGGGTCTGAGTCTACAATGATACAACTGCATACAATACATGGAGCTGAATGTGAAACGAACAGCAGTATTAAACAGGGTGGAGGCTCACTGCTCTGTATTCACAACACCTTCAAAAGAAATAGGCTGGGCTCTGCAGCAAACTGTGCTCCGCCTGGAGATCAGTATATGCTTCCAAAATACTGGACTGCGTGTGCAACATGTATAGTTGCCAACAAAAGGAACTTTATTTTTGTACACGATTGCATATTTTAGACTAATTTATTTATTTTTTTGCAATACTAAGGCATCTACTGAGTATTTGCATTCACAATCGTCACAAAATTGTGAGGCTTGTTACAGGTAGTATCAAAGCGTCTGAATGTGCCTCACATTTAATGACTGCACAAACAGGAAAAACAGTCCAGGGGAGCAGTGCTACTGTCTTGGCTCTACGTTTCGAGGTTGTGCTACTATATTACCTGTAGCTTTTCTGGAGCCTGTGCGAGTAAGCACAAAGAGTCCAATTTAGATGACCCTGAGAGTTGGCTTGACAGAGTCTATCTCCAAATGTGACTGGGCTGATCGGGTCACATTCCGATCCCAGTGCATTCTGCCTGCAGTTACAACTTTTTATTGACGTGCGATTCTTATCCAGATAAAGGTCACATGTTTTTACTGGGGGAAACTGAGTAATAGTGTAAGGCTTTACTTCTGGTACACTTTTGCAGTTTTAAAAACGAACCCAAAACATTATTTGCTTCAAAGAGCCTGCATATTTCTCTCAAATGTATTGTAAAAAAAAAAAACCAGGCTAATAACTGATCTGAATATTTCAGATAACAGTTTTAAATGATGAACTACTACAGTGGCTCCTGAAACTAAAAGTCTAGTGAAGTCGTTTTGCTTTGGTTAGTTCACATGATGAAAAGTAATAATATCCCATACATCGTAACATGGCTTGTATGGATTGTTTTATTACAGCTCAGCTATAGGAAAGTTAAGACAAAGATCAAAGCATCAGTGATACAGTATGACTGACTGTTTCTATGTGAAGAAGTGCAGTGCAGAACAAATATAACGTCCACTCAGTATGCATGTGTGTGAATAATGGCTGCATGTCTTCAGCCAGAGTCACCGGCCGATCTCTCCTGGTTTCTTAAGCAGAGAAATGTGAGCTATGTTAGCGTTCAGCTTGCACTGGATGCCATTGGCTGGAGAGTCACTTGTGAATCCTACATTCCTGTTGTCAGTTTCTAAGGTGACCACAGATGACAATGATACAGTCTCATTGGTGCACTGCTGTCAAACAGTCCCACCCCACAGTCAGGAATGTAGGACTTGAATCAAACACTCCTCACTGCCGTGTGATGGCTGTGTTTGTGGGCAGTTTACAGCACCACTTTTTTTTCCTTTCTTTCTCCTCATGTTAATTTTCAACTTCAAAAGGAGACTGCATTGACCTGAACCTATAACAATTACGATTTCAGCTTTATCCAGAAATAAGTCTTATGGGATGTTTTGTTTTCCAAAAATATTGCTGTTGTGAAATCAACATGTTGCTGGGTGGTTTCTTGTGTTCCCTGCACATATTTGACTCTCTCTTTCTCTCTGCAGTCGCAGTCCAGCCAGACAACACCCAAACCGGCAGCTCAGGTCTCTACTGGGAAGCCTGCACAGTTCGAGGTATTAGACATTCCCCTGTAATGCTGTTTAACGTCTTCTCCTCCTCTCCCAGTCTCTCAAAAGAAACTCATTTGTTGACTCCCAACTTGACCCCTGACCCCCAGCATTTTCTGAACTACTTATAGCATTGTGACTTTCTTTCCTGTTCCAGCACAGCGCTTTGGTTAATAGCAGGGGTGCGGGAATAGGTTTAGCTGTGCCCTTAGTAACAAACAGAAAAGAACATTTTCCTTTTCCTTCCGTTCAAACTCAATACAAGTAACACCCTGTTTAACCCATTAAAGCTGCTCGCAAACCAAGGTTGTCAAACTTTGCTGTTTGAATGCTGTCATTGCTGACTGGGATATTTTCCAGAGAAGACTAATGGAAATGTTAAAAGACTTTTAAGAGGAATGTAACTATATTAGCATGTATATGAACTCTGTTGGTAGAAAACATTTTGCAAACATCACCAATGATTTTGTAGGTAAACGGTTTCCAGGTTTGAATGATTGTACAGCACATATATTTAATGACTTAAAAAAAAAAAAAACAAGAATTGGGATGAGGTGGGTGCTTTGGAGAGACCATTTGAGAAGCTTAATGTTAGCTTGTCTTACTCATTCCAAAATCCAACAATCGTGTCAACTTTCTAGCTGTTGACTTGAGGTGAAGTTGAAGAATTAGGTCATCCTCCTTCATTATTTAATTCACTTCATGCAATGTACCAGTACCACTAGCAGCATAACAGCTCCGGAGTATGATCCTTCTTCCACCATGCTCAACAGCAGATATAGTATTTTAGGTTTGAAAGCCTCACCGTTCCTCCTCCAAACATGCCTCTTGTGGCCAAATAATTCATCTTTGTCTCGTCTGACCATAAAACTTTTCTCCAGAAGGCATGTAGCTTGTCCATGACAGCTGCAAAAATCTCAGTTCACTCTGGACAATAACACTGGTGTCACAGCAGTTTCCAGTTGATGGCAGGCTTGAGCCTCCTGGTTCATGGGTTGTTCCTTAACATCCGGCGAATGAATCTCTATATTTAAGCTGCTATGTGTACTTTAAGTTCTGTGTGGATTACAGAAAATCCAAAATAAATTCAAACCTGTTCACCCAATTCTTGTTTTATTTAAGTCTTTAAAGATGTATCCTTTACAATCATTGCACCCTGGAAGAGGAAAAGTTCAAAGAAATCATTTAAAAACCTGAAATTATCAAAATATTTAGGCTTATGATAAGTGTACGTAAACTCCTGACCACAACTGTATTTCATATAAAGTGTACTTTATTAAACACTTTTAATGACTAGTTTTTTCAAAGTAATAGTACACTCCATTGCCTGTTATTTATCTCTTTTACTTACTAACAGATAATGTTTGAGCAGAGCCATAGTGCCAGCCTGAATTGTTTTCACACATCTTTCAGCAGCGGGGCTTAGACGGTGTATAGTTTGGTGCCTGGCTTGTAGAGATAAGGTTTAGTCGGATATTTGGAAGTGAGAGAAATACATGGTTTTGTTTTAGACCCATTCACACACTGAGCTTATATTACTCAGCCATTAACCTTGAGCTGTAATTATCTCATTGCCCTGCTTCCTTCTTTTTGCTTTGCCACAGTAAAGTACAACTGCTTATGTTTCAGTGTCCATGTGCAATGGGAAAGATAATGTACTGAGCTATTAAAAATATGTCCCTGCAGAATGTATGGTAATTACTATTAGCCAGTTTCCTGTCACATAATAACCTGTAATGTTCACCTATTAACCTTACAAAGATGGAATGTTACTTTTCTACCCAATGTGTTATGGCATTTTGTTAAAGTTTAATGATTTGCAGAAAAAGCTGGTTATAATGGAAGCAAAGTAGGCTGAACGGTTTACTACATCTCAATTTGGATACTTTTGTTACCATAATTCCCTGCAGTACATGTAATGGCATAGTAATGTTGCAAGTTGTGCACTTGCCTGAAATGACAATCACATTTGACTGGGACTGTCATGCTAGCCATGGCATTTTGTGAACATTTTTAACATATTAAGTCCCAGATTGCACATAATAATACATTCCTCTACAGTGAGTATGACCATTTAACACATATAAATGCCAAACAATACAACAGCACATGAAATGTTAATACTTGAAAACAAACGCTGCTGTTAGCTAGCATGCTAGCACTCGTATCAGTATTTCTGCTGAGAATGTGTCCTTTTGGCTAAAAACAGTTGGTGATCCCTTCCAAATAGAAGGTATAAAACATGGAACTACAGTCACATTACCATCTGATGTGTGGAGCTACGTTATGAAACTGAGCATTGTTGCAATCACCAACATATCTAATTGGTCCCCACCCTCAAGCGTAACCAAGAAGATGTCATTTTAAGATATCAGGCTAAGATATATTACAGTAGGTTTCACAGTCTCTGTGGCTCTTCTGACGAAAAGTTAACTAGTTTCCATGTGCAAAGCCATGCACACAGGCAATTCTAGCATCCAGAGAGCTGTAAAAAATATTGCAGTTGATCAACTTCTCCTCACCTGGTGCATTGCAGACGCCAACATCAGGATCTGGAATGGCTACAAAGCCTGGGGCGGTTACCACGACAACAGGAGGAAGCTCTAATGTTGCAACAGCAGAGAGAGCCAAACCACACCTATTTATGAAAGCCAAACCAGAGGTAGATAAATTCTGGCGGGTATGAATAAAAGTGGTGGAGGCTTTGAGTGCTTTGGCGTGACATAACATGAATCTCTGCTTCTTTCTTTTGGCCTCAGCACCTCATGTGTGCTCATCACTAGTCATCTCTTTACGCGCTTCATCTGTGGTCATCACCGTTACGCAACATCTTACCTGTCTGTCTGTGACGTCTTTCTGTCACAGCCGTTCACTCATCTTGCATCAGAAGCTGGACTCTCACCGTGCCACCTTAAAAGATCTGATATGACCTGCATGGGATGAATGCTCCTCACAAACTGTGGCACTAACTTCATGAATAACTGTCTCTTTTCACTTTCTTTAAACACATGCTTCTCGATTGTAGACTAACACTACGCTGGCCGGTGCTACTGTTATTGACATGTCGTTTGCAGAGGCGAGTGGCGCTACTAGAGAGGTGTTAAAGGTAATGCCATCATGGCCAAAACTCTAGCTGGTGCTTTTTCTTTGCTTTAATCCAACAATCTTTTAAATGATAATGGGTTTGTTTTTTTTAATTATTTTATTAGAAATGTTGTGAACTGTGTGTGAGGTTTTTGAATATTTCATGAATGCAAATAAATCCCCAACGTTCACGAGGTACCAAGGAGATTAAGGCATGAAAAAGCACCAGCATCTAAACCCATACTGATCACCAGTCATCTCTCTCAGCCCTCATATTATTTTGAAATCTTTTGGGTAACTGTGACTGAGCTGACCAGTGATCAGTGTAAATTTTCTTCTGCCCTCTTTTCACTAACACTTTAAAAATCTACACGGTGTCAGTACATCTACCGGCTTCCTTGTGTTTTTGAGTAATCATTTGGCGACATGTTTGTAGACTGCACCTGTCTCCCAAGCCAAAGTCACACCTACAATTCCTCCCACTGCTGGCACTGCAGCAGCCACTTCTGTGACCGCTCCTAAAGAGTCACCTAAGGACACGGCTAAGGTATAAGCCTGACTACTAAGGCCACTCTGAGTCTTCAGTGCCTCCATGACTCTCTTGGGGTGTATCTTTCAGGCCTGCTTGCCTTTCGCTCTTCTTTTTCTTCCTTGCAGTCTTATCAGGTTTTTGGGGGTTGTGCTTACTTGAGACTGTCCAGATGCCTTATTAGCTTTAGGGGTTTCTTGGAATGCCTGGAATTCCTTTTCGGATTTTTTTTTATTTTTTTTTTTGAAGAACAAAGGACTTTCATTCTTTACACTGCAGCTCTTTGCTCAGCATGCCTCTGCTCGTTGTTGCATTTCGTCATAGTCGACGCCCGTCCATTTGCAACACCGCATGCATCATCACTCCGAGTCAGTGAGAAAAAACAAATGAAGAGGAGAGGCTTACAGTGTACTCATGTCTGACCTCAGTTTCATTGCACAACACCTCTAGATGAAAGAACATCATCAAGTTGGTGGAGGTTTTCTTTTCCTCAAGTCACTTCCTGTCTTTCATTTGCTTCTTTGGGTGTTTTGCATGTGTGTAGCAGATCTGCAGTTTTACTTGACATGAACTTGGGCTGTAATAGAATCAAATCTTGTTGTATTTTAGAGTGCCACTGCTGCCACAGCAGTCAAAGCTGATGTTCCTAAAGTTGATCCTGCTAAAACATCAAAGCCAGCTGCAGCAGGCACAGCTGCGGCTGGAAATGTGTCTGTGCAAGGCAAAAAGGAAGAAGCTAAATCAGCGCAAACAAAGGTAGATGTTCCTGAAACCAAACATGGCAGAGGCTGTGTCTCAACTCTGTATACTCTGCACAGTGATGATTTTGCAATTCATCTTCTAGGTCTCTGTGTTTAATGAATGAATGAGGAAGTGTTCTGATGAGGTGTTTTCATGGCTAGCAGGAATTTTTCACGCCCATCAAACATTTTTTTTTTCTGGAAATTCTAAAGAAGAGAAGTCATTTCATTAAAGCAATTAACTAACAAAGTTAATTGTTAGTTTTTCGTTTTTTTTAATGGCTCATAATTTCATGATGCCTTACTTCTAATGGCACAATGGATATATTGTGTCGTTAAGGTCTGTGCCCTGATTCTGGATCTGTGTTGCAGGTTCAGGCGGAGGTTCCATCCACAGCAGCTAAAGGAGCCAAACAGGTAAAGACGTAATGTAGCAGTGCTGGTTTCCTTTGAAAAGCATGTCGCTTGCTGTAGTGTGCTGAGCTGTGTTGCATGCGCAGGCACCTCCAGTGGATGCAATCGATGAGCTGGCCAACATATTACCATCAACTGATCCTGTCGCTCGCCCAGAGCCTGTGTTCACGGGGCCAGAGGTCAAAGAGGTATAACATAGCCACAGTGTGCAAGCATACATGTCTGAGTGTGTGTGTATGCTTAAGAAAGTGAGAAGCAAGCTGCATGGGCCTTGAGTGTGTAACCGTGTAATGCATGTGTCACAGCGTGACATCACCTCTGAGAAAGGTCAGAAGTGTGGAGAAAGGGACGACACACTGCCTCCAGACTACAGATTCAAAAAAACGGTCAGTGTGCACCACCTTCCACTGCTTTCTAAACTTTCTACCCAACCTCACTCTTTAATTTTGTTTTTGTGTGCTTCACTGACAAATTCATAGGGACTACTTTATGCTGGTAGGAAACTGGCACTTTTATGTTCTTTAGACAAAGTTGCTCAGATCTTTAAAGGCATGACTTTGACACCGAATTTAAGATTTAGGACTGATAACTTGTTAATATGAAGCAAGAGTGGCTGATTCCTGGATCTGGAAGGATATTTTATCCAGATTAGTCTGATATTTTCATGTGGAAATCAAGAGGATATATCTTAGCTTTTTCCTATTTCTGAAGCTATGGGAGGAAATGTCCAATTCAACCTTCCAACAATATAAAATCTTGCCAAAAATTCCTAGATAAGATCCAGATTACATCCAAAATGCAATTGCTTTAAAGAAGAGGCAAGCTCCAGTTATTTTTATTTTTATTTTTATTTTTTTTTTGGTAACATTTTCATGCAAATCCAATCGCTGACTTTTTAAAATAACAGAAGTGCACAAACCAAACCAATCTGCTTGCCTCCATAACTATTGGCATGTTTATTACATAGAATTAGAATAAAGTTTCTTTTCAGATCTTAAATGATTTCAACATTTAATTTTTTCTACCAAGTGTAAAACTACTCTATATTTTCTAGGGTCCATCTCCTGCAGATGCTAAACCTGTGGATGTCCCTGTAAGTAAAGCTTTCACAACTCCTGCTATCAGTTCTTTGTAGTCCAGATAACTCACACATACAGGAAGTGCTGTTTCCACTGTATAATCTACCCGTTCCTCTCGATTGGAGAATGTGTTGGGTGTTGTCTTGACAAACCACCACCTCCGTTTGAGCTTGTTGGCTCCTGTCTGACCAAACCCAAACATTCATAAATATGTGTGCCCTGTCACATGCACACTTACATTACACACAGTGACACACCAGTTAAACAGTTTGCTATCAGCACGAGTGTTACTAGTTACTCACACTCACTAACACACCCACATTTGCATCATAGCCGACTCCCACTTTGGCCTCCTGGCATGGAAGAAGTTTCTTTGGTTCAGTGTCTCACCAACTCTTTCTACTCAGATACTTTTCCTCCTGTGTGAGTTTAATGGTTTTAATTTTGTGTTCGACATATTTTTGTGGCGTCGTCGTGATTTGTGTCACCCGCGTCTCTTAAGAGAGAGTGTTTGTGAGTTTTGGGCATCTGTGGAATGTAAAGGGTGTGTCTGTACTTTTCCTTCACTTTTGGTACAAGTCTGGTTTGCATTATTTTGCCTTTTGATTTGGTCACTCATGCCCTCTAGTGGAACTTTGGAGTAATTCTTTCTTAGGGAATTATTTTAGAAATAAAGGTTCGTCCTAACACTCAGTATTTTTCATTTCAGAAACCACTGAGCACAGACGCAGCCCTTGATGCCCTTTCAGCTGGTTTCTCATCAACCGGTCAGCCTGGACCCAAGAAGCAAGAGGTCAGTCTTTAAGCATGAAGCACTTAGCTGTTACTTCCATTTAAATGTCTGTGCTGCACATTCCTAGTATGGCACCTGTGCTGTAGACTGTATTTGCACCAAATGTGTATAAATATCATTTTTTTCTTAAAGGTCTAACAAGTCTCATTGTGTTTTGTTTTTGTTTTTTGTTTTTTTTCATGAATAAAATCTATAGCAAAAGGCACATGTTGAGACTATAAGTGCTTCTTCTGCTGGCCCTGCTAACTTTGCACCTCCTCCTGTTAAGGTAAATGAACATTTTCAAGTTCCTGACGTGTCATTAGAGCGGTGTCTAACTACAGAGGCTGATGCTGTTTTGTCCCTGCTGTCCCTTTTGTTGCAGAAAGCTGAAACTCCTGCAGCAGTTCCTCCTATGGCGGCTCCTCCAGCTGATAAAAAAGCTAAGATGGAGAAAGTCTCAGATGACTTCTCACTGGAGGCTGGACTCTCTGCTTCAACCACGGTACTTTTACTGTAATGGTTACTTATCGATCTTAGCTCTGTCTTAAAATGTTTTAATTAGTAAATTTCCTATGGCTGTTAAAGTCAACATTTTACTACACTGAAAATTGACCTGATTCAAGTTGCATTGTCATTCTGCATGGATCAGTAAAAATCTAAAAGAGTTCTCTGTTGGCTCTTGTAGAAAGCGGGATCTTCTGTGGCTGCTCCTGCTGATAAGAAAGCCAAGATGGATAAAACCACTCCCGATGTCTCTATCAAGGCTGGACTGGATACCAAAGCAGGCACCAAGCCCAAGACCAGTGAGGTGAGATGCAGGAGATGAGGTTAAACAACACGGGTATCATTAGCTGGTCATAAACGCCATGTTCTCTCTTCAGGGTGACTCCATGTCTCTGGATGCTCTCAGTGCTCTGTCTGATACTCTACCAGAAGATGCACCAAAACCTGAACCCCCCAAAGTCAGACCTGAGGACATTGTATCGGTAGGGGCAGAAACAGCAGCAGCTCTGCAGTCACTTTAGTTCAAAGCAAATCTAATCTATACCTGAAGGCATTTTACCCATTTTTAATCTCCAATTACACATAAGATTCACAATGTCTCATTTTCCCCTCTTTTTCTTTGTACAGGAAGGCAAAGTGACAAAGGAGAAGGGTGTACGAGTAGGAGAGAGGGACGACACTCTTCCACCAGATTACAGGTACAAAAAGGAAGACCTGAAAAAACTGCCTCCTTCAAAACCAGAGGTGAGCCCAGAATGAATTCATTTAACAATGAGCCACTGATGATGGATTTTTGAGACCAGTGTTGATACTGATATTTGAAAAGTTAAAAAAAAAATATGTAGATATATATGTATGGATTTTATTGGATGGCTTTCTTTGTATGTGCATAATATCACACTTTCTGAGGATAATATCAGGAATCTTTTCATTAAAGCACCACTTGAAGAATGTCATATATCTTCTCTATCTTTACGTCATATCTGCTGTCCCCTCTCCTTGCAGCCCAAGATAAACGCTGATGATGCACTGGATATTTTGTCTGGGGACTTCAATACTGCCTCAACAGCTCCTGCTGTCCAGGCTCCTGTTGTCTGCTCCTCAGCTGCTCCTGTACAGGTACGCTGTGGCTCTATCTGTGACACCGCTGTATAAAATCTAGTATCCTATTTAATGGTGTTTTGTGGTTGTTGCAGAAATCTCCCGCTCCTCCCGCTGATAAGAAAGCCAAGGTGGAGGCTGGACTCTCAGCAGCTACTGCCAAGGTACAGCAGAACTTATTACAATCGTTTTTTAAAAGATCTGTAAAATAACAGTGTACATCATGGCATAGGTTATATACTGAGAGAAACAGAAAGATTTATTTGCTTTTTGGGCTTTTTCTTTACTGCCATCTGTGTTGTCTGGTGTAGAAAGTGGAATCGGCTGCAGCCCCTCCTGTGGCTGGGCCCGGTGCTCCTTCTACTGAGAAGAAAGCACAAGAACACAAACCTGCTGCTGGGAAGGACACCAAACCACAGACCGACAAGGTCTGATATAAGATCTGTGGAGTCGTTTTTCTTCTTTTTTGCTCTTCTTCCCATTCTTGTTTCACTTCATATTCTTTAGACAGACATTTTATTTTTAATAGTTTGATCAATCCTGTTCTCTCTTCAGGGTGGCTCCATGTCTCTGGATGCTCTCAGTGCTCTAGGCGACACATTACCAGCAGATGCACCAAAACCTGAATCGTCCAAACTCAAACCTAAAGACATTGTCTCTGTAAGAGTCAAGCTACACCTTAGCATTAAATTCACAGCTTTTGATAGTTTCTTCTTCTTCTTGTTTTACCATTTAATGCTAAATTTTGTTCTCTTTCTCTTTGTACAGGAGGGCAAAGTGAAGGCGGAGAAGGGTGTACGTGTTGGAGAGAGAGACGACACTCTTCCACCAGGTTACAGGTTTAAAGAGGAAGACCTCAAAAAACTGCCTCCTCCAGAACCTGAGGTGAGACTGAAGGAAATTTACTTTAAGGGTTAAACTTCAGCATGTTAAGCTTATGAAATCTACTTAGATCTACAACTGTTGAACATTTAGTAACTTGATTTAACCTTTACTCTGTCTCCTCCCGCAGCCCAAGATGGACACTGATGATGCTCTGGACATTTTGTCTGGAGACTTCAGTTCTTCATCAGCTCCTGCTGTCCAGGCTCCCGTCGTCAGCTCCTCAGCTCCTCCTGCACAGGTACACTGTCTGATTTTAGTTGCTGCACATAAAAAATGCATGTGTCTCTAAAACGAAAAGTCTGCAAAATATAAAACTGCAGTATTCTTTCACTGCTTTGATTCAAACTCGTATCTCTGCTTTTCAGGCAAAAGTAGAGGATTTGTCAGCTCTTGACGTACTCTCTGGAGAGTTTGTGGCTCCATCTAAGGCTTCTGGAGTTCACGCACCAGTCCCTCCTCCATCAAAGAAGCCACCAGAGGTAAAGCTGTTGGTGTGAATGCAGGTTCTTGCATAGCTATAAACTGTTTTTTCCTTCCATAGTGGATTTCCCTGCCAAGCAAATAAATAAACATTATTTTGTTTTTATTTTTGCCACCATGGCTGTCATCGTGTCCTCTACAATTTGTCTTTTTTTTTTCAGTCCTTTTTTCCATCTCTGTGTTTCTGCAGAAAACAGTCTGTCCCCTGGAGCAACACACCAAGGTCGATACCATTGACGTAAGCGCGCAACAGACAAAGCCCAAGATTGAGAAGGTAACTGTGAAGAATCAGATGTCTTCTAATTTCTTTTGACTTTAGTTTTTCATTTACCATTCAGAGCTGTATAACATGCCTTGTCTAAAACTGGCCTATGAAGTTCCTCTTCTCTCACTCCTCAGGGTGACTCCATCTCTCTGGATGCTCTCAGTGCTCTCAGTGAAACACTGCCAACAGATGCACCAAAGCCAGAGTCTCCGAAACTCAGACCTGAGGATATTGTCTCGGTATGTGGTGCCCAAAAACATATAGTGTTGGTTTATTATGTGTGACATATTTATACTTCTCAGT